>NC_070581.1:21951084-22304163 GCF_027409825.1 Scomber japonicus
ACTCTGCATACAAATTATTATGTACATTCAAAACATTATTTACTGTTTGATTATGCTGGCTGATAAATCTATAGAATATGGTAAATGGTAAATTGACTACACTCATATAGTGTCCATTTACCTAAGTGCTTTACAATTTTTTCCTTTCATTCACTCATTTACATACACTGACACACTGATGGTGGTGGAGCTGCTATGCAACGCACTGGCCTTGCATGGCGGCAACCTGGGATTCAGTGTCTTGCTAAAGGACACTTCAAAATACTGCAAGGAAGAGCCAGGGACTGAACAGCCCCATATCATGTATAATGTACGATCATAATGTTTTCATATTTAATGTTATGTTATCAAGTGTTTGCATCGATGTATTCCTCTTCAAATGAGCCTCTGAATTATACAAAGCTAATCATATTGTTGCTGTCAGGCGCATGACAGACATAAAAGGTGACCAATTGCATTGATTTATAAAAAATAATACAAATGGTGAAATATGGAGATATAAGGTTTCTGCCGGACAGCAACAATATATTATATATTATATGTGATATATTATATGTGATTTAGTATCTTAAATTCACTCACTTTAAAAAAATATTTTTAAGGTGTAATTGTTGAGCCAATGTGTATTTTACTGTATATCACTGAGTGTGTTTGATGGATCAGTAAGTTAGAATTAACATTTTTAACATATGAATAGACACAATTTAATTTGTATATAATACACTTTTGTTTGTGAATATTTTTCTAGGAATGCACCACTATTTACCTTCTATTATTATATCCCAGAAAATAAATCTCCTTCCAGAGTTATTTGTTCTCCTGACTGTTGACACTGATATATTTTTAGCAACAATAACAAGTTCTGTTTCTCTAATTTGAAGGTAAAAGAGGCGGAGAGGTTGGGAGAGAGAAAAAGGGCTAAAGCCCTCTTGACAATTCTAACTGGTCTTAGGCAGTTCCCACATATTTATTGTTGAAGACAACTTGTCTTTTCATCTTCCACAGCTGCCTTTAATCCTCTGCAGAAAGGCACTAAATTGAATTATAGAAATACTTTCCTTGTTTTGTAATGGAGCAATGTCTTGGGATGAAGAATGGATTTCTGCCAGTGCAACAGTGGTTTGCACACTGATAAGTGGTAGCCTGTGAAATTAAGTGTGTTATAGATCATGTTATATTGCAGGCTGCACATGGTTCTGCAGAGGCTGTGGGGTAGGGCTGTGTATTTTTCCCCTCCTCCGCTTCCTACACAGATTCTCCAAAAACAAAATAGAGGCCAGCACACATGAACACGATAACATGTGGGAAACTTTTGACAGGGGAATTGTCCAATTCTTCTCAAACAGACATTATGCAATTTATTATTATAAAACATTAGCCTGAACCATCACTGAGTAAACATGAGTGAAAGTCTTGACAACATAAGGGAATGCACATGCACTGCCTTCTTTCTCCTTCTCAGTATTATCCTCTGTGCCACTTCCAGGAAGTAGTGATTAAATGTCATGCGTGTATATGAGTAAATTGTAGTAGCACGTTTTTCCCACCAAATCCTGTCACGCCCTGTGGAGTGAAGACATTGCTTGTAAAGCTTCAGTAACAATTGGTGTGTATCTATCATTTCTCCACCTCTCTGCTAGTAACAGCTCAAAATGTTTGACCAATAACAGAATATTCTCCAGAGTTCATGTTGAAACTATTCATACCGTTTTGCAATAAATACTGGATATACAAATCCTTAGTCATATCTTTTAAAAATTGGTCCCATGTTAGGTTTTGTATTGATTAGCAGTGTGGGTTGATAATAAAGGAAAGTAAACTGCTTTCCAAAGCAGCGGGAAAGATCTCTTGCCAATGATAAAAGCATTTTTGACTCCTCATAAAGTATTATGTCAAACTGGATGTGAGCTATAAAATAAAGTGGCCTAAATCCTTTAATGAGGTTATTAGCGGCTCTTTAGACCTGATTTCACTGTGTTCATAAATGGGTGCACTGGTAGCTGGACAGCTGGAGAACATTAAATTTTGGATTTGATATTGATGGTTAACTTTTATTATCAATACAGTGATTGAATAGATTCAAACTAATAAATAAAAATTGTGGAAATGTGGCAAACAACAATACAAACAGTTGGTTAAGTGATAGCAAATGGAGACACATTATTCAACATACATAAGTAGTGTAAAAATAAAACTTTTTTTAGTGAATTTGAAAAGATATCTGCAATAGATAACACATAAACATAATATACATAGCATATTATTCCAAGTCAGGTCCATCTTTGCTCTCAGTCAAAGCGAAGCTTCCGATTAAACAGGTCAGCATGATACAATACACACACGTTACTGATATGAAAACTTGCTCATGATGGATAAAATGTACAGCTTCACAAATGCTCCGTCTGCTGCTGCAGTGATGTGCTCTTTACTGCCTGAGAAGACAAAAAAATACTTATATAAAATACAAATAATCTGAAGACGAATGTGCACTGCAGTCATACTTTACAGTGAGCCTGGCACAAGCCTTAATTCAAAACAATGAATCTATGTGAGCTTAGCTGTTGCAACTGTCAATTCTTTGATGTAGGTTAAAAGGATACCCACGTTATTGTGGCTCCATCTCTATGTCCTGCTGGTCTCTGCATTAATCCAGATGACAACAGTATGTATTAGGATGAGTTCAATCAACATAGAAATGTCTGATCATTTTTAATTTGATCATACAATTTGTTCTTACCTTGAGTTTTTATATGATCTTGAACTGTGAGGGATGTGGGTTTTCTGTTTTGGAAGAGAGAAGTCTTCATGAAATCATACCAGTGGACACATATGGTGAGTGACTACAGGGTGGTTAACAAGGTAACATACATATTTTCTTAAATCTTGAAGCAGCTGAATTGCTTGCAAACTATGAGCTAGAGCTCTGACTGAAGAGAGAACAGGAAGCAGGCGAATAGCACGGTTATGTGTAAAGACTGAGACCAAAAAACAAAATTGTATTTAGTCATATTTTGGCAAAAATATGACAAAGTTGGAACACACTGAGTGTATGAATGAACAGAGCAGATGCAGATTTTTCTGCAGGTAGTAGAAAGGTTTCTATGGGTGTTTCAATATGTTTTTCCATCGTGGAAACTTTATTAGTCCATCATAATAGCTGCTATGAATCCAAGCCAAATCACAGTCTCCATTCTCCTTAATTGAGCAACTTTTTAGAGCTAGCTTTCAAATTTACAGCAGGAGAGCGTCTCGCACTAGGATGATCAGTTTTGGGGTGGGGTCACTTTAAAGTATTTGGCGGTGTCTTGTTTATGTTATTTTTTCTAATACCCTCAGACAAAGTAAAGCTAGATCCTGGTTTTAAGGGTGGGTCATAGGTCAGGAAACTGTGCAGCAGGGAATTCCAGGTATTTTCAAAGAGACAAAAGTTTGACCTTGGGCACTAAATAGAGCCGTATGTCTTGCTCCTGTTTGGACCTTCATGCAGTTATAGGCTTGCTTCAAGTAAAAGTTTGATATTGACACTGCCATTTTGCCCGAAATGTGTGCAGATGGACAGAGTTCACATATGGCAAAGATACAGCTGTGAAATATTTAATGGGGCCCCTCTTGCTATACATTACGAAATAGCTCAGAATTTTGGTCCATCTGCCTTTGCATGGGAGACAGAATTCAACTGAACTGGCTACTTTGACTTTGTAGGATTTATTTTTGCAAATATACTGAAAAACCAGCCGCATACAGTAATTACACAGTTAATTCAACTGACAGCCATTAAAGAATGATTGTGCATGTACAAATACAATTTAAAACAATTTAATGTGGCATGACAATTAATTATGTTTGCTGATCCAGGCTTCAGGGTGCAAAAAAGGGATACAGCAACTGATGCAAACATGCTGACTCTGCAGTTTTTCATTCAGGGGGATCTATGTGATTTGAATTGCACTTAAGTGCCCACAGAAATCCATCTATCCCAAACAACACAATTTCCCAAAATGTTGTCCACTTGCTCTTACAGTATTTTAAGACCCTGCATGCTGTGACTGCTGTCACACATTCACAGTGAGCACACAGATTATGTTAATCAAAGTCTCAGCAGGTCCTGTGCTAGGAGCCTGGGCCCTAAGGGGAGGTTTACAGGGCAATATTTACCCATGCACTGTGGTGAAAAACAAGCAAGACAGTAAATAGAGTAAAAGTCATTGACTAAAAAATACAAGAGCACACATGACTAGCAGCCTAAAAATAGGAATCCGACATTCTTCCAAGTGGAGAATTATGCACCTCCTCAAACCCTCTATCAATCTCTGTACACTTACTGCCAGACTTACAGCATCCCCTCATCTGTACTTTTTGTATGATGTCAGAATATGCAGTTAGCGTAACGAGGATGTAAATAGATCAATCCCACATGTGTCTGTATTCAGCAGGTCAAAGTTGAGTTAGACTGCTGTTTAAGCTATGAGGGAATGCTGTGCATTAAAGGGGAAATATGCACATTTCTAGATCTATATTTATATTCCAGGGATCTATTGGAATATCATTGCATGACTTATAGTTCAAAAGATTAATCTCTTTAGAGCCCCCTCCCGACAGGCCTACTCTGATTAATTAGCTTCAGGTAACTGAAGACTTCCACCAGCTCTGGAGTGTATATTAATAATCTAATGTTTGTTAATGCCTCCAGCTCCAAAAAAACCCCCAACAAAAACAAAAAAAAATACAGTAGTTGTAGGATTTCACTTCTTTTTTTATTGTTCTTCACTCAAAGTTTCAGCTTCTCAATTACATCCATAAATGTTCGAGCCAAAATCCAATCCAGAATATGTGAGTGGACAACACCAACAACACATGGAACAACCTCAACAACAAAGGACAGGGAACAGATGGCCACTTGTAGGCATGCAAACAGTCTGATATCAGTGTGACAGGGAAGTAGAGGTAACTTTGCAAACAAAGCGTTCAGAGCATGTTGAAGCCTAGGGATTTGACTTTCAGGGAGCATTTTTATATTAATTCACTCAAGTTGTGGAACTTTGACTATGTTTAACATAGAAATCTGGGATCATAACAGATCATATAAAAATAACAGAAAATCACAAAAAGCATGTTATGTCCCCTTTAATTGAGCTAAATGCAGCACTTACATCACCCTATAATTGCTTCCGTGGCCATACAATTTGCTTGGAAGAATACAAGCCTCAAAATAGTAATTTTACTGAGAAGAATCTTGCTATATCTTTACTCAAATTACTCGAAAAGAGACATTTGTTTGCCATTAACCCACCATTTGGTGGAGCTTTAATGTCATTCTACACTTACAGTCACTGACGTAAGCCTTCTGCAGTTCTAGTGTAGCATAAGCTCTGCATGTTCATGTGGCACTACAGTTACGTTCCACAGGCATTAGCAATATTCCTGCAATTGCTTGACCAAATCGCTGGCCTCAGAATGAGAGTTAATCCCCAAGTTCATTGCTGTGGCTTCCCAATGCTCCTAAATATCTATCTGGTTTGCAGAACACAGATGCAGAACACAAATTTCTCCACAGACATTAATAAAATATAGCTTATCTAACTTGACAAGACAAACCCTAAACACATAACCACAGTCTTGTCTACCAACACCCCAGACTTTTAGAGACATTCCCAGCTTTTATATCAGTTCACACCATAAAGTGCACGTTCCTCACATCTCTAGTTGGCTTGTAAGCAGCTATTTGGGCATGTTTGATTTCCCCACAGACAAATTATTACAAGAGTACAAACTGTATTGTGATCAAATATAACTAAACCAAAGCCAGGTTGTAATTCAAGAAATTGATTCTGCTTTTTCCACTTTTTATCAAAACATCAAGTGTTTTTAGCTGAACTATTAGCATATTATTGCTTTCTAGAGAGTTTTTTATTTATTCACTGGGATTGAACTGCGGCTGGTACTGCTTCAGTGCTTTTATTTTATTGGGTTCCTTTGCTCATACTACATCTTTTTTCTGTTTCATGTTTGTACTAGTGTATAAAAGCATTGTTAATAGTCTAGTATGCATTTTGCAAAATAATTTACAATACATTGTTTTTTACATTGTAGATTTAGTCAAGGTTAATTATATTAACTGAGGCCTAATGAATGAGGACAAATGTGGATTCTGACCGGCGGCCAATTGGAAATCACTGCTCTGAGTCATACAATGTATCTCAAATAATATGGCGCCAATAGCCATATAAATGCACTGTTTTGAATTTACACGTTTGTGCATGTGCTGCTTTCGTTTTTAACTCTGGACTCCACCTTGTTATGTTGTGCTCAGTGTTTACCAGGAAGGAAAGGCTTGTACTTCTGCAAGAGGGAATGCCCCAGAAAGCGCAGCCAGGCTGCCAAGGCCGACTTTATTGCAATATAACTGGAATGCTTGCATGCATAAACTTTATTACTGCACATGTGATTTTGGAATCAACAAAACAGAAGCACTGGTACCTTTTGTGTGATGAGACAGTAGAGAGTGAGTATGAACAGCAGTCCTCCGCAGATGGAGGCAATGATGAAGCCGAGCTTGTACAGGTCTTTGACTGGTCGTCTCTGAGAAGCCTTCACTGACTTCTTGCCATAACTGTCTGTAGAGAACCATATGTGATTGTGATCTCACACGCTCACCACACTTAATTCATTGCAGAACTTTCCAAAAGGATGACCTTCCCACCTGTATAATGTTGTGTGGTTGACTCTGTGGACAACTCTGTGGTGGAGCTAATGACTTCTGTGTATTCATGCTGGCATCTCCAGTCTACCGGTGTGTCGCTCGTCGTCACTAGCTCCCAGTAAACAGACAGCACTTCGGAAGCCCTCTGCAGTGCCTCTGAAGGAGACCCTCTGTAGAGCATTTCGAAACTTTCTGGCTTATCCTGCAGGAGATTCCAAGAAACTTATCTTAAATATTTTCACAAGTATTGTAAAAGTTTTCCTGATTTATCTCCTCATGCTGGGCAGTTTCCTATATCACATATGTCTTATATTATAGAAAACATAATCCCCCTGTCTTGTACAACAGCCTGCAAGTTCAGAGCTCAGACAATCACTCACCTCAACTTCTTCATTAATCTGAGGCACACATTTCTGAGAGTAGATGTTAAGGATGAGAGCTCTCAAGGACTGAACGTAGCCATCATTGACTGAACCCCTGTTATATTTGAAGTGGGTGGTGAGGAGCTCCAGGATCCAGGGTAAAGCAGCTTTTACAAAGCAACATTTGCTCTGTGGGAAATCAGAGAGCGAGGTAACAAACATGAAAGCGTGAAACAGTTGTAAAAATTTGGAACGTTTAAATCAAAGGCTGCAGAAGGAAACAGTCACATAAATTAAAAGTTACCTTACCAAACTTCTCTGTTCTATGAATGTGTAGGTTATCGAGCACCCACTTCTCAACTGGTTATCCATCTGCAGAAACAACAGCATGGAATTCAGCCTGTAATGTGTGAAACAGAAGTGTTTCTAATGTTGTTTCAACACCTACCAAATGCCCGACTGTCAGCAGGTGCTCCCTAGTGATGGAGTGTCTGCATGGACCAGGGACCTCAGCCATAGTCAGAGGGAAGCTCAGGAACATAAGCACACACAGACACTTTACCTGCAACTGACACAACCAAATATTATCTTCACATCCCTCAACTCTCCGAGGAGGGGCTGACACAGACATGAGCATTTCCTCCCAGGGAAAGAGCACTAAATTGTACATTCATCAGACATACTGTTAGTTGACTTAGATATTACTCAGCCTACTGAAGTAAATCATGCACGCCAAAACTGCCAAAGTAACTCAAGTAACCGTGACCTCATGAAAGAACCAATCTCACATCCTGACTAACTATTTCAATATGAAAACACTCCACATCACGATCCCGCCTAAATCCTGATAATCTTTTGTCCATAAGAAAGCTTTCTTATACACTATTTTACAAGGAAAACAATGTTCAAAGCCAATTTAAGTGTAATCTCCTTGTAACTGTGCTATAACAGTATAAGAGTGGGCATCTGAGTAAGTAACTTTTGCTTTTCCTTGCCAAATCTACTTTACAGCCCTCAGAAAAAAGTACAATGTTACTCAGTTATAATAACAACAGCACTGTCTTTCTACCCCTGCACATTATTTTTGTGTTAAAGTTCTGCTATGCGACTTGGGTCCTGGTAAAGTATCAGGTTTCGAGTCAAGTTTGGGAAATGTGCCTCTTTGCTGCGACACCATCACTGACCGATGTTTCTCTGTGTATGACCTCAGAGTAACCTAGCCCGGTGTTAGAGACCGAATCTGGTGTCCAGTCGTTGTCAAATTGTGCCCTCTAACATGGGAGCATGGCCCAGGAGAGCAACATGTCCGCACTTCTCTTGTAACTGATGATGCCTGCTACCAAGCACCTTTTGGCAACTGCAACGGTAAAATGGGCTCCAGATGGACTTAATCTTTCTACTCAGGATTAAAACGTGGTGACAAGCATATGTTTCTCACACTGGGGGCAAAATGTCCGCACTCCTTTATAATCATCCCTTTTACTCTCTTTACCTGTGAGTTTGATGCAACTTTTGCAACAAATAGTCAAGACAGATGCCAGCCAAACACTGAATTGAAACAATAAAACATGATTTATTTTTTGCCTCTTCGACTTCTGAGATGTATTAAGACACAAAAGACAATTCTTGGAAAGGCACAAGTGACGAGAAGTATTCTTTTCATATTTTGTTGTCTGTTCCTCATATACTGCTGGGCTGTACAGTTTACTTCCTAAGGCATTTGAATTATGAAATGTAAACTCTACGCAGCTCGTTTAATGATTATGTGACATGATTTTCCATGAATCCAAGCTGTATGTGCATGCATTTAATTCCCAGGACCATACCAGGGAGAAAAATCTTGGGCCACCCCAGTTTTAACTACAGAAGCAAATTTTAATAATTTAGTAAAAGTGACATTTGAAGGAGATGAGAAAAAGCAGAGCGAGACTTTACATGTGAGCTGGAAGACTATTATGTCAGCCTAGGACTGTTATTGGGATATTGGGAACCCACTTAATGACTGATGATGACACATAATCAAATTAATGTAATCTAATAAAACTATTGATGTGACTGGTATGTGGCAAATGCAGGAGCACATGATGCAAATGTCACCTATCACATGATTTGTTTTCTCCATGCTGTCCATGATATCTGTATGTAGGTCAGCAAAATATTCTATCAAGCATTAAACTTCATTCACGGACTAACACAAGCATGCACTACTCTTTCTTGCGTTGCACAAAGACGGAGTCGGTGGTGAGCTTTTTTACTGCAATGATTATAGAAAAGTTCTCACCTACCTTAGCTTTGCTCTGAATCAGGGTTGACACAAGGATGGTCATCTGGTACGTGTGTGACAATGGAAAACACGTACCAGACTCCTCTGTCACACACATTGAAGCAAAGAGATCCTTTTCATATATTCAGTTCCACTCCACAGAAAAGAATTTGCTGTTAAGTAAATTTGACACTTCGTCATGTGGCGTTGTTCTTCAAAGCATTGCCTGATGTGCTCCTCCTGCACAGAGTGAGTTCAAACCGAGACTAACTGTCTCAGCTGACAGACAGCCCTTTTAAAGACCTCCCACCTCTCTTCTGTTTGACAAGATACAGCGTCCTGGGCTCTACAGATGTGTTATAACAAATTGTTTTTTGGTGTTGTAGACTTGATAATGTTTTTTTTTTTTAACATGGTTGGAAAGGGTCCTTGAATTAATTTTTTTGATTTAGGCAAAAGGAGCCTCTGGGTGCTTTTAGTGGTTACCGGTAACATCTGTTGTTGTTCTTAAAACCTTTCCCCCTTGAAAACAACTTGCATTTAAAACACTGGTCCACATACGGTCTGTCAGAATAACAGTTTTGATCAGGGGCCATGCCTCTTTGCTTTCCTCAGGGTGAATAAAGGCTGTGATCGAGTGGAACCGTCTGAATGAAAGTGAGGAAGAAAAATAAGATGGATTCAACACTCACAGAGAAGATCGGCAGATTACTGTGGGTGTCGACACAGGCTGTCAGGGGCAGGTGATGTCCCATGCTGCTCGTGGAATCCTGAACTTGTTATTTTTATCAAAGTCACGTTGTGCAGAAAAGAAAGTCTCATTTACAGTGGGTGTGTACTACTATTTGTGAGAGCTGACTTAACCCGACAGAGAGAGACACACACACATAAATTCACATAAACGCCTTTATGAGCTATTTTTGATGGGAAATTCTTCTCATAACAGATCAACGAACTCCAGCAGAGAGAGAGAAAAAAAACACTCGGCCTGGGAGCTATTAGCACAGGAAGTGAATTCCTACACTTTGCATTATAAACACATTCCTAAACCTACTGTTGTAAAGTCATGCATTTGAGTCATTTCTTGCTGTCATACTGTGAAATGTACGGATGTCTTTTCTACTGTTTGATGATGTTCAAAACTGGACTAGCGGTAGAAAATAACCTCAATCTTAGTACCTTAATCAACCGCTGTAATTAGTACAATTTTGAGGTTTATGTGCCTTGCTTGAGTGTTTCCATTTCGTGCTACTTTTTACTTCTACTACATTTCAGAGGAAAATAATGTTGGTTGGACTCCACTTACAGCTTTTTTTTTTTTTGATTAATCTTTCACATACAAAACATATAAACAACAAATACAGCATCATGCAATCTTGAAGATTAAATTATCCAACAGTATGTATAGTAGTTAAAATTATTTTTTGGTCAAACAGCAATAACATTAAAACGTTGTTTACATGTAACGCCATAATAAAAAAAAAATCTAATATACATAACACTGGAAGAGGCCATTTAGTATAATGACTCTTAATACTTAAAGTACATTTTGGTGAAAACACTCTTTTGTACTTTTTTTAGGAAGTTAAGTTAGGTTAAGTAAAATGTATAAATAATTTTTCTCAGAATTTTGACTTGTAAAATGTTTTTTTACACTGTGGTACTACTGCCTTTTATTACCAATTGCATTTTCTTGTCATCAATAACTCCATTAAAAAGCAAACCAACAGTAAAAAAGTCTGATATAGGTTATTTTTCTGTGCCATATTGCTTCATTACCAGTGTTGGGCAGTAACGTGTTACAGTGATGTATTTTCAAAAAACAACATCACTGTTACCGATCCCAGTAACACTGCATTACTTGTGGTCTTACCAGGGTAAATGGAGGGTTGATATCAGTGTGGCATCTTTGTTCAGTTAACAAACGACTCTAGAAGAGAAATGCGAATTTCAAATATATACATGCTGGTTGTACTTAGCTCTATATCTTAGCTGACTTGGTTACAGTAGCCATGGGTTCATTCAAGGAGTCATCTAATGCTGGTTTTGTTGAAAATTGGAGGGTCTGTGAAGCTAAGGTTGGGACTTCTGGCTGTTTGGTTAACCACAAACATTTAATTTAGTTCAGTTTAAAAACAAACAATGCAACATGTGGGTGTGAAAGATTTTGAGTAGCTTAAAAGCCTCTTGGACAGTGCCAAAAATAAGTAACAAAAGAAGCAATATAGCGGGTTACTTTTCCTGCTAACTAATAAGTTAAGCAATGTGATTACTCTTACAATGGCTAATGTGTGACAGAGATTTTAATTATGCAGCCCATACATCAATGGAGAGAATAGACAGGAGTCCAGGATGTCTTGTATTGAAAAGGTTTCTTTACTTGATCAAGGAGAAATGAATGAATGATCAGTACATGTTATGTTCTGATGCTCCCTTCAATTCTGAAGTTTCTGTCTTCCGGGGATAGACTTTAAACCACACAGATAATGCCACAGGTTGAGCCATGCCCAAATATGGGCAGATCCAACACATCTACTGTACAATATACAGAAGTTAGTCTACTGGTCTATAGACAAAACATTGCTTAGATGACACCCTGACTCCAGTTACCTTTTCCCCATTCAGGCAAAAGAGTCAAAGACATATCTGACCTTGGCTGCTATAGAAACACTCTCAGAATGCCTCCTGTTTTCCCCAAAAGGAGCAGACTCTGTGCTTACCACTATCTCAAGGAGAGACAGTGTCTAAACCCAATGTTTGGTGTGGCCTTGCTATGACCGCAAAGCCTAGTTTGACCCAGTGCATATTAATGATGGAAAGTTCCCTAACAATGTGTAATCAGTTATTTTCAAGTAACTTACCAAACACATTAAGTTACTGTAATTCATTTTGTGTCAATCCCACATTCACTGTCTTGCTACAGTAAATGTATTTTAATCCACTGCAAAAGATAGTCCCCAACAAAGGCTACTGTTTAAGTGATGTTTGCTAAAATAATGAAAGCTGTTTTAGGAAATTATTCCACCCTTTAATATAATAAGAGTTTGTAGGAACCAGTTAGCTTGGGAGTACCACAGAAAGGTTTGGAAAGGAGAAAGGTTTTGAGAGACGGACTACTCTATTGATTTATACTTTAAGTACAGAGTTTCAAATTCCAAATTCAAGACATGAAGATATAAAGAAGAGTCATGGGTTTATGTGCCTGATATTATGGAATTAAAAAAAAGTACATCAAATTCTTGTCTGACTCTGAACACCACCTGCACCTAAAATGAAACCAAATCACAGAGCAGTGTACCGTTAAAACTACCAAGAGCAGACAAAAGTCCATTCAGCCATTTTTATTTTGACAATCATCTTCCATCTGTTTCAGGAGAACTATATTAGTATTTTCAGCATTGCTACTTGTGCCTCTGTTTTTCTGTTTTCAACCCATGATCATAATGTTTTCTCTTCCAAAGCAATAGATGTCCTGAATAAAACTGCAGGGTGTCGAGTCATTGCAGCCCATCCTCAAAAGAAAAAAACAACAGTATGGAAAATTCAGCCGGCAAAAAAACCCCCATAAATATATTTGACTGTAAGTCACCATCTAGTGGCCGTCGTAATTATTACCCTGGGAAATGACGGAGTTCAGATGACATCATTAAAAAGGTGAAGTTTTTTATAAACAGAGGTGGTGGGTTGGGTTGATGGTAAATAGACAAATGGCAAAAAGTGAACCACTGTTTTCCTTGCCGTCTCCAACCGCGAGTTGGGACAGTTTTTAAAAAATCGGAACTATTACCCCTTTTCCACCAAAGCAGTTCCAGTGCTGGTTCTGGGCCAGTGCTTAAGTTGGAACCGGTTTTCCTGTTTCAACCGACAAAGAACCAGCTCTCGGCCAGAAAAACTGGTTCCAGAGTGGCACCAGTTCTTTGCTGGACTAGAAGAAAGAACCACTTACGTTAGGGGGCAGGGGGCGGGGTTATTGAGACCAACCACAACAAGCTAGACCGCATAGTGGTGAATAGGAGAGTGAATTATCCCTTGAACATTTGACTGATGGTGAAATTCATACACATTTGCGTTGTGAGTTAGCTGTGCTCTGCCGGCTAACGTTAGCTTACAACAAAGGCTAACAACCATGTCAATCCTGTCGAGGAGCACAAATATGTTGTATCTGCCGCAGCTGTACAAATGCGTAGTCTGCCATTGTTGTTTTGCTTCTTCTTCTTTGTATTATTGTTGCTTCGAAGTTGGTCTTCATAGGAAAGCAGCGACATAACTGATGTATATGGTGACGTAATGACGTGGCTCCCTAACCAACTCGAGCAGTGGAAAAGCAAATTGGTTCTCAACTGGTTCACAGTTGAACCGACTGTGAACCAGCACCAGCCCAGCACCAGCACTGGTGGAAAACCGGTATATGATTGTCATTGTATTTACTGTTGCCATGACGACAAAAGTTGCCTAACTTTAATGAAGTAGTAATTTTAACCATATTTCGAGTGAACATTTTAACCCAAACCCGATCTTTCCCTAATTTAAGAAACTGCTGACATTTCTGGAATTTAAGAATCTCACACTGGACTGCTACCCCCTTATGGAACAAAAACTCCCCAAATTGACATGACAAACGTGCTGACATCTTCGATTAGGACTGCATCTCAGTTAAAGGAAATTTTGGCATTTTGGGAAAAAAACTTTTTTGCTGATTTAGATAGAGTTAGATGAGATTGTTACCACTCATACGTGTCTGTTGAATACGAATCTGGTTAGCTGGTTACTGTAGCTTACCTTAGCACAAAGGTAGGAAAATCCTAATGGCAAACATTTTTTATATTTATATTTATATGTATAGTTGTTTGTTTAATCAGAAACTGAAGTGTCATGGTGTCACAGTTCAGCACATAACCCCCACTGAAAATTTTTAAATGACCACCTTGTATCTTGTTTATTTAATCCATGCCAAAAACAAATTACTTTTTACAGGGGATAATGTTACAGACTATTTCGTGGTTGGCACCAGGAGTCTGCTGTTTGCCTGGCAACAGTTTCCCTTAAAACACAAAGTTGTTACCCCCTTCCAACCCATGGTGTATGAAGAGAACTAGATACAGCATCTAAGATGGGGCCCCTATGAAAGTTGATCAGTGGTGCTTGAAGCCAAAAATTCTACTTCCTAAAAACCAACTATGCCCTATGGGCCCAATGCATCCATGGAGCATGTTATCTAAAGACTTCTGCCTGCTGAGACAGCTCAAGTTAACTTGAATGGGGATAAAGTAAGTAAATCATGTGGCTCTTATAGACTTGTGATCAGACCATATGGATCGAATGTATCCCCAGATTTACAGATGTCTCTTTCACAATGAAAGTCTATGGGGAAAAAGTCTTTTTTTGGAAGCAATAGCACCACTTGACAGTATAATAACACAGTTGAGCTTCTATGTCAAATTGGCTTCAAAGTCCAGTGCTCTCCCTGTATCCAGTTCTCATTAAACATCCACGTTCCTACCGACTGGGCTTCATCTCCTTCAATTACATATTTGCCTGTATAGGTACCCATACATTTTTAATTTTAAAAAGAATTAATTTCCTGTATATGCTAGTTAAATAATTACCCTTGCAGACTGTTATCGAATGTATTACTGTTGTAGTGTACAATTTGTTGCCTTCAGACAGAGCAAGGCTAGCTGTTTCACTTTGCGCCCGGTCTTTATGCTAGGCTAATGTGCTGCTTCACACTAAGTGGACATGGGATTCTTCTCTTCAGACTTCCACAGAATTTTCCTAAAATGTACAAATTTATGGAATACTCCTTCAAAATGCATTTTTTCTTCTTCTATAATAATAATAATAATAACATGGCTATTATAGTATAGACTCAGCTCTGTTAAGCAATAGAAGGAAGTTGTGCAACAGGAAGGGCAATGGCATGGTTTTTAAAAATTTCATGTCATGATTATACTGTAGCTATATGGCATGAATTATATAGAACTTATTAGGGGGGGGGGGTTGAGTAGGTTTCCAGCCTGCATAGTTCTGTTGACTCATACAGAGAAAGATATTTTCGCAGTGCTGTTGATTAAATGACAGTACAGAGACATCCACCTTCACCTCGCCGTGTACTGACGACAGATAAAACCCAAAGCAGACAATTCATGGATGTGAGATCGAGGAAGCATGACACCCACGTTGTTACTTCATTGTAGTATGCAAGGACTTTCCTGACCAATTACGAGAAAAAAAGACAAAAAGATTTGACAAGAGCATCTGATGAATATGTGTACTTTATTGTTTTGTTAACCTTGACTCTCTTCTGCCTGCTAAGTAAGCAGAAATAACTGTCTTGGTGGGGTCAGCCTTAAGATCCCTCAGAAAACGTATGTTTAAAAAAAGCTGGGGATATTTAAGGTGAGCTTTATTCTGATAGTAAAAAATGGAATTCAGGACTGTTGCCAGGCCATGGTTAGCTTGCTTTTTTTTTTAACCAAAACTAAAAATTTGCCCCAGAAAAAAGAGATTCTTACAGTGCCAAGCATCTCAAGCTGCACAGGAACTCGAAAAAGGATGATTTGATTTAGAAAATATGATTGTGACGTTATAACAAGCACTCACTCCTAAGACCCAATCTACAGACATTTCACATCTCACTGCGGTACACATGACTGCCACTCGAGACAAATGTGTATCACATTGTGTTTTTTTACTTTTTCAACTTATAATAAAAATGTTTACAGCAACTAATCAACAATGACTAAAATATCCGAGACTGATCAGGTGTGGTTGATTAAATATGTTACAGCTATGTTTTTTCAACTTGGCCCGACTTTCACGTGGTCAATAAATCCATTCGACAAACTTGGATGGAAACAATGCAGTCATTAATGCAGACAGGATCTAATCCAATTGATATCCCAAGTTTATTCTTGTTACGTCAACACAATGTAGATATATATTTTGGAGTCACACATACAAGCACAAAAACTGCATTTGCTGGTAAATTCTTATAAATAAAAAAAAGCTCAGAAGGTGTTCAGTGCAACTAGTACAAAATGTTATATAACAGGAAAGCAGAAATGCAAGAAATGGAAGGATGACATTCCTTAATGTGCACTCTTCTTTGCCTTTTTTATAAAACAGACTTTATTTGGTCATGACTGAACATAAGACACAGCTGAGGAACGCTGAACAAATGAGGAGATAGCAGCAAAGATAGAAAGGGAGACAAGCAGAGCATAATGTTAAGCCTTCCTTCAGACTGCTGTGGCAAAGCCTATCCGATTATTGCGACGGTCAAACTCAGTGTAGTAGCGGGCAATGAAATTGGCTCCCAAAATCCAGATAGGACCTGTAGGTGGTGGCACATCCAAGCCCCTGAAGGTGACAGTACAGACATCTCCTTCCATCTGTGATTGCTGGAGCCACAAATGAAAATGTTTTAATCAAATTATGCCAGTATAACGGTATTGCAATGTGAAAATGTTCCAGCATTTGTAATCCTGCTTACCCATAAAATATAATCCTCCTGAGTAAGTGAATATTCCTGGCCACCCAGGTGGAAAGTGATACTGGGCAGCATCTTCACAGTGTCGCAGTTGACTTTGTACTGATGAACAACATAAAAAATGGGTGATGACGGGTAATGATTTTATACAGGCAAACGTTTTCTGTGGGAAACCATGTTGCATGTGTAAAAACTTACTCCACTTTCATCCAGCTGTGCTCCAATGGTTTTCATCAGCAAAGACACAGAGGAGGCCGGGCCTGTGATGTAGGAGGAGCCGGTGTCTATCACAGCTGTGCAGCCCTCCACACAAAACATCATCTCCGTCCCCACAGAAACGCTGGAACAATGAAAGTGGTGGAAAATAAAACACATGTTTCTGAATGGGTGTGTGCACACACACATGTTGTATAAAGTCTGGAGGAAAGATCTTACCCTTTCATTGTAACTTCCCATTTGCCTGTCTCTCTGGTGTCCACATAATTAAAGTTTCCAGTGTAGTAGTTTGGGTCAGTGCCGCCCAGCACCAGTTCTCCACCTGGGGAGTGCTTTGGATCCCTGAAACAACAAGTCATATTCAAGCCCCATTTTTAAAGAATACACTTCAATGAATGTCTTTGTTCCTGTGGGTCGATTTTCATGTTTTTACTTCAGCTGAACTGTGAAATGCTCCTTCAGTCCCACAGTCTTATGAAGTCCCCTAAAGGAAAGAATAACACAAAAGAGCAACTCTTCTTTTTCTAACTGTTTTCTTCTGGACATAACTGAGTATAGTAAATGAAGAACATGTATGAAAAAGAAACATAATAAATTCATATCTATCTATCTGACCTGACACCCTATCCAGGTCAAAAATTAGCTCAGGGCGTTTTTATTTGTTTTTCCACTCTAATATTTTTTTTTTCTTCAGTTCTGCCTGTCAGATGAAAAGTATTATATTTTTTCCGTCTTTATTTCAAGTCTTAACAGTGTCTAAGATCAACAAGAAAAATCTATATTTTCTTTTTGATGTCTTTAATTATCTTATCTAATAACTTCTTGTATCTAGAGGTGATTTTATACAAAATTATACAGAATCCAGAGTCAGTTGGCTCAGTTGAACCTACCTGCTGTAGTAAACAGAGAATACCTCCTCCTTAAGGACATGCTGAGACATGATGCGGTCAAACACCGGAGTGATGCCATCAATGGCCACGTTAGGGTAGCCCATCCCCAGGACTCCGTCAAACTTGGCAAAGATGAAGGGCATGGCAGACAGTGATGTGGCTTCAGCAAACACCTGAACCACAGGGATATCCCCAACCTGCAGGAATCAAACAAGCTGTAGGTCAAAAGGTGAGACTGTAACCAGTAAGAGGAAGTTAGAGTATTTGTTTAAAAGAGAAACTCCTTTATCATACAGGTCACTGATTCTAAACTCACCACAACCACATCCTCGCTCAGAAATCCCCTGATATTACCAGAGGCATACTGAATGGAAAATCCTGTTCCATTCTCGACATACGTCCGCGATTGGGAGGCATCATACCTGTTGTGAGTGACTAAAAGTTCAAAAATTCATTTGAGTCACAAGAAACTGTTTCAAGGACGCTTTCACTTATGTTATTGTGTACACGTGGACACTCACAGCAGGCAGTAGAGAAAGGAGAGCAGCTCTGCGAGGGCACCCACAGGTTGGCTGAGCCTGTGTCAAACACCACGTTGAACATCTGGGCTGGAGAGCCAATACTGATTTCCCCAAAGTACTGTGTCTATTGGAGGGAAAACAGGAAAATGTGTATTTTATGATACAAATATTGATTTTCCAGTTTCATTTTGTTTGACTATTCAAAACTTTTTATCCTTGAGCAGTGAGACAAAAATATTATTTGATGGTAACATGACATTGAGATTATGACTCATACACAAAGAATACTTGAAAGCACTAATTCAAAAGCAACAGGATCTGCTGTTTTACTCTTTGTGGTATTCATCCAATAGAGCTGATGAAGTATCTTGGATGAGTTGCTATTTTAACCTTCAACACTAAAGTCTGCTTTTGGCTTCAAGGCTAAAACAGCTTGTCTTCAATGTAGTACGTCTCAATTTTTTATCACCTGCATCAGAATTCACACACACACACACACAAAAGAAATTCAAGAATTTCTATTTTAAATATATAACACACAACAGATGAATGTGTCAGCTTACATCCAAGTAGTTGGTTAGAGGTGTGGGAACAGTCCCATTGTTGCTGTCGTCTGTGCTCTTCTGGGCCAGCTCAGTCAACACCTGCTCCACAGTAACGCCCATCCCCTGCAGTGTCTCTCTGATAGATGGCATCTTCTTCAGAGTGATTCTGGGAACAGATGAGCAGATAAAATTAATCTTCATGCGACAGAAACTAAACAGCACAAAACAGAAACTATTGCCATAATGAATGAAAAGATGGTATACAATAGAGTGAACTATATTTTCCATGCATACATATGCCTGGTCATCTTGCCAGCATAACAATGAGCCCTTAATAAAGTACAGACTGCTTTTCTCTAAGCACCTAGCCAGAAAAATGAACAAAAACACATGTTAAGCCGATGCTGAAAACATTAGGTTTTATAATGAACCAATAAAACACATTTGTTTTCCTGTCCTTATTTGTTTTGTTGTTTGCTGTCACTACTTTACTGTAGCATGTTTTGTCTTATGTGGGTCTGAATTATATAGTAAATCTGCACTGCTGCACTATACTCTTGTTTCTTCAAACTAAATAAGCAGGGATATAAAAGTTTCTTACCTTCGCAAAGTGTGGCTCGTAGACACTGTCAATGACAGAGCAGCCAAACACATCCAATAATTAATCAGTGCTGCCATGGTGACTTCTATGATAGCAGGTGGAAAATGACGGTCAGTGATGGAAGCTGTATGTGCAAAGTTGTCCCCAGTTTTGTGAATATTCCACGTTTATTGAGTCAGAGTTGTGTCTCTCTGTGTCGTCCGCTCCCTCGACTCTTTTTATACTATGCCCTCCTCAGTGTGCTCTCACCGTTGGGCCACTCACTCTGGCTGGGAGCTTTCCTGGAGGTGTCCACTTGAAAACACACTCTTCTACCCCCCTTCTCCTCCTCTCTCTCCCCCATGCCCTTCTGTCTTGGTCACACAACCCCTCCTATGATAAACAGGTCCCAGTGAGAGGTCTGAACTTTGACCTTCTTAAAAAACATTGAAGACAGAAAGCAGGGGTGCAGAGTTCTTGAGATTGCTGACGTTGGTAGGCTGGACACCTTGTCTGCAGGGCTGTGAGAAGCATTAGGGGGACTGAAAGATGCTCTGAGCTGTCAGGACAGATTAGTTGGATGTTACTTCCTAAACTCAATTACAAGTCATATTAAATCTTAGGTGTTGCAACCTGTACTCAACCAACATCTACTTTAAAGCATTATTTCTATGTTTATATATCAATTTTGCTACATCCTGATCTGTTCAGGTCTTATATAATAACACGTTTGCTCAAAATGTTTGCTTAAAGATCAATGAGTTAAAATGTTAATTTCAGTCTTATTTGTCTCTTTTCCCCACCGCCATCATGTGCTTATCTGTGGAGTATACAGGTTTTATTTGCCTCTCTATTTACACTCAACTACTCATTCCTCTCCTCATGTAAAGTCCACTACAGTTTGTGCACCACTTAAATATTGAGTTTTACAGGCGAAGCGTGAAGGACAATACACATCTGTAAGTTCACTTCAAGGTCTTAGATAGAGATTGCTGGCAGGACACTAGGCCCATGTTGAGTGTATTATGCAAAGCTGGAGACTGGCAATGTTCAGTGTTTTCATGCTGTACCTCATGCTGTGATGCTCAGACTCAACAAGGCTTAACACCTAATCACTCTGTGCTCGTTCTCACTGGGTTTTACCAGAAGGAGGATTCCCACAGTATCTGGCCTGTCAGGGTGGGGTCGTGTGTTGGTACCGTACCCAGTCAGGCTAGGAGATATGTGAGAGTCCACGTCAGGCACAAGCTCAGACAGTCATAGCTGAGGTCAGAAGTCAGCCGCTGAGATACTCCCTGTGGAAATGATAGCGTGGGTACACACAAGTTACAGAGGTGGATTTGACTCACAACAGACAGACAGACAACAGTCTGCTGCAGCGAGACTGAATAAAAATGTGGACATTCCCTCTTGTGTACTACCTGTAAATATTAAAATAGCCTCCATTTTGACCTGTTATAGTTTTATTTCATGTCTTTTAAAGCAGAAGCAATTATTTTAAGCCACTTGAAGGCCATCAAACAAGCTCTAAACACAGTAATAGTATCACTTTATAAAGGCAAAAAACATTATTATTCATTTGGAGGTGTGTTTCTGGACACCTGATGAATGTGAATCTCTCTTTTTAGCTCTGGTTTGAACTCCACCAACCTTTGAGAGACATATATGTTTTTAGCTGCTTAAAGCTCTGCTATATTGACTGGCTAATTGCCAATTTTGGTCTGAGCACCATTTGTTGCCAGTTAGGTAGCATACAGTTGTTTTATCAAAACCTTTTCACTGGAAGCAAGATTAGAGGATATTTAAAGTATTTAACAAAGCATTAAGCTGCTAAGAAAGCTCTGTGGGTAATCATTTTCTGTGCATTTGTCATCTTGACCCATATTACATGTAGTCTTTTGATGCATTGTTAATATATAAAAATACAATAGTGCAGCTTTAATATTATATGTTTTAATAAGAGGCCAGTGTACCTGTCTTATCTGTCCTTCAATTAGGCCTCACAGGCAGATTTTGACAGAGCATTTTGGGGACAATCTCACAGAGATCTGACTCTTAATCTGACTGGCTAAATGAATACCCACAAGTCTCTTTCCCACACTACCGAGAGAAATCCATCTGTCACTCCTGCCTGGCCTCCCACCCCTCCAGTGCATCCACTCCAGTGGTGGGCATGGGAAATGTGGAGTTCTCTCCTGAAAAATGATTTATTTGATGTTCATGAGTTTTCAGTGTCATATTACCTTTGAGGCCAGTGCAGTTCATTGAGTGGAAACTTGAACATTAACTGGAAAGTCTTCATGCAGCCTTACAATTCTAAAATTGTTGTGGGGGTTGAACAAGGTGCCACAGGCTAAGCATCAAGTGAGTTTCTGCCGACAGACGCATATCAGAGGCAGAACTCACGTAAGAGGATCTTCGAGGGTTGTGAGCTATCCATCATGATAAGAAAGATATGAAGCAGAGCTGTGGTTGTTTGCAGGAAATGGGACTTGAGGGAAGTTATCACTCAAACAAACAAGCCTGACTCCCAAACACACAAAAACTTCATTTCAAATCCTCACCAGCTGGCATGATCCATAAAATGCTAAATGTATTTGTATAAATGTTTCTGGCTTATTTCTGAGTTGAGTTCAGTTACTTTATATGATGAAGCGTGCATAAAACCAGAGAACAATTTGGTTTATTCACAGTTATGTTTCTGAATTTGAAGCAATGAACTGCAAATTAGAGATGACGAGACTGTGATTCCATCTGGAGACAATATGTATGAAAGTATGTGAGACAGTTTTCACAACAGGAGGTAGAAAATGTAGGAATTGAAACCAAAAGATGTAGTAAAAACATATTTTATGTGCCACAGTATGATATCCATCCCCAAGGGTGCTGTGTTACATTGTTGTTGGCAGATTTATCATATTTAATCAATACTTAAATTTTTCACATAATTCTTTTTCTTTGGACCATGTGAAAAGAAAACATGCTGTATCGCTCCTGGCCAGCAGGAAGCAGCATTGGACTTAAAAACACATCAGTGTGCCTCTGAGAAGAGAAGAACAAACAAGGCTGACTGTCAGGAAGTCCATTTGTACTCCAACCACATGAAACCCTGAAGGAAAATATATCCCTTGTTTTTAAGGATAAGTCTGATTATGTTCTATATTTTTCTTACTGTCAACAAATCAGAGAAAAATACCAAAACCAACAATGTGATCCAACTAGTATCTGTCCAAAGCCAGTACAAAACCATATAATGTGTTCCTCTGTGTCATAGACCTCCACTGATGTTCAGAAACTATTAAAACAAATGAATGAGCCACACTGTTGCAGTGGATAACATTTGTATTTTCATTACAATAAACACTGACACTGTGATTCATTTAGAGTCAGCCCCACATTGCCCTGCTTCTGTAAATACTCAAATATTTCCAATCTGTTGTTTTGTTGTTAGGTTTCCAGACCTCTCAGGTTGTCTGAAACAGGTCTGCTCTCTGTCAACAGAGACAAAAGTAAACATGGAGAAGCAACAATTTGGTTTTTATGCACCACATATCTGGAACAAACTTTTAGAAAGCATGAGATCTGCTCCAAATCTGGGTTCTCTTAAATAAAGGTCGACAACTTTTCTGTTTGCCACCCCAAATTACATTTGGAACTGTTTATTCATATCTCACACAGTGCAATTTTCTTTCTCCTGTTTATTCTTTTGATCTGGTTTTTATCATCTATTTTAAATCCTATTATAAATGTCCTATATCAAGTCTGTGTTTTTTATATTTTTAAACTGTTGTCTGTTTATGTAAAGCACTTTGTTATGTTTCATGTAAAGCACTTTGAATTGCCTTGCTGTTGGAAGATGCTATGTAAATAAATTTGCCAGTGCACCAAATCAGTTCCCAACCTGCATACTTTTTACTCCAATCTGAGTTTACTAAAAACCCCAAATGTTTATTTACAGTAGCTGTTTATGTGATTATTTTGATTTGTGACCATTTTTAAAGTGTCTTTAATCAACATATCTTTTAGTAACGATGTATGAAGTCACAATATGTAAAGTGAAAAGTGTGGCTTGTAGTGACAAACCTACAGAGAATTATCAACTGACTCCGTAGCTCCTCTCTGCTTTTCGGAGGTTCATAGTGAGTAGAATAGTGATCATTGTTCAGCTGTCTGGCAGCAACTTTTTGGTTGATTTGGTTTTTGATTGGTCCACAGCTCTAAAAAAAAAGCTCTAAAAAACCAACTGGAAACTACTTGCTCAGCACCAAAGGGCAAACAGTTAGCGCCTAGCTGGTGAATGTAGTGGAGCATTAAACATTTAGTCCAAAAGTTAGTGAACCAAACACTCAGCTAGAGTGAACGTGGGCCAATAGCACGACTCCATATCAGTGATAATGTTGTTCCATAACTGCTGGATGTGCTATAAGCAACTGCTAACAAGTAGAGCCTGTCAGCTAATATTATCAGCCGATATTGGCCTATCACAGATATATCAGTGTCAGTGTATATGGTGTCCAATATTTTCATATTATATATTCTATTTATTATATGTACATTTTTATTTTAAGTTTTAAATATATTTTAAAGTTATATAGGCAGCATTTTGTGTATAATTGATCATTTTCAAGTTAAATATAAGTACTTTTTTTGTTCTGTGTTTTTATATTAGTTATTTATCTTTCTTAAATTCTCAGTGATATATCGTGTCTCTATTACCAATATTTGTCACAAGTGTTTGATAACCAGATGTCAGGTGTCATTGCAAAAAATGTGTGTTTATGGATATATTCCATATCTAAGATCATTGGCCAATATATTGATATCAGAATGAATATTTTACTCCCTAATAGAATACAATAGAATAGAATAGAAAGCTTTATTGTCATTATATTAAACATATAATGAGATTACAGGTGCCACTCCATTTGTACTTTTAAGACAATAAAAAACAAGACAACCAGATGAAAACAAGATACACGCAGCAAAAAAAGATGACATAGTAGAAAGGTATAGCACTTAATAAGATCAATATAATTAAATAGAATAAATAAAAGAATAAATAGAAGCAAGCAGTGGTCAAGGGTATTGCACAATATCATTGTTTGTTCTGGCCCAGGGAAAGAAACTGTTTGTGAGTCTGCGGGCTTTCATTGACCTGTAGCGTCTGCCAGAGGTCAACAGGTGGAACAGATGATGTGCTGGGTGGAGGAATATCGGCATGAGCCCCAAATCCAGTATTAGTTGGGCCCTTCTAACAAGTTCAACATATCAACTTGAACGCTAATGGTTTGCCAATGCTCTGTTAACAAGTTGCTTCCACTGCCCCCAAGTGGCCAAAAAAACCCACAAATGCAGGGTGGAAGGACTTACATTTTAATATCAGTAATGAATTAGATCTACAGAGACCATTATGGGAGGTTGGTAACTTGGTTTTGTTCATGGGTTTGTTCACAGTAAGAAAGGTTTGTTCACAGTAAGAAATAATATCACCAGCCTTCTCCTTTAATGCAAAGCAGTAATAAGCTATTCTCAGTGTGCAGGCTCAGTGATTGTTGCTTTAAATAGGTATATAGGTAATAGGTAAATAGGTGCTAAATTGTGTGCTAAATAAATTGGAAGGCAAGTTCCAAATGATTTTTCCTTCATAAAAAGGTTTGCGCTGCTTCCTACAAGCTCTGAATACGTCATCATCTATCGTTGATATGATTGGCTGTAAGTTACCCGCCTCAAATACGAGAAAATTAACGGCTCCTCGCCAGACTTTACCTTAATCTCACATGAGATTGAGATGCATTCTGGTATTAGGCAGGCTATAGTATGAGTAGTGTCAAGTGTAAATTATTAAAAGCCAATAATTAAATATAATGAATAAATAAATAAATATATAAAATATAGCTTTATGTACTGTATATCCAAAACAAAATAAAAATAAAAATATATACATTGAAAACACAAAGTGCATAAAAATCAGGTTTACCAGTTGATTTGTGAAAAACGTTCTCTGATCTGTTGCTGGTGGTTCAGCCTTATATTTACCTCTCAAGTTACATAACACAACGAAGAGTTTAAGTGCAGTCTGTGACTTATCTTGGTGAGATAATGTGTGTAAATACCTGGTTTGTGTCAATGTGAAGATGAGCTGCAAGTCCTAGGGAGCCCTAGGAGACGTGCTCTACAAAGACCAAAAACATCTGGTGAACATTCGAGAAACTATGGCAACCGTGCTTATTTTGCTGTTTAGTGTTTGTGACACAACCAAGTGTGCCAATCCATCACCTGGACACATGAATATTTAATATGAGCAGGCCAGCAGTCACACAACAATGTATACATGTGGATAGGCTTATTACTATTAAGGAGCTCTGACTTGTTTACCTCATCTTGTTGACAAGCTGCTTCATCTTCTATCCATGTATACAGTTTGGTAGCACACTTCTGTATTTACACAATGGGCTGTGCTTCTCACTCAACATACTACCATATAATACTATGGTAATAATACATTATTGTAAAATAAATTGCAAGCCTTAGATTGATATTTTTCCTGAAACTGAGAAATAAAACTGTCAACTTGTCTTAATGTGTGTGTTACGCATGTGTGAGGGAGCATGTGTGTGCATGTCTATATGGCTGTGTGTACAGCATCACAAGATGGAGATACTGACTGCAGCCAGCTGATATAAAAAGACACCCAGCAGTGGCAGCACTGGAGCCAAAATGATTCAGTAAATGAGAGAGCAAAGCCATGGTACAACGCTTTGTGAAGCCAACTGTTTTGTATTTCAAAGTCTCTGTAATATCAAAAACAAGGCCACTCAGCTCAGGCTGCCGGCAGTCAGAACATATTTCATGGCTTAAAGAGACGTCCAGCATTTAAAAGTTTGTGCTTTGCTTAAACTGAGCCATCCTATGAAAAATACGTAATGTTTACAGCCAACAGAAACATTAATATTTCATCAGCATAAATTCATAGGCATAGATGTGCAGCATAATTCCAATTTTTAAACTGGAAATATATCCTTCATAAACATTTCAGTCCAAATGAGACTACAGTGCTAGTATGTTGTGAATGTGCTCTATTTGAGACATTAAGTTGTTTTGATGCTTCACATTTAAGACCATGTGCCCTTAAAAATGTACTGGAGATAATTTTTTAAAGACACACACTTATTGGTCATTTTGTATATCAAGCTTTTACATACAAACTGTCTGTTTGCTTTTTAGTGCAGAGCAGGTAGTTACAGTGAGTTTATGGAGCTTCCTCGTTAACAACAGCTACCTGCTGTGGCTGAAAATCATGTTTTAAGAGCACCAAAACAGTAAAGTTGCACTCGGACAGCTAAACAATGAGCCTATACTCACTGTGAACCTCCATAAGGAAAGCGTTGAAAGTCGCCATTAAGCTCCATAAAGCTGTGGGGAGCTGTGGAGTCTGGTGGTAATTCTCTGTAGGTGTATTACTATAATCAAAGCCTCCAAAATTACACATTGACATTTGATTATAAAAATACAAAAAGCTAATACAAGACTTTGACTTGTAATGGAGTATTTTATATTGTGGTATTGTACATTGTATTTAAGTGAACTTCTTTCATGACGCATGTGCATTAATTATTTTACCGCTATTTTGTGTTTTCAGCTTGTTCTGCCCACCACCCAGGTGGCAAAAATCCCCAGCAATATATGGAGCTTTACAGGTTATAAGGATTTTATAGTTCAGCATTTTAAAGTGCATTTGTCTTTGCAACATGTTCTCATCCCCTGCTGGTAACAATTTCTTGCACACCATGAAGTCTTGTTGATAGGCACATAGAATTAAAAACCCTCGACTGTAAAAGCAAAAAAATCTCAAATGAAACTCTGGGGAAGAAAACATTGTTAGTAAACTGAGTACAAGTTGGTTCTTTTACCCTTTTTCCCTGCTAAAATAAATTCATTTAATCTATTAGTTGTTGGATGAATATGTGCGGCAGTAAACAACAATGGCAATATCTGTCACCTCTACCAAATCTCTAAAGAGTCAGCTCTCTCACAGTTGTTGCGGTTACCTCAATCACATGACAGGATTGTGTGCACAGGATATCCTCATTAAAAAAAGGCATCCTCCTCTAATTGCTTAGCTTTGCGACTTCCTGGACAACAAGCTTCCATATCCTTACACCCACCAAACATCCTCTGTCCGTTTTTCACAATAGCTGACTTGTCGCTGAAGGCAGATAATGGAAATGTCTCATTGTTTCAGTTCTATTGTGGTTGTCATCTATGTTGTAAGACTTAGTTTTTCTTCATTTTGTACTGCATTTCCCAGGAATCCATCTGGAGCAATGTTGCCAAAAGCCTAAAATTAACAGTCGTCTGCTTTACAACTCTGCAGCCATGTAGTCAGCACTGTGAGGCTGTAATGATCTTTACCAAAAAAAAAACCAGAAAACAAAACTGTTGAGTGAATGAAACTGCCAAACAATTTTGTTTTTCAAATATAAGTGCTTACCCCCAGTGTGACTAAAAAATGTTAGAGTGGGTCCAAGGTAAAACACCTCAGGTAGCCAGCTAAATCTTTCGTCAGCGTCAGTGGTGCTTTGAGCAGGATACTAACATTGTGATGTTAGACTGCTAACATACTTTTTAAAACCACTTCGGTTAAATATGAAGCTGTAGCTGATTAGCTTAGCTTAGCATCAAGACTTGAAATGGGAGCGTGTCTATGTTCCCACATTTCTAAGAAATTATTCAAATTTAGGCCCTATGTTCCCACATTTCTAAGAGATTGTGCCGTACACCCAGATGAGTGTGGGGAAAATTTTGGGGGGTGAATGTAATGGATGATTGTAAAATATAACCCTAACCCTAATCCTGTGGAAACATTGGGCCTAATTTTGAAAAAAAAAAATTATAAAAGTGGGAACATTGGGCTGTGGGAATATAGAGCTGTGGGAACTTAGAGCCTCATTTTGAAAAAAAAATTTAGAAATGTGGGAAAGTCGGGCTGTGGGAACATAGAGCTGTGGGAACATACAGTAGGGCCTAATTTAAAAAAAAAAGTTAAAGTCTAACCCCTAAATTCTACCAGATGCGTCTGCGGCCCGTCTCCGCTCCAGCACGGCGGCAGATCCGATCCGTTTCCATTCTGGTCAATGTGTGTACTTCCACTGCGGAACGGCTCCGTCATGGCTGTGGAATGGCTCTGGCAGTCCGGAGGCCTCCGGAGGACATACGCAGAGCTTCTATTTTTGCCGGATGCCGGATCACAGCGCAGCAATTCAGCACAGAGCAGATCGTGCAGGACAGGAAGTCAAGCACAAATACAAAATAAAATACACCATGTTCACGGCGGATCATATTTCCAAGCACTATACAATGAAAACGACAAGGCAGATCACTAGGTCAGCACCCCTACTACTCCTCCGAATGGATGTGTTGGTTTTGTGGTTATCTATATAGAAAGTACATCCCACTATACCGCACGATTATCCGTGAGATCACAGACGGAACGCAGCGCAGCCGTTCCGGAGCAGATCCGGAGCCGGTGGAATTTAGGGGTAAGTAATGTGGGAACATAGAGCTGTGGGAACATAGGGCTGTGGGAACATAGGGCTGATCCCCTTGAAACAGTTTGCCTGGATGTTCAAAGGTTAAACAATCTGACTACCAGCACCTCTAAAGCTCACTAATTAACATATACGTAAATAACATCTTTGTTTAATCCACGCAAATATAGACATGTTAAAAGGACAATGTGATAATTTACAGGCAGTTACGTGCTGGATTATAGTAGATTACTCTATATAATAGACACAGGTTTCAGTTTTGAATTAAACAAACAACATTTAACGATTTCATTAAGCTCATTCATTAACCACTTAACACACGCCCCTGTTTTTTATGCTGTTAGCCTAAACAACATGCCCAAGTTGTGAGCAGCACAGATCCCACATAGTTTGAGACTCAGAGATGTGTCTGGTATCATTGGAAAGGAAACACTCTCAGGATTTTTGTAAAAGTGTCTTTGTGATTCTGTGACTTACTGACAAAGAGTGGCAGAGGTTACAATGATGGGGTTGTTTACTCGCCCATAGGTTTGCCTTTACAATGACATGTGTACAAACATTCAGGGACCCCTCAGCGGGATATAGACACAATGAGGCCACAGCCACAGGTCTTGGCTTCATGCAGTCCAAATTTGGAGTCAAAAGACCAAAAGATGAATTTTTCAGAATTATTTTTCAACGGGTATGTCCATGCGTTTTCCTTAGGTCCTTTTTGGAGACTCCAAATGGACACTTGGTTACCAAAGCTGTATAACCGCAATCAAACACCTATAACTTCACATCCCCTTTGCCTACAATCAAAATCTTGGTCTCTAATGAAAGCTGACGCCATATTATTATTATTATTAATATTATTATTATTATCATTATTATTACATATAACCATATTTTTTTGTTTGGCCATATCTATCTATCTATCTATCTATCTGTTTATTTTGGTATAAGTCATGTGTTAAGTCGTGTAATACAATCGTGTACCAAAATGCCGAGTGCGTAATGATATATGGTTCAACTCTTTTACGCACAGGGCGCACGCCTCTGACTATTGGCTAAAAGGTTATCAACTTCATTTCACCGAATATTTCCATAGGCTAGAACAGCAGTCAATCAATCAAGCAGTCATTGTTGTCGGTCACATGTCCTCATTGGCTTGCTTTGGAGACATGTACTGCCTAATCCTAAACACCGATTGGCTTGTGTGTGGTGTCAGAAGCAGAAGAGGCTCACTGTCGTAAACATCTAGTCACGTGTACTCTGAGATGGACGTGCAGGTCAGGAAATGACGTAAACGGACCGTAAATGGTTTGTTATTTGTGTTATTACGTTACGTGTTGGACTAAATACATGGACATATTGAGGAAAGTATTTCGGTTTTATGGAAACGGATTTCATATTTCACAAGAATGGATATTTGGCGAGCTGTACAGAAAGTGCTGAGTCATAAGATGATCGTTGTGGATAAAGGGAAGACTTTGAAGGTATGTAGGCATTATAGCTTTTCTTACTTAGCTCAGGGGCTAGCCGAGCTAATCGCTAATACTATTACGGCTGTGAGCAACCATATAAGTCGTGAGTGGTCTTGAATGAATCAGGACAATCTAAGCTTTCCAACGATGTACGGCATTAAGGGTTGGTGTTTAAAACATCCAGAAGAACTTGTGGCTACCTCCTAACATCCGTCCCGTTCCGTCGACGGAACAGCGTGCGTTAAGCGTTTGTTAAGTTCATTTAGCTTTAGAGCTGCTTTATGCAAAACTAAGCTAAGCAGCATCTGCCTGTAGCTTCATATTTAGGGGGAAAATATAGGAATGGCAGCAAGCATACTTCCCAAAATGTCAAATTGTTTTCTAGTACAACAATGTATTGATGCATCAGAGTCAAGAATAGCAATGGTTTTTAATTTTGGTCAATACTGATTTTTACATGGGATACTAAAAAGGTTGAATCCTTGGGTTGATAAAGCTCTTGTAAAATACCTACTAAGCTGGCAGATACAGCATAACAGGATTATAAAGACTCACTTCAGCTGAAGTCAAAATCATATCAATCCAGTTATTTCACATCTTTGGGTGCTTTTCATCTTAGAAACACATGCTAATGTTCACTCTACTTTTAGATCAAATATAGATTGCTTTCAAGCAGGCTTGCTGTTGTAAATTGTCTCTCTCTTTGGCCTTCTACTGATGCTTTTGACTGTTGTGGGTATTTTTGATATTCGCCTGGGGAGCCATAGTGGCCATCACTCCCAAACAATAGACTGTTTATAAAAAAAATCATCAAATGGCCTTGAACCCAAAAAGTGATGTCTTATTCCAGGTGCTCATATTGTCAAATATATATTTTTTAAAGAGCCTAATAAACGTATTAACTAGCCATAAATCACACTGAGAGCAAATCAGGAAGTAAAAAAGATATAAAAGCACTGTGAAGGTAAAACATGCAGCTGCAACTAAAATATTCCTCATGGTAGTTATCTATTTCTTTATTATTGAAAGTGTCTAATTGTGTTATGAAATCTTAAAATTAATTTTAATTACTGTCTGAAAAGGATATGTGATGTTTCTGTGGATGTGTGGTGTTTGATGGGAGGGTTGTGGCAGCATCTCAGAACAAATCAAACACCTCTTTGAAGTCTGTTGTGAAAGATCTCAGCTATCGATCTCAGACTAAATAAAAACTTGAAAGTCAGTACTTTTATATCACAGATCACCTATTCTAGTTAATTAAATCATCATCTGTTCGGTTTTCATTGTTTTCTAAATATAAACTCTGTGATATATATATATATAATGTCTCATATAACCCTACCTTTAGTTATTAAACTGTCAGCCCCAATCAGGTAGAATGAGGACACCTCAAAGGCAAAAACGTCCCTTATTTGTCATTCACCACCCTGGAGATAAGCTATTAAAGTAGGTAATATTAGAATATTGGACACTGCTGCACATGAACATATATTAATCACCTGCAGAACTGAGGGGGTCAACCTTTTGTTTCAAAAGAGATCTAAATGTGTTCAGGAGCCCAAATAACCTGAACATACACATACACATATAAGTACAGAATAAATATACAGATGTTTTTTAGACTCTAGGATCTCTTATCCATTAGGATTTTATTTGTGTCAACAAACTGCAGACAAGTCAGAATACTCATTCAGTTCTTTCTTTGTTAGCTGATGAACACAAACATCAAACATGTGATGTCTGAGGAAATTCACATCAAACACAAATACAGTCCACTTCCTCCTACTCATTATTTCCGCCCAAGCAAAGACCTTAATTAAAGAGATAAGAGAAAGAAAGAAAGAAAGAAAGAAAGAAAGAAAGAAAGAAAACTACTTTTTTGAGTTGTTCAATTCTTGTCCACTTTGCTGGCAGAGATGTTTCCTGTTGGTTTGGAGTGGTTAGCTGATGATGTGTGGAGGTGGAAGAAAGCCGTATTATCTTGTTTGGTGAATATTTTTAAACCAAGCATGAGGTCTGAGGTTGATGTGAATCTCGTGGTTGGTGATAAAATGCATTAGGATGATATGTGTGTTTACGGTGCAGCAGGGGATGTGTCTCTGTGTGCACCAGTGGTAGACAAAGTGCTCAAAACCTTTACTTAAAGTATCAATATGCAACCATGGTATGAAAATACTCATTCAGTTTCTGGAGCTTTCAGCCACATTTTCTAGCCTTCATTGGTGGACAAAGTTTGCTCAGGTGTCATGGGTATAAGTAAGAACACTCTGTGACAAGTATTTATTGCAATTAAGCATTCAAATGTACTGACATGGATTAATCCATTAACATGTGACAAATGTTTAAGTTCCTTATAAAAACATACTTGTTACGGATATTTAATCTACCAGTGCATCATGTTTTATATGTAAAATCTTAATCTGCAAAGTAACTACAATTGTAAGTGTCAATCATATATGTGGTGGACTAAAAATACTTCTATCTCTGAAATGTATTGAAGTAGAAGTATAAAGTAGCTCAAAATAAACCTTAAACCTTTAATAATTTACGGCCACTTGGGGGCAGCAGAAACAAGCTGAAACACAACATTGAGATATTATTACCTTCTAAGTTGACTTTTTAGCAAAAAGTTGTTTATTTATACATCCAACAGTTACAAAACCACCATTTGGAGACGCTTTTCTATCCACCTGATTTATTTAAGTTCAAAATGCACTCTCTTTTAGCTCTGGTTTGCTTTCCACCAACTGTGTTGGAAATATCTGGCTCATTAGCTGCTAAATGTTCCACTACGTTGAGCAGCTAGTTTATAACTTTATCAGACTACTGTTTGGTGATGAACAGGTATTGTACTGTGAGTTTTACCTGCTGCACCTGGAAATTAGACTGAATCAAAACAGTAAAATTAGCGGCCATAAAACCAAACAATAACCTGAAAGATGCCACAAAGTCCTGTTGAATGGAGGGGAACTGCAGAGTCAGGTGATCATTTTCTGTGGATTCATCTTTTCACATACAAGTAGTCATATGATCCATTGTTAATATAACAAATATTGTTTAGTACAATTTAAAGTACCATTAACCTCAAAATGGTACTTATGTATTGTACAACTTATAGACTGGGTTGGGAGTTCGCACATACATAATGAGCATTATCAAAACAAACAGCACATTGAAAAACACACGCACACACACACATACACAAACATACACATCTGACAGTAACCAACTCTCAATGCATTTTTTACCCCAGACTAAAGTCAACACAGCTATGTTCCCTCCATTCCTGCAATGTTCTCTGTGCCTGAATAATTCAATATTGCTCACTGTCTGCTCCTGTTGTGTACTGCATGGTTAAGAACCAGTGAAGGGGAAGTCTCAATGCATGGGGACAGGCCTTGTTTTCTATGCCCGCAGCCAAGCGTGCGTCTTATGTAAGGGAGGGGGTTGGATGGCCAGAGTACAACATACACTGCATGAAAACTCCTGTCGCTTTGTCATTATGTGTGTTATGTGTGTCCCCGTCCCTGCTCTCACTTCCTATGAGTTACATCCTCACTGATGCCCTAATTTTTAATGAGCGGTCAAAATCAGCGTCATGAACACTCCGCCATCATGATGTCTCATTTTCTGTCATTCTGTTGAGTCGGCCTGTGTTTCCATATCTGCCTTCAGCTCTTTCTCTTTATCTCTCATGTCCCCACCCCCACACTCTCCTGGGTCTTCTCTTAACAGGCATACTTTATGACAGCAAAATCATGATTACCATTTTAGACTTCTCGTGGAGCACTTTATTTGGTCAATGACGAGCTCCCACCATGAATTTTTTGCCACATTAGCATTTCACATGAACAAATATTTGTGAATGCACAATATATAAACAAGAAATGAAGATTGGGCTTATCAAAATGTATCTGCGGCTCACTGCATCCATTACAGGTTTCTCTGAAAGAGAAGATTTGAACCTTGTATCCTGTGAGACATCTGGAATATGAGGATTCAGCTGGTAACTTTTGCATTATTTAACAAACCCTGCAGCCATCTGATCCTTCGCAGGTGTACATGAGTCTGTTTCTCATGGTTTCACTGCACACAAACACTGCTGCCCTCCGATGTTTCTCTGAATTAAAAATGGCCAGTGAATTCATGTGTGTGTCAATACACTTTGTATTCCACACCTTGATGTATAAAACAAAACTGTTCAGCAGTTCAGATAAAAACATTTACAATAAATGTACAGAAATATGGTAAAACATATTGTAAAGTCAGGACATGTGGACATTTTTTCATGAAGAACAGAAATAAATGTTGCTGAACTCCACTGACCAGCTGTTCACTGTTCACTAATCTCTCTCACATGCACAAGAAAGTAACTGAACGCTGCCCAGCACTCTCTCAGCTGGCTGACTATTTCTGCCTTCATCCCAAGTTTTCTGGCTGCCCCTTCTTCAAACATCAACCATGAAAGTAACCAGTGCTTTGAGATAACAATCAAGCAGGGTTTTTTTGTGTGTCACCATGATAAATTAAGAAAGAAAGAATCACCATGTTATAAACAAGGACAATTCTACAATATTAGATATACTTTACCCACTTTACTACTTTCCAAAACACAGACTCTTTTTGCTATTCCCAAAGTGTGTGATTTATGTCCCATTACAACCACACTCTGCACTGTTTCTTCACATGGTTTCTTCAATTTCCTTGTATGTTTGCATACTTGGCTAATAAAACTGATTAGGTAATATGCTCTGTGAACATATTTAATATTCAATAATTGATCATCAGTGTTTCCTAAAGAAAATGTTATGTTTTTCTAAACTCTACTCTAGTTAATTGCCGTATTTAAGTGATAGTTGGTGGATTCATTCTGTGTTGGTTACAAACATCAAAAATAACCATAACACTGAATGCAGCAAATTCCTACAGCAATGCTTTGATTGATTGTACCATTTCCTGCTTTCTAGCTGTTGTTGTGACAACCGTCGCCTTAGTACATCCATGACTACAACATGTAACTCTACTGCACAAGTAACCTAATAATAACCCTGTGTAGGTCATGTAACCCTTGCTTTGCACTTTTAAAGGATCCAAGAACTAATATGGTCTGTGAAGATATTTATACTGTATTAATTGATCATCAGTGTTTCTCCAAGAACGTTTAATGTTTTTACCAAACTCTATTGTAGTTAAGCAGTTAAGCAGTGGTTCCCAACATGTGGGTTGCAGTCCAAAAGTGGACTATGGGTTTATCCTGTGTGGGTCCTGAACATTTGGGTCAACAAATGATAAATGCAACGAATATCCAGAGTAATGCTTTAATTTTAAGGACCATTTCTTGCTTTCTAGTTTTTTTACAACTTTCTCAATACATCCACGACTACAACATGCAATTTTACAGAATCAACCTACCAGCCCTGGCTGTGTGGGTCATGTGACCATCGCCTTGCATGTCTGTTCACTGTAGTGGCCTTGCAGAGACAGACAAGTCCGTTCCTCCGGTTGAATAAAACTGACAGAATATATTTGGTATAGACTGACAGAATATATTTAACACTGGCCACAAAAAGAAGAAAAACTAATGAAGTGAAGTATTGGCCGAGCTTCAAAACAACTTTTCTTCTATTCATCAGCACTACAACTGTTGTATTTCCCTGTGTTCTTGTTTTAGACCTGTTTATGTCACACTTATAGTTTTGAATAGAACTGAATTATGTGTTTTTATGCACTCTCTAATGCTTCTTATTTTACTAAATTAAAGCCCAATTTGTTATTTTAATTTTGTAAAGGGGCAGTGGTCTCCTGTGCTAAAACTACGTTCTAGTTTTATGAATGTATGGAATCCATCTCTTACTCTGTCTTTCTTTTGGTGCTTTTCTGATTCATAAAACATGAATAAATTCATAAACATGATGAATAAATCAGTATAACTAAGAGAATACTTGCAAAGTGATTGATGAGTCACAACAAATCACAACTTCAGCTGTCCCAGCACTGTTTGTCACCAGCAAGAGCTTTGATGCAGTATCTTTAATTGTCTGACCGCCATGACAGATCAATACAATGTTTGACTAGCTGGTTAATATTTAATTACCCTGCATTGATTGTGGACTCTCAGTTTGGACGCCCAATTACTGTCACCCATAAAACCAAACACAGTCTGTGTTACACAATACTGGAGGCTTTGTATTTATTATTTCACCACCCGTTGCCGTAAGCTCACCTTTATCTACCAGTCAAAGTCAGGCTTTTCACATTTATCATTTGTATGTGTTACTGTTTACTTTCTATTATTGTAAAAGGAGCACTTAGTTCAAATTTATTCTTGTTTAGTCAGTATTCATACAAGGATAGAGGCACCCAAAGAACAAATAATATACATTTAATTATTACCAAAAACATTTTAAACTCAATTTACAAAGTTCTTAACCCAATACTGCAATAAGTGGACAGACTAGTATTTTTTTTTAGTAATCTAGACTGTTGGAGTGTTTTAGATTTGATGTGATTACTCTATAAAGAAATATATGATCTTGATAATAATATGATCTTGATAGATACCGTAAGACCCCAAGACCCTGAGACCCCCCACCCCACCGACACACACGCACAAACACAGACAGACACCCCCCTATAAATGATTGGCTTGATTCACAGTCTCCTTAAGGTGCAGTCAGGCCAGATTTTAGCTGGTGAAATGTACTTACAGTATATGCTCAGGAACAGGAAAAAGCATGGGTAGGACTGCAAGTGTAAACTGCAAAAGCTGCATGCCTGCAGGGTAACATCAAAATACTTTACTGTCATTAACCTCTGCCACTGTCTTTTCGACTCTGCTGCTTCTATTATTTCGCCATGGAGTTACATAAAGAAGGAAATTAATGATCAATATTTCCTGAATGAGATGTCAATCCCACCCACTCTCTCAAACCAGGTCGACAATGGGGAGCCTCTCAATTTTGTGTATGAAGCTCAGTTTGAACCTGTAAAAAATTAAAGAGGGTGGTCGGTTTGTGACAAAAAAATCTATCTCCTCAGAAATTAATGAGGGGGGGAAATCTGGCCTGACGGACCCTTTACTGCTCAAAGTTTGTGAGGGTCATTTGTATTGCTACATTGTATGTGATGACATAATAGTTTATACATTTTCCCAGTAGACATTTTGACTTACAGTAGGAAAAGCACGTGTTATTAATAACTATGATGGCTCTGTTCCATTCAAGTGCCTCGATAAGCGGTCACAGTGTGAAGGTGAGTCAGGATGCACAAATCAACGACCCTGAGACTGAAGCAGCTAAATGAAATTCAGATGTCATTCATTTAATTGTTTACACCTATGTTTTTCTTACATGTCAATGTTTTCCGTGAAAAAGGCAAATCACTTGTGACCTTGTGTAATTCCTTACGTAATTTTGCCCAACTTCAACCTGAGCAGAGCTCTAATTAGCTTACACAACTCACATAAAATTGTAATTCAATTTCTATTAAAATATATATATTTTTTGTTTTTACATGAAGAAAGTGTCAGGTATTTAGCCTATGTTGATGTCAGATTGGTCTCTGCTGCACAGAGCATGTAATATTTATTTATTTATTTTTAAAATCTATTTCTTTCATTTCAAGTTTTTATCAATTATTGATGTGGTGATTGTCTCAGGTGTTTGAGATTTAACTTGATCTTTGATTTGAATCAGAATTAGGTTTATTGTAGGTTTGCACATACAAGTTGTGGTGTGTAAAAACATACAGGATAAGACAGGTGATACAATTGTATAAATAAACTTTAAAATCAAAAACTACACTACACTGAAGCCATAGGCTCGGTATAGTGATATTATTCTTGTGAATTTAATGATTGATGAAGGTTCATAACCAAAACATTACACCACTAATAAACTCAGCGCATACAGTGTACAGAAATTAATTTTTATTCAACATACACTGTAAGTGCAGCAAATAATCTGGGGCTGCATCAAAGACACTCATGCAAATGAATTGTACCGTTACGACAGATAAAATCTGTATGTATGCAGAGTTTTTCAGATGGTGTTTTGATCACAGGGCAGTTTGTTGGAGACAACCTCACCAGTCGGAGCACATCAGCACCCTGGATGTGTGTCATGTTCAGTGGCCTGCAGCCGTGAGCAGTAAGTTTCCCCCACTGAGAATGTCATGTGACATGTGACTGGCAGAACAGAGACCATTTTGCAACACACAGAGTTAATAATACCTTGTCATGTATGTTGTTTTGCACCATGCAAACAAATACATATAAATACAATTAATGTAGACACACTTGTGAGACCTGCAAGATAAAAATAGAGAATGGTGGCAATAATCTAGTTGTTTGAGACAAATACCATCTAGGCCATATGACATGCAGGAGAGGTAAAAGTGACACAGTTGAGTCACTGAACACTCTCAGCACTCAACACTGAGATGAAATGGGATGGAAAGCTGCCTTTCATACATGGCTATTCAGGCCACTGCCCTCACAGCCTGTGGTAGAGTGCCAGTTACTGTACTTTATCTGAGCAGGCAGGAAACACAGAGAGCCTGTTTTTCCCCTGCAGTGGCATGTGTTTCTCACCTGATCCCTCCTCGCTCATTCCAAACTGCAGGCGCCCCAGATATTTGCATTATTGAAGATAATGTTACTGTCAGGCAGTGTAAAGGGTTCCTTTCTCTGTCTAAAATCAAATTGCTTCGGCTTCTTTTTAGGGCTGTTTGACCTACAAAGTGTCAATTTTTCAAGAGCTAAGAAAAACAGTGTTGTTTTTGACTGCAGGACAACACACAGTAACACTTGCAGTTCTGAAGTGGAAATGTCAGGATCTCATTAAACAACAATTCACTGCCAAGATGTTATCCCTAACCTTGTCAAAAAAGACTACCAAAACAAGACTACTAAGGGTGACATACTCACATTGATCAACCATGCATTGATTTAGCAGAAAGAAGATGATGTAAGTCATACTGGTTCCCCTCTGTATATGTTTTGTTAGTTATTTATGAAGTTAAAGGACAGTTTCACTTTTCAAGTCTGTCTTAAAACAACTGTCAAGTGCCCAGCTAAACACTTTCCTTGCTGTAATCATCCGTCCTGTTCATACTGAATCATTCAATGAATGTGCAGTGTATGTAGTGATGGGGGAAATAAAAAAATGTATTTAGATGCCAATGACAGTATGAGGCTTCAACTGTTTGAGTTACTAGAACAAAGACGATTTCTTCCACAGCTACAATTGTAGGAATACAATTGTGAATATATCCTTTAGATGTATAAAACAGTGTCTGTATTTGAATTTGTTCAGACATCTTCTTCCACAGATACACACCAGTCACAGTCTTCTGTCAACCGAATTAACTTCAAAATCATGTCTTATTTTCAATCTAAATAAAGCGATGCTACTTCTACTAAGATAACAATAATATAAATTGTGTAACCTAATTCGAAAATGAATAGGTTTTTTTTTTTTAATATTATGTTTCCTTCTCTTTTTGTCTGTGAGGACAATGTTGAGGATGTGTTTCAACAAATTAATGCAAACAAATGTAAAGTAGAATCTGTGCAGACCTGAATCACTTTAATCACCACTCTTGCAATAAGATACAGTATAGTTACTGTAACTACCTGGTGGTTTTGAGTTTGAACCAACAAACCTGCGGCTCCACATGGAGAGTCCCTGCAGTGCAGCTGTATTATTTATGAATAAAGAGTAAAGGCTGGAGCTCCTGGGGGGATTAGACGCGGAGATCTCTGTAATCCGTTTGGAAACGCGTGCGGGCCAGAAGCTGGGAGGAGCTTTAGGACCCGGTAGGTGCGGGATCGGGTAGGATTTTCCGTCGTGGAGTAGCAGCTGGACGCATGCGCCCCCCCCTAAACTATTTCTCCATCCAGAGCGCAGGAACAAATAGGATGAACTTGTCATGTTACCTGCTTAAAGGCGCCGCTGGTTGTGTGAAAAGCTCAAGCAGCTGACGAAATAGGTGAAGGTAACAGTTTTTAAAAAAAATATTTTGGAAAGTTTTAAAAAGGGGGAAATACTCGACAGAAGAGGAAGCAGAAGTGGGGGATTAATGAGGAGAAGAGTCTTTGAATGTAAAGCGGGCAATCAGAGAGCGGATTAGAGCCCAGAGAGAGGAATCAGAGCGTGCGTTAAAGATGCGGAAACAACAACAGAGGAACAAACAATCTGGATTTTGATCCACCGGGATATTTACATGCAGTGGGAGCAGCATGCCTCGGTTCAGGAGAAGGGTGAAAATGTTCCAACTTGGAGTGACACCCAAACACCCTAAAGTTTTCTGTGTGCTGGGACTATCTCTGTGCTATGCATCGACTGATTTTTACACGAACCTGCGGATCTAATGGATTTGTTTTGGATCTGATTCATCATGTCAAAAGTCATTCAGAAGAAGAACCACTGGATCACCAAAGTGAACGAGTGCGCAATTGTCCGGGACGCGTGTGGAGAGTTGAATGTGGAATTGCGCGGCGGAGCTGAGAATGGAGAGTTTCCTTTCGTCGGGCAAGTTAGAGAGGATGCTGTGGTTTACCAGGACGGTAAACTCAGCGAGGGGGAACTACTCCTGGAAGTTGAGGGGCTGCCTGTGTCTGGATTACCCCTCTATGACATTTTAAGTGTGATTAATTGCTGCCAAGGGCCCATCAGGTTGAAAACTGTGCGTCAAGGTAAGAGAAATGTGAAATATAGGAATATAGAAAAAAGTCTCCAGTATTTGTGTGTGATAGAAAGAGCGGCATATGTGGGAGATTAACACTTACACACAAACACAAACACACACACACGAGGGGAGAAATCCCAGTGGAAGTTGTTTTATAATTGCCATGTGGCACAGCATTATAAGCACATAACAAAATGGGGATGTGTGTGTGTGTGTGTGTGTATGCGTGAAGTAGGGCACATCAGTGGTGCTGCTGCTGCTCATCTTCACTCCATACGCAGCCTGGAGTTTTCACAGGCATGACGTGAAGCTGCCCTGACAGTCCTCCTGCCCTCGTTTGTCTAACATGGCTCAAGCCTCTCTGGGTCAGACCAACAGGGTCACAGATTAGGCCACTTAACTGTGACTGCAGCCCATAACACACACTGTCAATTAGCTCCTCTGACAAGTAGGTGGATCAAATCCTCAAACTTTGGATAACTGACTATACTTTTGTGTTTGCCAAAGACTTAAAGGGCACTGTCTGTACATGGTTCGTAATTTTTGTCTGGTGATAGTCTGCAGCACTCTGTAAATTCATGTTGTGTTTATGTCAATTGAGGGCAGCATTGTTTGTGAGTGTGAGGCACCTCTAATGGGCAGCCAGGGTTATTTCTGGAAGTGCTCCCTTCGAGTTAGATGAGCTTGACCCATCGCCTAGGGTCTGCTGCATCTGTATCTGTCTGAGAGTCCACAGTGTGTTGTACACGACTTTTGTTGCTCTTCAAGCCGGACACATCTGTAAGTTCTGTGATGCCTGAGTGAATATTGAAAGATGCCTAGATGATTAAGTTTTATTTTAAGCCTGACTCGTGTATATTTTACCTCAGATGCCTGCCATCGGCCTGCCATTCTGGTTTCCACACATAGTCACCGTCTCTCTCTTGCACACACACGATATTTGACAAAGCTTGCAGTGCCTCTCTGGGGAAATCATTAACTGTGTTGCATAACAGCGGTTTAGTTCAGTGTAGCATCATTGCCTTACTAGTGTACTGTATGTCCATTAGTGGCTGCACAGAAAACGCTTGACCTCTGAAGCTGAAGTCTCGACCCCTGGGACAAGAGCTCAGCATTAACACTGCTCTATGCTTGCTCTGCAGGCATGCAGTCACCCTTTGTTGTCAGTATGATCAGACAAGGCTTGGCAGATTTTTTTACATGCATAAATAGTTTTCTAACTACTCTGCTCTCCTGTGGAAACACTTTGTACTTTTCTGTAGACGTTAAGGATAGCTTTCATAGTTTCTTGTATGAATCAGCAGATTCTCCTCGTCTCTAATTAACAGAGCAGGGTTATTCTTTGACAATCTGAGTAGTTTACAAGACCTCCATTGTGCCTCAGAGTCTGTTGGGCTCCCATGCAAAACCAACTTGGGACTGCGATCTGAGATGTACCGAACCAGATGACAGGCTATTGGGACAATCTCTCTGCTTCCCTCTCCAAAGATCTGTGGCTCATATTACAGGAGGCCACATCACCTTGATGTAACCCTATCAGTGTGTGCAGGTTGCCAGGTCATTACTGTGGTACACCGCAGCCCCACAGGTGTGTTGTCTCGCACTGAAGAATGCAGGAAGAAAACCATCTGAATGGAGTCTGAGCATTCCTGTGGAGAAGGTGGAATATTACACTCCTGTGGGTTTTTTTTATTAAGCTCTGTAAATAATACAGGAATGAAAGAGCTGTGTAGGATAATTTTCCACAGATGTCAAACATTTATTTACACAACAAACATATAATGTTACACCAGTAGATTTCTCTGCTAGACTTTTATGTGTTATGTGTCTTTCAATCCCATTGGCCTGTTGTAAAAACATACAACTGAATTCATAAAGAAAGAACTATCATTAACCATCTTAAAAGCATTCTCACTCTACTTTTAGTACCTATTCAAACTTAAGTACAAATGCAAATATACACAGTGACTGCGATATAGTCTCTTTTTTCCTCTCTGATGTGTTCAGTTCAAATGTCGTAATATCAATGTTAGTTTATTGACTGACACCAGAGCGAATGGTGAATACATTTATGATATAGAATAGTTTCAGGTTAAAGTACAAAGAGGGAGTACTATCAGACACATTTAGACTTTGACCCACCTGTGTAGCTCTTATCAGTTGAAACCAGCTGACAGGTGAAAGGTTTTGTCATCAATATCTTGTCCGGACTGTAATTCAGCACTAAAGGTGCGAAGGTTGTGCAATACAGTTGGTCATATCATGAACAGAGCTTCAACAATTATAAAAAAGTACCCAATATTGTCCAGTTTCAGCTTCTCAGATTTCCTGTTCTTCTTTGTCATATAGGATTAGGGTTAGGGTTGGGGTTAGGGTTAGGATGGTAGATTAAAAATCTTTAAATTTTGCAATGTTGGTCGAACAAAACAAGCAAATTGAAGACATCACTACAGGCTCTTACATCATCAATCAATCAATCTTTATTTGTATAGCGCCAAATCACAACAGTTATCTCAAGGCACTTTACACATAGAGCAGGTTCTAAACCGAATTCTTCAGGTTTTAATTTTAAAGAGACTCAACATTCACACATGACATGTACATATTGTTAATACCATTTTTCACAATTTAACATTTTATAGACAAAACAATTTATCAATAATCACAATAAGTGTAAGTTGCAAGAATGACAATTGTTGTACAATATAAAACTTTTGAGACTAAAGTTTTCCACAATATGAATATATGTGTACAACAATATATATAACAATATACTCTGTTTTACAACTTGTGCATTCTTCTTGGCTGTTGAGTTTTAAGGCAACCCCTCCAGCACCTGGAGTACCTGGAGGTTTACAATACTCTGATCCTGGGTGGGTTTGGCTGGGTGGCTGTCTGATGTCTGGGACAAATGGCTCCTGGTTGCCTTAGATCTTGCCTTCACTTGAACCCAGCCAGGGGGTAATGTGGACCGCCTGCTGGATGCCAGGCATTCCTTAGAAGTGTGACCAGGAGTTCACTGGTACACTCCAGTGAAACGTTCATACCCCAAATTCTCCATTTTGATCCAGTTTCAACCCCCTCTTCGCGGGTCTTGCTTTCTGCAGTCACCCAGCTCACTACTTGGTGGCAGGGCTGAATAGTTTAGATTAGGCAGACCATCTGTTTAATCATTCAAACCTTCAGGATAGTGAGCATCTGTCCTGCTGAAGTGTCCTTGTATACCAACCAGGGTCACTAATAGCCGACCCTACAGTGTCCTCAGTGTAGACAGCATAGTAAAAAGCAAATCAATGCAGCATCACAAAACTGTTAATCTTTGGACCAATAAAAGTAATTAAAGATGTACATTATTCTGTTTTTTAAAGTCAAACTGAAAGTAAAATTCTCTTCCCTTTTGTGTAAGACAGGGGTCAGCTTAGGTTCAATCATGAGCCAGTTTTTCTAGGATGTTTCATAGGGCAGACAGTGTTTTTTTTTTTTTTTTTTTTTTAAGAATAAATTGATTTATAACACTGTTAAGGATTGTGTCTGAGGGAAGGTGACATTTTTCCCATCAACAGCTGGCCCAAATAGAGTTAAATAATAATTTGGCAAAAAATGACTCATATGTTCTGTTTTGCTCTTTGAAACTAGAGACACACATTATTGGTTATCAGCCTATTTTAAACAGCGATCTGCTTCATTTATAGCTGATAGTAAGTACTGTTGTGGTGGCTTTAAGCTTGCCTTCAATATTGCAAGTCACAGTGTTCAAGATGCCTGTGATAAAATCTTGACATGAATGTATTAAGGAAGGGGTTTTCTCCCTAAACATTATTCAAAAAACTATATCTGTGAAATGTCATGCATGCCTGGTGTATTCTGGATCATTGTGTTCTGACCGGTTTTGTTTGTAAATGTGGGCTGTAGCAGCAGTCACATTGTGAGAGTTTGGGCTTAAATGAATTTTGCCCCAGGCTGTCTGTCTTTGGTCACCAAAACTCCACATTGACTCACAGTACAATCTAGGACCATTTTATCATGTTTCTCTCACAACTGTTAACTTTTGTCTCAGATGGCACAAAATCACACAGTGTAAAGGAGCTTTTAGAAAAAAATGGACAATCTGTTATGATCAAAATAGTTGTGGGGTAAGTTGTGGGATAAGTTGTGGGGTTAAAACATTTTGGAATTCAATTGAATTGCTGTTAGTTTTATTAGACCTGATTTCAGCACTATGCACTGATCTACGAGCATGGGGCAACCGTGGTTTTCATGCCTCTCCTTATGTGGGGGCAATATCAGATGTAACATGGTTACATTCATTGGGATGTGCATGAGCATATTTATTTGTAACCTACAGCAGATTTGTGAGAAAAAATTATATATTTAATGTAAACTTTTAACCTAAATTATAAAGCTAAAACTAACTTTTACTTTCATCTGGTAGCACAATATTATCCAGATTTGGCCCAAAGACCACTATTTGCCTACCACTGGTGTGAGGAAATATGATAATATAATAATAATTTAAAAAATGTTTGCAAAGAGATTTTTTTATGTATTTGTACAAATTGTGGAAATAGTGTCTGAAACTGTTTTGGCCTGTGGTTGGGCGTAATGGCTGACTGACATTTGATATTGGATGTTGGTTATGTACCAATTTAAAATACACTTTGAGAGGAGACCTCATGCTTTTTAAGTTATATTATACCCGGAAAAGGGAACTAGCCTAGCCTGCTAATCTTAGCTTCCCTCTAGACATTTCATGTTCTGCTCAGTCATTGGCAGCTCCTGCACACTCAGTGATGTGTTGGTCCTGCATTGTAGACAGGAGCGAGGTCTAGCTGGAATTTTCTGTCTTTCATGGGTGCAGATATGGTGACGATAAATGACCAGATTGTCAAAATTCCCCACAACAAGTAGCCTACAGTATAGTGAGCTCAGTTCTCCATATGTTAGTGTGTTACAGGACAGAGAGTACCACATGGAGGGCTCGAATAAATCACAGATGGGGCTAAGCAGCGCTGACAATGACGACGACCCCCCAGCTGGTTGGCTGACTGTGTGTCTGTTGAAATTGAAGTAAAGAAAAATAGCTAACACTGAAATTTCTTCTTTGTGGTAATTTCAATTTTGACCAAATAAATTCTCAGATTATAGCAAACACCAAAGAAGAATAGTTTTGATTTTGTTTTGTCTTTAATCCTGGCTTTACATTTGTATACTGTTATGTAAAGATTGCACTAAGTTGTGTCACTGAAATTGTGTCTGCAGCTTTTGTGTGTGTAGTTAAGAAGGCTTATACACATCATGGGGATATGAGAGCTTTGCAGACACAGATCTCTTCTGTGATGTGCTTGTCCCAGAATGCAAGTCCCTTACATTTTCTTATGTATGAACACTGTCAGTCTTTATTAAGTGCGACCGACATACATCCCCGAAAGGCTTGTCAGAGGCTTGTGACATGAATCCTGCAGCGATCTCTCTTCCTCCTATCTGCAGCCTCTGTTCTTTCCTTTTCCTGAACCACCGTCGCTTTATGAGCTCTCTGTTTTAGGCAGTGAGAGCTCAGTTGTTTTGTTTCTTCCGATCTTTTCATGTCTTCAACCTTCTTATCCAGAGTCTGACATTAGAAGAAACTCTGGTGTTGATGTCTTCAAAGGAGCTTTTGTTTACTACTTCACATACTCTATGAGTCTATTTTTTTTAATGGTTTACACGTTGGAATTTTACTTTGGCCTATATATATGCCTAACATTTTTAACAATGGCAGCATACCAGCGAAGGGGCAGCAATGCCACACCCAAACAGCTCCTGTCATTTTAGCTTCAACAAACGGTTGTATAATTCAGAGACTTTGCCTCAGGTGTTGTAACAGTGAGGTTGGAATGAACGCAGGCCAATAAATATCAGTACTGTGGGTACAATGCTCAAGCAGGAAGAGGCAGTCACTGTTCATTTTAGTTCAGTTAACTGTGAGGTGAAACAGTGTTTTGCCATGTGTTACATCATGTTTTTCTTACTTTTTTATTATGATGTATTCAGACTGCGCATCAAACTTCATCACTTTCCTGGCAACACCACGCAAGTGTACTGGCATCAAATGTTGGGTCAGATTTGTAATATTGCTTGCTTACTCTTTGATATATATCCAAATTTTGCCAACTTTAGAGTTCTTGCACAGCTGCTTGTGTTTTTAACATTGAGGTATGAAAAAATACTGGAGGCTGACATTGAGATTCATTCTGAGGTATTCATTACCTTTACTGTATCAAAAATGGTCACTTGCCAAAGAAAACTTTAGATGATTAATTGATATTTTGCATTTTGCAGTCAAAATCTAGCCAGCGCATTAATTTAAAGTATTGAAGAGACAGGTTATGGATTAAAGTTAGGGTTATGTAAAATGTGTTATATTCCTCTAGTACTGGTCTGAGTTAATAGTAGTTACACACACACACACACACACACACACACACACACACACACACACACAGATGTAGTTTTATTAGCTGAATAATTCAATTGTTTGAAGTGGCTTCAACGTGTGCTCAGATTGTGTATTTCTCATCTTATATAAAAAAAGAGTCTGAAATTAAGAAATTACCTCAGCTTGAAAGGAATGCTGTGGGCGATAAAGGAGAGTAACTCTATGCCTGAACAGTAGGCTCATGAAGAGCTACTCCTCCACAGCATGCCGATTATATTATCAGTAACAAGCTTGGAAAACCCTCAGGGTTGCTAAAGTACATTTGTCTCGAGTTCACGTGCATCATGTTCAATTCTAACAGGGTCTGAATAGATACGCGTTTACCGTGAAGCACAGCAAATAGGAGCTGTTACTGTGTTCACTTTGTTTATATATTCCGTATGCAGAACAATATTCTGTGTCACATTGCAGCTTAAACTGAAACAAATAGGTAAGAAGTTGTTGAAATTTAAGTAAAATTAAACTCAGATTCACTTCAGAAACACCACAGCTAGACTGTATCCCACCCATCTGCCACAGTTTGGCAAGAAGCGTTCCAGGAAACCAAAAGAGGGAATTCATTGTCAACAGACGGTAACTTTGGAATATCCTAGACCAAGACCACTTTTCATGTACGCATGGACATTAGTGTTGTATATAGACACATTTGAAAAAGTGACTTTCTAAGACATATGCAGTTCTATAGCAAAGATGGTAAGTGGTAAATGGACTGTACTTACAGTATATAGCGCCTTTCTAGTCTTTGCGACCACTCAAAGCGCTTTACATTACATCTCATTCACCCATTCACACACATTCATACACTGACAGCAGGGGCTACCACACAGGGTGCCAACCTGCACATCAGGAGGAAGTTAACCATTCATTCTCATTACATACATCGTTGGTGCAGCAACAGGAGCAATTTGGGGTTAAGTGTCTTGCCCAAGGACACATCAATATGTGGACTGGAGGAGCCAGGAATCGAACCGCCAATCTTCCAATTGGAGGACACCCGCTCCACCTCCTGAGTCACAGCCGCCCTCACAGTTTTTCTTCCAGATCTTGTGTGAATGCTTCAGTGCTGTTTGGATTCACTTCTCCTCTCTGAAGAATATGATAGTTCAAATCAGGTCATCCCGAAAAAACTTGTTCATGATACAGCTTTAAGAGCTTGCCATGGGACTCCCTCTTTGAGTCTGTCTTAAGGTGCAGTTAGACAAGATTTGTGGTGTGGCAAAAACCAGATGGGACAGGAAATAGCGTGGGTCGTAAACAGACAACAGCAGCAGTAGCAGCAGCAGCAGTCATTAACCTCTGTTACTGTCCTGGCACTAACTACAGCCAAGCAGTATTCCTCCTTCTCTACTACTTGTATTATTTTAAGGCTGCTACTAACAATGGTTTTCCTCCGTAATGAATCTGTGAATTATTTTCTCGTGGAATAATTTTGATTTCATTTCTCAGAGCTCGTGATGTCTTCAGTTTACTTGTTTTGTCCGACTAATAGTCCAAAACCTGAAGACTTTTAATTAACTGTCACATATGACAAGAAAATATTTGGCCTTTTTGCTTGAAAAATGACAGAAAAGAGTTATTTTGATTCATTTATCAAAATAGCTCCTGTAAAAGTTTCTGTCAATTGACTAATCAAGAAATAATCATAGCACCTACATATTATTTCACAATGCAGTTACAGTAAATAAACCAGGATATAAATATTCAGTAGGTGGTGGAGGTTGATCAATTCAGAAGCAAATCCATGTAACGTGAAATTAATTCTGAAAGCACCATTACTCCATCTCTCTCTACCCCACTCACATGCACGTATAGTGACCTATTCTCTCACACATGCTCCTGCTAAGTCACACAGTCATCAAACACACACATGCTCACTGAAAGCGAGTCTCATGGAGATAAATTGACATTTAAGCTGTGCTCCTCCTAGATTCACACATCTGGAAGGGATTACACACCATTACAGGCTCTGTTTTACACACATGAATCATAGTTCTATTTTTACTCTGTTTCTTTGGTTGTTGTGGTTGTTACAGCTCAGTGATTACACCTCCCTTAAGATTCAAATAGAGTATGGTGTCAGAAACATTCTAATTTACCCGAAGGTCCTCTGTCATCAAGCTGGATTTCACAGACTGGAGCAGGATTTTTTATATAGGAACCGTCTGTGCTCATTCGATTGTATCTAAAATTAAATGCTTCTATTATTCTCTTTATATAAACCTTGATGCGTTGTTTAGCCGAGGTGAAAGGTTTGCAGATGATCCTTACAGGATTTCTCTTGCTGCTGATCTCTCTATCCCTCCCCTCCTCCTCGTCAGTCAATATCCAGAGATTCAGGTTGCTCATAAGCTCTTGAGAGGCTGACCCGACCCCGCTTGGTTTACTACCATATAAAACCCTTTATGCCCTATCATCTGATATCCTGACACTAATGCTCACGCAGCTGCTTAATCTGAAAACACGCTTCTTATCTTCTATGTATCAAGATGTTATCCTACAACTTAGTTTTGTACGGCCAGTTATCATTTTTGAAAGCAAAAGCTAAATAACTGCCCCAGAAGAGCCAGATTTAGTTTATGAGTAACTTAGCTTTACGTCTGTTGTTTAACACGTTTACACTTGTACAGTTAAAAGGATTACAGTTTTTTAAAGCCTTTGTATTGGTGTGACACTGCTTGTTGATATCTAATGAGTTATAAACTTGGTGATTTAATGTTTATGATGTTTTCAGACTATGAGTTGAAGGGAGGGAGAGATGTGAGGCAAATACACTGCCTGAGGTGAAAGAGACAGGTGCATGTCGGTGTTACAAAACCAAAAAGGAAGTTCTGTAGTTTGGGGGCTGATTTGGCTTCGTATCAACATGGTCAGCAGTATGAGCTGCAGCGGTGGCTGTGGCTGTGGCATGCGACTCATGGAGGCAATTAAGGTACTTTGAAACCCTTACTGTCCAATTTCTGAAAGTCAAAAATTCTTCTCAGGGTCATTACTCAGTCAAATCTGAACACATAGACATGATAAACATATTTCTTCATTCAGTGTGACATAAACTTCCAGAGGGTATTATTTCTATTTATTTCCATAGCCTACCTAATAATAAACATCATGAAACCCTTGTTCTGAGAGATTAACGTGACAATCCCTCCTCTGTTTATGTTCTACCACAGCTCGTTAGTTGTGCTTCTGGCATCGTGGTCCTAATGGGTCACATTTACCTTACTGAAACAACAGAACAGCGAGGACAAGGAGGAGGGGGCGGAAAAGTTTATCTGAAATGTTTTCATGTGAAATACTTTCACTGGAATATGTTCACAGTACTCAGCTATCATATCTATTCAAGTAAACAAAGCCCAGACTTGCGTCTGGTTTAGGAAGCCTACTCTCTTGGATGAAGTAGCAACATTTACAGGTGGACAGTGAAGCAGTTATAACTCCAATATGTCTGTTTATCCCATCATACAGTATCTACTAATCAAGGTGTGAGGTGTGATTTTGTTAATCTGTATTTCAGTGCAAGGAAATTACATTAGGTGATTTTAGCTCTTTTAGCTCTTTTGAATATCTCTGTTTTTTATTAAAAGGTGATCCAAAAGTTCTTTTTTTAATCATTTATAGACCTCCAAGATACTCAGGAAAATTCATTGATGAGTTTGCTGAACTGCTCACTGTCAGTTATCTGCACTGACTACAACTTTTTTATCATAACAGGGGATTTTAACATTCACGTAGACAAATCATTATTTTATGCTGCAATATTATATTTAATGCTCTATTCTAGCATTTTATTTCTCTCTTTCTATTTTTCTGTACTTTGTTTTTATTATTTGTGTATGTGTGTGTGTGTGTGGGGGGGGGTTAATTGTATGTTTTAATGTTTCTCAAATTACATCTTTTTCTGTTTTATGTAAAGCACATTGAGTTGCCATTGTGTATGAAATGCGCTATATAAATAAAACTGCCTTGCCTTGCCGTGTTAACATAACATTTTATAAAGTGCAGTCTTCATTGTGTTGATTTTCATGATGCTCTGAATTGTGAAATTGTTTGTGAAGTTCTTTAGAACTTGAAAAAAAGCTTTTACATTCTTCAGATATTGGTCATGACATGTTGAGTAAAGCATGACAAGTAGCTTTTGTTAGCACCAGTTTGTAATAATACAAATACATTCAGCGCTGAGGACATTTCTATCAGTGTGTAGCACAGCAAATGTCAAAGCCTTTATTAAGTGTCTGTAGGTCTTTGGCTCACTATAGCATCAGCTGGCAAGAGAGTGGAAAAACACATATCTCTTTTTATAAAAAAACATATTGGATGGTTACTGTACTCCAGACTTTTATCAGGTGAAGCTGTTGAGAATGAAGTTGTACTCTCATGCATAGAGCCCTCTAGTGGTTGAATCATGTATTCTGATGATGGTGGATCAATACGTGTAACTGACAGACTGTGAGTACAAAAACAATATATTCATCATAGTTTTCATATTGGTGTCACTCAGGAGTTCACACAATGAACAGTAGCTCATGTTACACCTAAAATCAACCGTATATATTACAACGAGAGGAAGGAAGCAGCACAGGCTTTGATCTTTGAGGTTTAGAGGAACCCATAGTCTTCCCATGAACTTCTTTAAAGAGTCTTTAACCTGGAAAAGGTGAAAAAGTTAAATCACACCAGAGGAGTGACAACTTGAAACAGGTGGAGAAGATGGGTGCACTGCTGGTCTAGGGGTTAAGGTGCCGACTATGAAAAGCAGTGTCTTTGTTTGTGTGCCTTTTTTGTATTTTGGCGGGGTATTATAAGCCTTTATTACAGAAAGTTGAGAAACATCAATAAATGAGGGAGATAGAGATGCAACCTGACTTCAACTTGTGGGGGGTTCATAATTAGCGTCCCCCAAATGAACAAAAAAAAGTTGGGCAAGGAACTTCCACACAGCTGAGGTTCAAACATTGTATCATAGCGTGTCCTAGCATTCACATTATCTCTTCCACTCCATCATATATCTGAATCTTGTGGCAGGTGGAAGGACGTCTTATCTAAATCAAAACAGCTTTGCAGGAACTTGTTTCCTGATCTGAGATTCTCATTACTGTCAAGAAGCCTGAAGACTGTTCCGGTTGTGATGGTTTGAGTTAGTCACAGTGGCTGGGAAGAAGTACAACAATGAAGACCGTCACTGCTGCAGAGTCATTCAAATCTGTTTGAGCTTCTTAAAGGTGCAGAAATTAACAGAACAAAAAAAAGTTAATGACAGAAAAGATGACTATTGCAGAACAAGTAAGAAAGCTTTAATTAAAAAAAAATCAACACCACTCTCAGAGTCCATGTGCTTAGCAGCTTCACAGTGTTTGATTGATGTGCTGCATGTAACCAGCTGTGTGTGCAGCTGGAACTCATCTGCATAATACCCATAACACACTTCTCTGTTGAGTGGCACAACAGGATGTTTCTTTTTCTTTTTTTTACCATTGGTTAAACAATATTTTTATATGGCTGTCTGCCGAGGTAAATGTATTGTTTTGCTGATTAATAGTCCAAAATCCAAACATATATTATATACATATATATTTATTATGATATCCTACATTTCCCATAATGAAGCTCAATAGTGTCTTTCTTAGATCCTTCCTTGCCTCTCACATGCCCACTTCTGTCAAACCCCAAGTGTCCATTATGTGATGGGCCTTTTTGACACAATATTAACAGGTTTCAACAGATTGATTAGTACTCATGGGGGCAGATACACTGAACTTAATTTATAAAATTGATGTGTAACCCTTTTTATGTTTGCAATTTTTGTTTTTGTTGAATTATTATATTATTATTTGTTGATTATGAAAAAATGATAACGATTGACTTACCATCAATAATTGTTGTCTTCTTTAGTTAATTGATAATTGAATAGTATTCTTAATTTCCTGCTGCTCATAACTCACACCTGACATACCACATGAACCTTCCTAAAAAGCTATATTTTCCCTCCGTCCGCTGGCCTGCTTTCACATACAAATTCACCACAAACTGACATATGCCTCTGCCAATCAAATCAGCTGCTGTTTCTCTTCCAACTGTGGCTCTGAATCACTGTATTTCCAGAGTAAATTTAGACTCTTTTGACAAAGTGAGATAATGATGCAAACATTTTTCTTGAGCCCTTGATGTCGGCTAAGCTTACTCTAAACACTTAACTTGTGTAACTCCCGCTGCCGCATACCTTGCCTTTGTAAACGTGACCAGAAACTGACTCAGATCTCATTGAGCTCTCAGGAGGAAAACAGTATTTTACTTTTTAATGTTTGTCTCTGTTCTCAATATAGAGTTTCAGTGAGGTTGTATATGGTAGTTGAGTCTGTTTAATCAGTAAACCATCACTGGAAATGCCGTAATGTGGCTGAAATGTCTTCAGATAATAGTTTTTAAAATGAAATGCAGAGGCAGAGGCATATTTTTAAAACACTCAACGGCCAAGATGATAAAAGTTAAATATCTGTTTTTGCTGTTCCTAAAAAAACAGATATCCATGGTATCTTCCAACTCAAACATGGTGTAGATTTGTTCTGTTACGGCCTGGGACTGTTTGCTTCTGTCTGTCCGAGGGAGGGGGTGACCTTGGGCTGCAGCTGTTTGTCAGAAATTGGCAGCATCTGGCTGTGCTGAAGGGAGAGGTGTGGTATTGGGAGAGCTGGCTGCACTGAGAGAAAAAACTTCTGCTGAGCAGGTCATGCAGGGTAAAAAAATAGAGGACAGGAATGTAATTTGGCTGTAATTTGGCCAGACATTTTTTTTAGGGTGAAATGGAAGGAGACTAACACATTAAACAAAAGTAAAAATTATAATGCTTGCTTAGTTTGGCATGTTTTAGTCTATTAACAACAAATTGTGTACACTTTACATCACTGCCAGCCATTTTGGAAAGATTGCTCTCCAGCAGAGTCGAAACACTTTCTTGTAGGTAATTCATCTCTGTGAACATTTAGTCCTTTCAGAGTTATCAGCACCTGGGGAAGCATTTGCAAACAGCAACTATTATGAAAGCATGCAGTGTTGGTGTGTTCAAGGAAACTGTGTTTGTCTTTGATTTTTGATGCCATGCCTCATGGGTGTAATGTTTCTTGGCAGCCAACACTGAATGTCAGAGGCTCAGAGTAACCTTGAACTAGCATACTAAGAAACACAGTTCGTGTTTGAAACTGCATGTTAGTAACCCTGTCCAGAGTTCAAGTGAGATATTTTCTCACTTACCTCAAGTTGTAAGCGGCCAAGCAGATAGATCTGGTTTTATTTGCTGTGGTTTTGAGTTATAGATTCCTGCCTCCTCTCCAACACAATTGAGGCGATTCAATTTGTGGTGTTCACAGCATTAAAATAGTTTTGAGAGAAGAAATTCAAAAAGCCAAATAAATAAGAAATAAAACAGAAACTTGCTCAACTGAAAGCACTCAGGGCTTTATCCTTACCTATGACTGATCTATCAAATATCATAATACCTTTGAAAAAATACCTTGATATTGATATTGCCACAGTATTGTAGTGATGATTACTGGTGCTTTCACAAAATATTTACACAATGAGATTTTTAATAAATAGTCATGTGTAATGCGGATAAAAAGACGACACTTACGCCATGTCATGATTATATCCAAAATCTAAGATGTTATCTAGTCTCATATTATGTTGATATAATATCGATATATCTGCCCCTAAATGGTTATCTTTGGAAATTATTTTATAGCTTGTAATGCTACAGTGACTTTTGTGTCACTACAGATATTTCCTAGCAACCAATTTACACATTACACATTATCAGAAAAGACATTTCTAGTACTTGGGATGAAAACTGAACTAGCAAATCATTAGTTTGAAATGAGCTTTTAGTTACTAATAACTGAGTAAAGACTTAAAGACAAACTAAGTTATAGATTCACAAATAGTTGGTGGATTGATATCTATTGAATTTCAACTGCATGAAGTGCAGCTTTTCTCTCTGTCTGAAACACTGTTTTTCAAGGGCTCTTACAGTACGCCTTGCTAGTTACAGTAGGAGTGTATCATTAGGCTTTAAATACTGTAGGAAGATGAAAGATGTAAGAGGTTATAATTACACAGTGAGTGGTGTAACCATCTCTCGGTCTTTAATATGTTGGATGATGGAGATTTATATTCACTGAATTACTAAAACAGTAATTTATAGGTTTGTAAAGCATGTTTTTGTGTACATGCCACTGTGAAATGTATGTGTGTTTTTTACCTTTGGTGATTGTTTTTGATGTAACAACATTAGAGGATGGTAAGGCAGAAATGAAGATAGTGTAAGTTTCATGAAAAGCACAGTAGAGGGATTGATCACACTGCAGCAGTTATCTCAGCAGTGAAAGCTCCTTCTCGGCTTACAGATATCACAAGAAATGATCCCTGAGCTTCTTAAAATGAAATTCACTCTCTGACTGAAACAGAAATGGGATAATCTGAGGAACTATGAAAGAATAGATTTTAACTCATCAATACAGATTAAAGTTTACTGCTAGTCAATACTGCAACACTTTATTCAACTCTTCATTCCTGACCATAGCAACATTAGCTTGAGTAAAAAAATAAAAAATTCTCCTCTTTTCAGGCACATCTGATAGCCTTCATCAACGGATGGTTTGCACAGAAAGTAAAGAAGTATTTCATATCGTATCATATCATTATACATATATATATATCTTCCCATATTTAACATATTTTACTCAGTGAACAAAAGATTTTCAGGATTGTATCTTTCTGATGTACTGTACTATATGTTTTCACCAGGAAAAGCTTCATAAAAGGCACAAGGTCTTTACTATATTTGGCTACAATTAATACGCATCCTTCCTTGTCTGAGACCTTGAACTCATCACTGGAGTGAATATGCTTGAGTAAGCACTGGAAACTGTCCAGTCCTATTGTCATCGCCTCTCCAGCTCTGGTGGATTTCTTGTCATTAGTATGAAGGATGTGGGAAGGAAGGAATTACTAATCTGGTTTTACCATTTACGTGACAATAGCTCTGAATGCAGTAATGACACCACACAGGCCAGAGAAGGAACTACAAAAGAAGATATTCTAAATTTGAAAAGGGCTCAATTTTAACAACCAGATGATATGAAATATCTTGGCATAGGAAATACGATCCACCAACTGTATTATGATGTGTCATCAGATCTCTTCATAACCGTGTGTTATACAGTGTGCTGTAACGTGATATATAGATGTCCATTTTGGATGACAACTAGCTCTCATTAAGAGTGAGCTGAAAAGGACAAGGACTTGATATATTATATCACATCAAACACAATGAATCACTGCCTCGTTAAGCACTCATAGCAGCCTCAATTAAACACTGCAGAAGTGGAATTTCAACGAGCGGAAAACAGTGCTTGATCTCAGTTTAGTGATCTCAACATATTAATGTTAGCTGTGGTTATGTAATCATTTCTGATCCAAAGCAGTCTTTATTTTATTGTATTTATTTTTAAAACTGTCTACAATTTCTTCTCACGCATCAAACATTCAACATCAAGCATTCCTAGTCTTTTTTCTGTTTCAAAGGGACAGCTTATGCCACAGGATCCTATTTTATAAGATTTTGTCTGAGCACTTCATATTCTGAGCAGATGTGGAAACTGGAAGTAGGGAGATAGCGATGGGAAGCTTAGAGGCTTTGATCAAAATATTCTAGATGTTCCTGCATTGTTCTCTTACCTGTTCTTTCTGTTTGCTCTCTTTTAAGTTTAAATTTGGAATGCAACTAGTGATTTTTTTCATTTTCAATTTATCTATAATTTTTTTATTGTTTGGTCTATAAAATGACAGAAAACTGTAAAAAAAGAAAAAAAAAGAAAAGTGTGACAGTTTCCCAGGTTGATGTCTTCAAATAGCTTATTTTTTCAAACCAACGGTCAAAATCCAAAATATATTCAGTTTAGTGTCATAAAAGACTAACCAAGAAGTGCAAGAAAGAGTCAATTAATTGATTAGTCACCAACTATTTTGATTTTTAAAGGAAAACATTTCATTTCTCTGATTCCATCTTCTCAAGTGTGAATATTTTCTGGTTTATTTAGCCCTGTGTGATAGTAAGCTAAATATCTTTGGATTGTGGACTGTTAGTTGGGACAAAAGAAGACATTTGAGGACATCACCTTGGGCTTTGGGATAATGTAACCACCAAATATTCCCATTAGAGAACCTTTGAACCATTAATCAGTTATTCTATTTGTTGCAGATACATTTTCATCCAATTGATCAATTAATCATTTCAATACTTTACTTTAAATGATTCTTATTGTAGTGAAAATAAACTATACATAATAAACTATATGTAAGAACACAGACCTTTTTAAAAGCTCTTGAATCATTTGGAATCACTGCTTTTCATCGACTCAACACTGTATCAAAGCTGCTGACAGCACTCTCCATCTTGCCTCTTTAAAAGGTCTCACACCCCCCCCCCCCCCCCTCTCTTTCTTTCTTTCTTTCTTTCTCTGTCTTTCACCTGTTGGTTGTCTCTTTTCACACTTTAGTCTCAAATATTTTGCAATCATCTCTATGTTCAACGCTATCCAGCTGTAAAGGAAAATCTGTGATTTCTTACAGTTTGAAGGTCAGTTATTTGATGATTTGATAGTGAGTGGTTTGTGAAAGAGGCACAGTGTATGACTGGAGTCTAACATCACACATGTTCACAAATAATCTGAAGCGGTTGGACTGGTTGAGGGCGAGTTGGGCTGTGTCAGTGCTTTAATGAAATTTCTAGTTTTTTTCTCTTCACCGAGCATGATGTAATGATCGAAATGTCTTTTTGATGGCACAGTGAGCATTTTGGAGAAAAAAAACCACATAATCTTTTGGCATTTTATCTATGTCATTGTGCTTATGATTGGATTACAGATGCATCATTATCTTTTAGGTTAAAGTCTTTCCATTTTTGCAGGTTTTCTGTTTCCACACAGCATCACAGAAAGGGACAGACTATTCTGTTCTTTAGACCATCTGTTATATTGTCACCCATGGGGGATACTTGGTGGATTTACACAGCAAAATCAATCACATTGCATCACTAAAAGCCAAAAGCCTGGCACCCAGAGTTTAAGAAGACACAGTTCACATCATGGCAACATCAGTTTTTGATTGACTGGTTGACTTTTACAGTGTTCTTTACATTTCTCGACAGATTGATTCTCTCTCTGTCTAAGAAAAGGAAACAGAACTTTAGTACACAATGTGCTGCCACATACATGTTGTTGAGGACAGTTAGGTTTGAAGAGGGAGGCCTGTTATGCACCTATGAAGGTTCAGCATCATAACAAGAAGGCTGACTGCCGAGATCCAAGGCCTCTCTTTAATCTTATCTCAGCTGTTCATCCCCAGCTGTCAGTCTGCTGCCTGTTATCTCTGCTGATAGAGACTGAGACGTGTACCGAGCTTTATGTGAATCATTCTTATATTTCTTCCTTCTGTTTAAAAGCTGTTTCCTTAAACTCCCCTTTAAAAACTGTAATTCTTTGCAAGGTTGCCTCACTTTCTGGTGAATAACTTTTTTTTTTCTTTTTTTTTTTTTGCATATTAGCTAAATCCTCCGACAAACATGCCCAGCTGGCATTTCTGAAATAGTGCTTCCTCTCAGCACAAAATTCTGGTAGCAGCATCCATTGGGTAACTAACTGAGGAAATTCACATGACAGATTCATTTAATGAATCTCCCTGTGGGGCCTCTTGTCTGTCAGCTATCTCCCAGCACACAGTACATCTGATGGATAGCCCCTTGGTTAGAACGGTTATTTTTGTAAAAGGCGGTGTTCCATATATGTTAATTAATATTAAGTTTATATAGGTCACGGGATGTGTCCCCTTCAAGTCAACCCCACTGGTTTGTTTGCCAAAACAGAACTGGTGTGCCACATCAATTGCACAAGAATCCCCTTCAATTACAACCCTCAAGGTACAAATTAGTGGTTATTACACCGGGTGGAAAGGCTTCTGCTTTTCCACTCATTCATTCAAATGTGTATAAACTACAATTCAAACCTAATGTGGTAATTTCTTGTGTTTTATTGGGATGTGTGTTGGGTTTCATTATATTAACCGACTGTTGATGACACATTCGTCCCTGTGGTGTGTTTCAGTCTGCCGCTGCAGCCAAGGGAGGGATGTAGGGAGGGTGGGGGACGTGTATCTCATCTCTGTCTCATGCCCGTGGTCATCGGCTCCTGTGAAAGAGGGAACTTTAATGACAGAGGGGCCCTTTGTGTGTGATAGCCAGGCAGGCAATGACATTTAACAGAGGCAGCCAGTTAGAACTGATGGCATGCTCACATACCGACTGATGTTTGATGCTTTCTATCAGCGACAGGGAGGATTCAGCCTGCTGGAAGCTTCAGTATTTTTACACGTGTAGCCCACGGGAGGAAAACAGATACAATGCACACATTAAAGTAGCTGCTTTGTGTGCATATTTTAGAAACATGGCACAAAGGAGGGTTTTTCCTTGACTTTAAAAATGAACCCAGGGGATAAGAATAGAGATCCTGCCATCTGGAGTATGTTGAGTTCGGTGTTCCAGTATTTGACAGGAATAGCTGTTAATGTTTAGTCTGTGTTAAAATATCTTTGGGCGCAGGCAGAATTCATAAGCAATATTTGTTTATCTGAGATTGTGTGCACATCATTCAAAACTGACCCTTCTTTCAACTCTCTCCCTCTTTCCTTTTAGTCTTTATTCTAGTCTTTACAATCATACCAACCTCTACCTCCTCCCTGGCTCCTTTTTTTCCTCCTCCTCCATCCTTTGGCCCACTCAGCTAGTAGTACAGAGCAGAGGGAATGTTAGGCCTGGGTTCCTTTGGTTATATTTAGCACTGAACAGATGCAGCGCACTGGAGCGGAACATACCGCCTCTGCTCGCCTTGGAGTGTGTGTGTACATGAGTGTGTGTCTCTGTCTGTGGCTCTTCCTTCATACCAGTTCTCCCATCATGCGCTGCTGACTCTGACTCAGCAGCACAGCTCTGGAGAAGTGGGTCAGAACTGGCCCGCCTGCCTCCTCACACAAAAACCATCACGTCCAGAAGTCAAAACCAGAAGGCTTTTTGTAAAGTGACGTTTGAAATCTGTCGGGTGGTGTTCTCCTTTAAATATTTACAATGTATAACATCATGTCGAAATAATAATAATTCAAACATGAACTAACATGATTCGTTGATTTAATTGATTTGTATATTAACAGACAAACAAATCAGCAGCTAATTTGATCATTAACAAGTACTATCTGGTTTAAGCTTCTCACATGTCAGGTTTTGCTGCTTTCTCTGTTTTATATCATTGTAATTTGAATGTCTCTGAGTTTTGGATTGTTGGTCAGACAAAACAAGCAACATTCATGTTTAGTCTTTTATGTGGCTTGTAGAATGGGGATTTTTCAAGTTTTACTTAAGTAAATAATCTATAACCTCTTCAGAATGATTTCAGTCTTTTGGCATTGCATTCATGAGCTGAAAATCAACACCAGAAGGCAACAGTAAACATGATCCATGTGAGCCTAACAAAGTGAATTTGGTAACTTTTGCAAATATTGCTGCTAGCAAGTAATTCTTGCTTACCAACCTAATTAGCTCTTCAATATGCGTTTTCATACACCAGTAAATTAAAACAGATGAAAATCACACAGCAGCAAGGGGTAGAGTTGCTTCACTGTTTCTGCCAGGTTTTGGAGCGCCTGTTGCACCTCTAACCACACCCAATAGTGATGTCATGATGTACTGGCATGCTCTGGAGTACACCTGTACATTACCACTGGAAATACAGCAACAACAGCTGTTGATAAATTGCTCTTTAATCAATTAAAGCTAACTGTCCTACCGTACTGAAATTTATTGATACCATTTGTTGCCTGGAAACCAGACGAAAGCATTCACAACTCTACAAAGCTTACATAAGGATTGGAATATGGTCAACAGTAATGTTAAGTATGTATGTGGGATGAAACACATTCAAAATCACTTCCTTTGGTAAACTGACTTGAACTCAAATATAAAGTTTTTTACTCGTGTTAATAAGTTTTGTTATCTTCAAGTTTTTCATTTTAAAAATGGTATTAAAGCAGTAAAAAAGCACTTTTTTAAGGCACTCTGGTCTGATTTCTCCATGGTGCCCCCAGCCCACTGATCAAGGCTTTGGATTGGGAACCCATGAAAGCCGCTCTGGGTGTGGTTGGGTATGGGTGTAATTATAGAAGCTGAAAGCAGAGGACGAGTCCAGAGCATTACAGTGGACCTCTCTGTGATTGTTGTTTTTTCCTCTCCACCCTCGCCATGCTGATTGCAGGGCTCAAGGAAGGCAGCAATAAGATGGTGGCTGTACATGTGTGTAAGACAGAAAAAGCTGAAGTCACTTCTTTATATATCTGAGGCTGCTGTATGTATAAATGTGTGAAAAACAAGAGTGTGTATGTGTTTAAGTGACATGAGAACAAAACAAGCAAGCCTCCTGTTTCATATCATTATTATCATGTCTGCGGTATTAGCTGTTACAAACTCTCTCAGCCAGGATAATGGCTGTGTAATAGCTGGAGATTGCAGCTACATTATCACACCAAGTGAGCTGAGTGAAGCCCATCACTGAGAGCAGGAGCATTTGATTAGTTTTGTCTATTGCATCCCTTGTTGTTCACCTCTCTCAGACAGCCCCTCCTCTCTCTTGCTGAATAATGTAGAGTTAAAATGCCATCATCTGTAACTGGAGAGTCCAGTGATGACTGACGGGATGTCCTGAGACCCACAGGAAGCTGCTGAAACAATGGAATTTACTGTTTAACAAACCAGCATTTCCAGTTCCTACTCTGTGGCCATTATTTGGAATCAGCAGAGGAAATACAATATTATTTGTCCTCTGAAGGAAATGCCATCTCTTTGTGCTCAGTATGGTACTGCCTGAGATGGCATCTGAAGTGTGTTAGACTATGACAAAGAGACCAGTTTGAAGATTTATAAGATGGCTTCATAAAAATAAAGCTGTAACTTTGTAAGTCTGTAACTGTGTTACATTTTTGTCGTGTCCATTGTGTCACAGCCACCAGATAGAAGGACGCAGACAGAGTGGAGCCATCTTAATCAAAATGTGATAACAGACAGGCTTGTGAAATCCCCAACTAACCTCTGCTTTTGAGATCTTTTTAGTTCAGAACAAACGTTATATTGAGCACATCTGGATGTTACTTAAATTATAGTGTTAAAGGGAAATTAGGCTTATTTGTTGTCTTGCCTAGAGGTGGATAAGGGGGTTGATGGCACTCTCATATCCGTCCCTTTTAATATGAAGCTGGAGCTAGTTAGCTGAGCATAAAGTTAGCATGGCCCTGTCCAAAGGTAACAAAATCTAACTTCTAAAGCTAAGTTATGAACACATTTTATCTGGTTTGTTCAATCCATATGAAAAGTGTAAAAAAGACAATTTGTGGTTTTACAGGGGGTTATGTGCCACAATTTTTTGCTTTAAACCACATGATCTGTTTTTCTCAGGTTTTTGGACAACTTAAACAAAATAAAGGATTTGGACAAAGCCAGGCTAGCTGCTCCCCTGTGAAAGACATGAGAGTGGTATTGATCTTGTCATTTGACTCTCCTCAGGAAAGCAAATGAATGTCAAACTATTCCTTTAAAGCATGTCAAACTCTGAAGAGCAATAGCTGTTTTCTATCCAAACATGTAGATGGGGTCGCCTTCGCCCAACACCCACAGGTGGGGATTGAGCCTAGGAGGACGTCTTGTCTTGCACTATAATCCGCTCTGTCATCACTACAGGTGGTGTTTCATTAGAAGGATCTCTCTCTATGTGTGTGTGTGTGTGTGTGTGTGTGCCTCTTTCAATTACAGCAGGATTGTCTATTATCTCCCCTACCAAAAGTAAGGGCAACCTGCCTGTCATTTAACACCTAATCTTTGCCAGCAGCACCTTACAGGGGAGAGAAAAACACACAAAGACAAGCCTCTCACACACACACACACACACACACACACACACAATCGCTCTTCTAAACATGTGTCAGCCCCTGATGTCCTGACTCGACGCTCGCATACAGACTCTTGGCGAGCATTTTTATGGTTATTCCATGGGGGTTTGTGTCATGTCTTTGGTGATGTTTGTGTTAGATTTGGATCTGTTTTAGTGTAAATAGCAGTAAAACAAAAGTTTAAAGTGTTACAATGCCCATCTTATCCTATAATATGTATTTTGATTACAGTAATTAGTCATTCACCAATTGCAGAGAATTAAGTATGTAGCATTCTCCCAGAGAGCAGCTATAATTTAGAGATTTTGCATGTGTGGTCTCTTTCTTGAGAAAAAAAAGTTGTGTTGATATGTTTCCTTCATCTATCAGAAATATTTGTTATAGTTTAGCCCCAAATTGTTTGTGTGTGCTACAAGTCATTGCCACACATACTATCTGTAGGTGGTTTAAGGCTGTTTTAAAACAATAGTTAGAAGTATTGGAACATGTTTTGCTTGCTGTCATTATTCCTCCTATTCATACGGGACATTAAAAGATCCCTCACTAATGAATTACAAGTGATGGAGGGCAAAATCTGTAGTGTTTGTGTAGTGTTTTAGTTTATCTGAAGCTAATATGAAGCTCCTGCTCTCAAAATTAGACTAATCAGTTTATATCTTTCAAAGTTACTGGGTTTTTTTGTACCACATTCCAGCTCAACAGGGAAAAACTGTCCAGGGCAACACAAAGAAGCAATTCTGTACTAAAAAAAGACAGTGACTTGGAAAATACCCCTTTGATTTGACTAACTCTGACTATGACTTTAGAGATAGCTGTGGACTTTGTCTCCCATCACTTATGTTGGAAGTGCATTAGGAAATGATCTTTTATATAAACATGAGGACTGACTCCAGCAAACAATCTTTCAATGATCATTTGGGCAGCCTAATCTTTAAAACAGATTTGAAAAACTGTGACCCCATCCTTTAATTGTTTCTGCTGTGTAAGATGAGAACAGCTGTTATTTCAGGTCATTCTGAATCTTTTATAACTCTGGCTGCAACCTCAAATGATTAAGAATCACATCTCTGAAGTCACATTTGTAGGTCTGTTTTCATTTTATTTTTAAGATCCACCACTGGGGGGCAGCAGCCCATAATAACCACACATTGCTCTTCTCATTCGCTGGTTGGCTCTGGGTTGCTGTGGTAACGGCTCTGTGAGAAGCAGACTTTCAGTGGCGAGGTAGGGAGACACAGAGGGCAGTGTTGAGCTGGAGGACAGGAGATGAATCCTAATCAGCAACTGACTAGAGCTTCACACACACACATGCACACAGCAAACACACTGATATGGCAGTTTCCTAAAATTAATCTTGATTGTCTATAAGATTAAAATTAATTTGTCTACTTGTACATGAAAATAATCAAAAACACCCAAACCACAAGTGCAGTTTGGACATTTAGTACTCTTTTACCACCTGGCATGTTTATTTCCACATGCATGATTGACAGGTTGTAGCAGTGGCTTACAGTGATGACAGCTGTTATGTGGTATAGGCTGCAGCTGCTTGGCACAGTCTTCTGTTGATGTTTTAGGCAGCTACTACCATATGTGTGTGTTCACTTGCTATCTGGCCGACACATTTTATAATTTAGTTTTTGCCGATTCCTCTTCAAATGTCACTTCTTATATATGCATGAGATATTATAATCATCCAAACAACCCAGCAAATTAAAGCCATATCTTCAAAATTCATGGATGCATTTTCTGTGTTTTCATGTGCACAGCAATATACGTGAGAGTGTCAATCACTATCTCCTTAGATGTTTGAGAATGCACACTCCTCCCTCCCTTCAGTCCCAAAATGAGACAGGGATGCATAACTAGATTTAAGGTTATGTAATGCTGACTGGAGGCATGGAGGATGGGTATAATCCACTCTTATTTGGGTTAAACCCATCTCTCTCACACACACACTCTCCGTCTATCTGTAAGAGGACAGGGGCCTTGCATCTTCACAGCTCTCTTCTGTCCAATCCCAGGGCTGAAAAGCACCGATCTCTGTCACACTCAGTCTTTTACCAGCCAGCTCCACGAACATCTCAGCTCCCAGGAAACTTCTCTCAATGAGCTAATGTCTCTGGTGTCTTAGAGTCTCCCTGATGGGGTGATTTCATTGTTATGAGCTTCAAGAATATCGTATTTAAGCTCACAAATGATCCATCTTGCCATCTTGAAAACATGATTGTTAGTTATTTTCACTGATAGAACAACATGGCTTCTTTTACAGCTGAAGCGAAGTATTATTTGCAACATCAATTAGTCAGCTGATTATTTTCTCGATTAAGCAATTACTGTTGATTTCCCAAAGATTAAGGTGAAAAAGGATGGAACATATGCTTTTTGACCTTATTGCTTAGAAAAAACTACTACATTTCATCAATTGTGGCAGAGTCTACAGATCATTTAAACTCTAATTTGTTTTAATGCTAAGATAGTTTTTACCAGGGCATGTTTCTATTCATTATTTCCAATTTAAAAAACAGGCAGTCAGTGGAGTAGCAGTTTTGATTTAAATGTCCTTGTAGAATATTAAACTACAAAGACATATTAGCATTGATGCTGATATTGATTATACAGATGGACTGATGTCTCTGACCTCTCTACTTCATGTGGTTTCTCTAAATCTAACATATAGACTCAAATAAAAATGTTTAATCCTATAACATCAACCCATTTTTGTAGAATTAGAAAAAAAACATCAGTTCAGGCTGTATTTAGCAGAGACAGACAGCTGTGGATTAAAGGACACAGTGTATGAGAATTTACAGCCCTTTCACAGCAACAACACACTGTATCTGATTGTATACAATACAAGGATCCCAATTCAATAGACACAATAAACTGAACAATCCACCATGTGTATTGTTAAAAATCAGTGAAACAGTCCAGCTCTGCCGTTGTTGAGCTGAGATAAAATCTCCTGCAGTTTTCTCACCACATCTGGTTGTTTTAAAGCTTTATTTTTTCTGTGTTATAAATGCTGAGAAACCAGCTCTAAATGGGTCATGGAAAAAACAACTGTTGTTTCTTTCCAAAGACTCCAATGCCATTTATAAAGGTGAATTGAAAATGAAATTGTAGTCAATTGTGACATTACTGTAATGTGACAAATAGATATCGGCATGTTTTTTTTTCTTTTTTCAATTTGACATCCAGCATATCTACAGAACCATAACATCTGCTCATAGCTTTGTGATTAAAAATCCAGGCAGAAACTAATAAATGGCGCATGAACTGTATACATATATGCCTGGCACAGTGGTGTGATTGTAATCTGTGATCCACATGGCTTTAATCCTCATAAATATTGAATACTTGATGACTTTCTCTCTGATGGAGCATGACACCTAGGCGGCCCGCCTCCTGCTAGCTGTATGTACCCACAGGAGGGGGGTTGCTCCTGACAGCGGTCCTTATCTCGGGGAAAGCATCTGAGCCAGCAGAACTGACATGGCAGTGAGCGCAAACACTTCACACATGTGTGTGTTTGCAGCTTGATTTACACGTATTTAATTTCTGATGAGATGCTGTTTATTAAAAACCAAAGCAGCACAGAAACAGAAACTGGGTGGCAGAGGATGCACCGATACTTGACGATCATACCGAAAGATGCTTGTGTGTGTGTGTGTGTGTTTGTGTGTGTGTTTGTGCGTGCGTGCTGTTGTATCTGTTCTTCCTTTTACAATCTGACTGCTGCTTGCATGATGGTCGTCAGCACTGGCTGGTTGCTAGGTAACAATTACCTGACTGTGCTTTGCTTGCACTGAATTACACAGTGGTGTGTGTGTGTGTGTGTGTGTGTGTGTGTGTGTGTGTGTGTGTGTGTGTGTGTGTGTGTGTGTGTAAAGCAACGGAAAAATACAGCAAAGTAGACTACCAACTGGTGTCTCCACTTCTGGGTAGAAAATGCCCCACATTAGAATCAAATTCATGGTTACAATAATATTTTCTGTCTGTTTGTGAATCTGATTTGTACTCTGAATTGAATTTTATCAGCAGTGTGTCTTTAATTTCTGTGTGACATTTGTATCAGTGTGTCTCTTTTCATATCTCAGTCTCAGGTTTCATGTTGACAAATAAGCCAAGTGGTTGAGACTTCCCATTTTTTCACGGTGTGTGTTGTGCTTTATATGGCCTCAGGACTCCACATCATCTGTGTTCTCACTTTTACATACTTCAGTATTTATAGTCATGTCCATGGGGGGGGGGGGTCTGCTGTGACAGATGATGATGTCACTGCAGGGCCACACCTCAGGGCAGATGACAAACTCTCTTTAACTCTGCTTTAAGACCATTTTCACTTTCTCTGTTGCTGCTGTAATGTCTGTCCTTTTCCCTGACTACAGTCTCTCAGCAGCAGCACTTCCTCTCATGCTGTGAGCACTTCCTGCTTTCTTCCCAAAACCCCAACCACGGACCCAATTCTAACCTTAAACCATGTCTTGTATGAAGTTTTAGAACAAACTCCCAGAATACCTGAGGTCTGCTCCAACTCCCAATTCTTTTAGATCAAGATGTAAAACTTACTTTATTTTTTATTGTACGTGATAAGATTGCATCACGCTTTTTAAGGCTTGTAACTAAATTATTTTAAGGGCTGCAACTAATGATTATTTATCAATTAATCCTGCTGATTATTTTCTCAATTCATCTATTGTTCATGTTACAATGAATTGTAAAAAATGTCCATCCCAAGTTCCCAGAGCCCATGATTATGAATACCTTCAAACAGTCAAATATGGGAAGCTGGAACCAGTGAATGTTATTTGATTAACAAAATTGTTGTTGATTCATTTTCAGTCGATTAACTCATCTTATTTAAGGAGAAATATGTAACACTGACTGCAGTGTCTCCCATGTCCCCTCCTCCCCAGAAAGGGGAAGCTCACACAGGTTTTTAGGTCGGGTTGAATCTATCTCAGTTGGTTTGTTTGCTTGCTTCCATGACAGCAGCACGCTGTGTTTGCGTGCCAATGTTTCATATCTGGCAGCCTGAGGTGTTGAAATGGGCGTCAACCTGATCTTGCAGAAATACGTGAAATGATCACGACCTCTTAACACAACGTTATATGGTGGTGGCATATTAAGTGTTGAAATGATGTGACAGCACCACGATCAGGTTGACTGGGCAGTGGGTGGAATCACACAGGCCAAAACAAAAACAGACGTTTTGCACCAGAATAGTAATTTCAAAGGAGAGCATACTGTCTGTAGTATCATATTTGGAGAAGCCAGTATTTACTTAGCATGTTTCCTTAATGTATGATAACATGTCATGGTCTCTATGAGTTTGTACAGTAACTATATTACACTTTGGTCCTTTAATGGAGTAATTGTTGCAGCTCTAAATTATATCCCTCAGTTTCATTTTAATTTGTGATAGAGAGTAATGTTGGATGTTGCACTTTTTACATCCTGTTGTTCCATCCTGGTAACTACTATTTCACCTTATCTCATTATTGAAAAGGAGATTACTCACTACGGTGTAGTCAGTGTGTTTCCATTCATTCATTCAGTGAGATAGAGACCAGTGATCTAGGTTTGTAGTATCCAAAAGCACTGAGACCAGAGCAACTGGACTTGTTGTACATTTTTAAAGACATTTCACCTCTCATCCAAATTTCCTCTATAACCTCTATATCTCTGAATCTACAGAAGTTAAGTACCCGGGACTCCCCACCAGTTCAGTCAGAAGTGAATAAGCTTTTTAGATTAGAGGCGAAACGTCTTCAAGAAACTTCAAGTCCAGTTGTTCTTGACTATGAGATGTGTGTTTGGATTTTAAAAACATTAACATTTTCAAATAGTCCTCTACATCATCCTATATATCACTCTATCTACACTATACCAAGCCCACTTTTTATCTGACTAATTTGATCTAATGCCCCTTGTAAACATATCCCACCTAGATATTCAGTTTCACGCAGAAATATGTGACATTACAGAAGCTAAAGACTCCCTTTTTACTGTGACTTTAAACCGTGTTACTCTCGCCAACGTAAACTCCACCTATCCAGTCATCACACTGACCATGCCATCCTGAAGCCCTGAGCCAGGAGAAAAATTTTCCTCTGTGATCACAGGCCGGCAGGAGTCCATGGCACCTCCCCTGAGAACTGCTTGCCAGCTCTCCCAGACATGGATGATATATTTGGAGATCATTAAATGGTCCTAAATGAGACCCTGGCGTGAGAGCGAGCTCTGACCATCTGGCCCCATTGTGAGCGCCGGGGCTCATGTTCAAACTCAGTCAGCAGCATCAGCACCTCTGATTGGATAATCGCTGAGTAAGCCTGGAAATTCCAGCCAATCAGAGACTCTATTGATTAATTACCCAAACATGCCTCAATCTCTACGTATTTCTCTAGGTTAACCATTTCAATACATACTGTGTAACTACATATTATGTGGTAATTGCTTTATCATTTAATTAAACAAATGAACAGAGGTGGATTATCACAGTTTTTATTGTTTCTGTTATGTTTTTTGCCTCATGTGGATTATATTCATATACAAACACAATCTATAACAAATTAATTTACTTATTTGAGGACCTTTTTTCAAATTGGCTAAAGGAGGTGAACAAAACATTTCATGTGCTCTTTTAGTATCCAGGAGCATCGTTATAATACCTTACTTTTGGTTTCATGACCTTACTTTTGGTCAAATGTTAAAACCCCTTAAGTCACTGCCCCTAAACCCACTTTTTCTAGTCGGCACCTCAGTTTCTTTTACTGTACCACAATTCTCTTTATTATTACTGTTGTTGTTTATGTCTGTCTGTCTGTCTGTTTATGTGTGTGTATACACATGTATGTGGCTTTTTTAAATGTGATGTATAAATAAACTTGACATTGACAAATGTCAGCCTGTAAACAGAGAGGAAGACAAGCTGTTTTTTTTTATTTTTGAGGTTTGTTTACTTGAGCTGTGTTTTCTGTCTGCTGTTCCCAGGTCACAAGCTCAACAAAGACCTGAAGTACTACCTGAGTTTGAGATTTCAAAAGTCTTCCCCCGACCACGAGCTGCAGAAGACAATCCGAGCCAATCTGTATCGCCATGCTGTGCCTTGTGAGTAAAAAATATTAGTAATGATGATAATAGTGACAGCGGATGCTTAAGAATTGTGTGTTTAACCAGTGGTTACCATCATTTCTTTATCTTTACCCCAATGACCCATTTTTTTTTGGCTTCTTTCTCATTTATTTCATCTTCTATTAATCTCATTCTTGCTTTTCTTTCACCCATAAATTAATCTGTTACATTTAATATCCCTTTCGTTGTTGAAAATTAACACCAGCTCTGTCTCTAACCAATGAAAAGAAAAACAGCTCTTACACAATGTATTACTGTCCATTAAAGCCACTTGTGTCTTGACCGCGCCAGAGGACCATTTTTACAGCTGTCTCACATAGCTGTGAAATATACAAACTGTGTGGCTCGAGCCAAACACCCAGCACCATGCCAGACTCCACAGCTGGGCTTGGTTACATCACAAACAGTTGGATGTGTGGCTGGGTGATGCAGTCCAGCTCTGCTGAGTTCATTTTGCTACTGTACTCATGTCATGATTATGTTTTTTTTTTATTTCTTTGCTTGAGTTGTGATGACCACAAGGCTTAAAGTATTCCAACAAACACCAGAGGAGATTTACTGGTGATATGAGTGTGTGCTTTGATTATTACACATTTGCATGACATGATTTAATCATCATTCTCGTCAAACACCAGTTCCTCCTCCTTTTTTTACTCTCTCTTGTTCTTTCCTTTTTAACTTTCTCTGCCTCTCAATCTCTGACTGTCTGTCCCTCTGTTGCGCTCAACCATGTGACCGCTAAATCCGCCTCTCTGAGCCTCCCCCAGTGCCCTGCCTGGGATTATGATGTTCTGATATATTGAAAATAGATTTCTGCCTGATTATGTGATGAACATGTCAGGCTCTCGCAAAGATCACAGTACGATGGAAAGGCCTCTGTATACAGGGGACAGCCAGTGTTGACGCAGACAAAAGGCTAAAGAAATACTCTAAGATTAATACTGGATTTATGTTCAGCACTGAAAGGGATGCTGATTTGTCAGCCTTGAAAGAGGACCACAATGGAAACGAGTTATCTTTTATCTTTAATGGTTTATCCCTGACATTTATAATTTATCTGTATTTGTTGCAGTGTGACATTTTATATATATTTGTTTTGATATGTCAAACAAATCAAATCAAATCAAATTTAGACATCACTGCCAGTTACTTCAAGTTGTCTGTAACAGTAACAGGATAATCCTTGAGCTGTTGCACATCTCTTACTGTCACTAATTTGAGAGGATAACCATCACCATCACCAGTGCTTGTATTTATTATTGTGGGCTGGTGTGAGCATGTAAGGAGGAAACGTGAAAGCTTTAGTGTGCTTCAAATGAAGGTCATTGGCAGATGTCAACCTCTCTGATCTCTAAACTCAAACATGGCCAAACACCTTTAGGTCAGTGAGGTTATAGAATGGATGAACAATGTGTAATCCATATTTTTAGTCAGAGTTTAATAAAGTTTCAAACTGTGAGGAGCTATTTCTGGCACCTCTGGTTCTGCAAGTAAAAAATAAGTCTCATTCAGGTCACCCATACAGAATTTTATGTAACTCAAAGTTGAATTAATTTCATGGTTTGGATCAGAAACTCATGTTGAAGTTTGAATCATCAATACATAAGATTAATTACTACATTAGAAAATATATTGGTCTTTCTGCTTGGAGAACACACACACAAACCAGTGTGAGCTGTGTGCAAGTCAGAATTAAAACATGTTGCACAACTGTTCTCCAGTACACCATGTTTTTATTTTAATTTGGGGTAGAAGTTAACTACAACCCCTGAGGTGCATTTCAACAAGATACATCCATTCACTGAGCTTAAAAATCTGTTGCACTAACAGCAGGTAGGAACTAAAAATTAAACTGCTGAAAAAACTGATGATAGAATCGACAACTTAAAGCGATGGTTCTGCGTAATTTTGACCTAGCATCATATGCACCATTACATCTATCTAAACACCGCCTCAGCCCTTTTTTTAAAATTTGGTTAGAGCCATCAGCCAAATGGCTTAGTACAGGCGCTAATGGAACCAAAAGTGTATCTCGTAAATGACCCCACTAATAATGCCTGGATTGTTATCATGACTTCTACACTAGTACAAATAGGGTCTTTACTCATAAATTGATGCATTGGAAAGTTTGTAAGTACACCAGGAGTTTATTAAAATAACACTTACCTGATGGCTTTTACTCTGCTGCTACTGCTAAAGCTGTAAACATTGTCAAAATCTTGCGTGATCACTGAAATACCGTGTGGTTGCGCGAGATCCCACACAGAGCACATCTATTGCCAGAAGAGACTAGTAGTAGTAGTGAAGAAGGAGCAAGAGGCAGAGTACAGCAGAAGACATCAACGTGAGTAGAAGGATAGGACAACATGCCATATATATATAGCAGCAAAGTAAAAGCCATCAGGTAAGTGTTATCTTAATAAACTCCTGGTGTATTTACAAACTTTTCAATGCATCGATTTATGAGTAAAGACCCTATTTGTACTAGTGTAGAAGTTTGATAACAATCCAGGCATTATTAGTGGGGTAATTTACGAGATACACTGATGGTCCCGTTAGTGCCTGTACTAAGCAATTCGGCTGATGGCTCTAACTCCACCAATTTGTGACCAAATTTTAAAAAAGGGGCTGAGGGGGTGTTTAGATAGACATCATGGTGCATATGACGCTAGGTCAAAATTACGCAGAACCATTGGCTTAAACTTTCAAATTTTAGCTAACAATTTAGCGCAACTAAGCTTTTTGTTCTCAACTGTACTGCCTCTGTTCTGATTGGTACTTCTGACTGACTTCTTCTCCATGGTAACGGCGGCCAAGGCTCATGGGCATTGTAGTATTCACAGCCATGCCAGGCTTGATTTCTCAAAAACAGATTTGAAATAATTAATACTGCTTGTGGCCGTAACAAACATAGAATTGATAAATTATCCAGGAGATTCCTGTGTTTCCTGTGCAGGACTTCTACTTGTAGTGGATTATTTTTATTATGTTGTATCGTTACTTTTACTGAAGTAAATGATCAGAATACTTCCACTACTGATGCTTCCGAGCTAACAAATGCTAATAAAGGTAAACAGAGTGTAATGTAGAGACCATTTGATACTGCATCTTCACACCTGAGCACGTCACCACCAGAACACATTCATGCTAAAAAAATTGTTCCTGATTATTCATTAACTGTAAATGTTCCACTTTTTTCCGTTTGTATTTCAAAACAAAAGCCTCCAATGTCTCTACAGACTGGAATGCCCAGTCTGTAGTTGTTATGATCAATTATTAAGAAGCCAGTGTAACATTTTAACTTCAAAGTAATGATGCAAAATGTGTGTTTTGACAGTACACTGTATATGTACTTTGTTAATGACAGAAAACCACAACTCTAACCTGGTCACTCTGAAATCCTTCTACTATGTATCCCTCCTCTCTTTCTTTCTGTGTCTTTCTTTCTTCCGGTCCCTACCTCTCTCCCTTTCTTGGTGACCTACTATCACTGCCGCCTGCAGTTTTTTGTCTCTCTCTCTCACTCTCACACACATGCAAATATTTTCTTGGCATGACAAAGCAGAATGACAAAAGCAGTCAAATAAAAGCCACACTTCTCAGCCCTCTGTTTCCTTTGTCTCTGTCTCTCGTGTCTCCTCCCCCTCTCCTGAGCACATGTGTTACTCCCCTGCCTCCCCTTGCTTGACTCGAACAGGTGCCTTTCCCTCCACCACTGGCCGAGGTGGGGTTTTCTTTATGTGAATGTGTGTTTATAGGAAGGGCACGTCGTTTGCCCCCCCCCCCCCCATCACCACCACCCCACACACACGCACACACTCTCCATGTCAACCCACTCTTCTTCCCTCTCCTTCATAGCCCCGCTACAGATGGCCATTGTTATCATGTGCAGCAAATGTCACAATTGATAGAGAAGTTGCTCTCTCGTGGGATTCATTCCCTCTCACGTCTACAGCTGCTGCTTGGGGATGAGGGTTATCTCAGCGTTATCCCAGCGTTTGAGCCACAGAGCAAACCAATCCTCCCTCCCCCCACCTGATCTCTCCCTCTCTCTCTCTCTCTCTCTCTCTCTCTCCCTCCCTCTCTCTCTCTCTCTCTCTACTCTTTTAGTCGTTCTCCTCTCTTCACTTCAAATCCTCCAGTGAGTGTCAGCGTCCCTGTGGCTCAGCAGTGGCTGCTGCCTTCCTCTGTCACACTCTAGCTGCTCCCACTGTCTCCCTGCCTCTGCTGCTCTCGCCCTCTCCCTCCATCTCCTTCTCTCTCTGTCTCTCTCTCTCTCTCTCTCTCTTTCTCCCTCCCCTCCTCGCTGTCCTTCACTCCCTCGCTTCCTTGTTTTCCACTCCACTGCCGATCTTGGGGAAATCATTGTTGGAGACAAAATTCTCTGTTTGCTGCTCACACAAAGAAAGGGATTACGACTTGATTTGCTGGCTCCGGGCTCGCTCTGCACCCAGGCAAGTGGCAGCTCCTTATTCTCTCCTTTTTTTTCATTCTCATCATCTCGCCATCCGTTTGGCAAAGCCTGTGATGTATGCATGGCAGAGAGTGTGTGTGGTTGATGCTGTGTATATAGGCTAAGGGAATCAGGGAAGGTGGGGGTAGGGGTGGGAATTATGTGAGGGGAAAGAGGGGGGCAGGCACACTCAGAGCAGGCACGTCCAACCCAGAGGGACAGATGGCCAGTAGCCCTGGTGCTTTTTCCTCTTTGGTTTTCTAATTCACCCTGCAGGCTTTGTGTAAGGCCCACTAGTACACAGACCTTCTTTTCAGGAAGCAAGAGATGGCTGCTCTCCTTAGCTAGAAGAGGGAGGGAGGGGGGTATCTGTGTGTGAAGAACGGACAGGGTATATGAGAGGAGAGGAAGGAGAAGGAGGAGGAGGAGGAGGAGGGGGGTTGCTGTAGAGGCAGAGCAGGTTTTTAAGAGGAGGTTAGGAGAGGAGAGGAGCTGAGAGGGAGCAGAGAGGGGGGTCATCAGCCTCAAATGCATGGAGGTCAGGTCCAGATGCTGCTCAAACAAAAGGGCTTCTCTGGGGGAACGGCAGGGGGAAGCGTGGCACTCGCCATTGTGTGTGTCGCTGCATTGCAGGGTGCTGCCGGGGAGCCTCATGCTAATGATGGCCATTCATTCTTGTAACGGGCGAGTGGGCCCCAGCTTCTGTTTGCCTGCTTTTCACATACGCACGGTTCATATTTTGTTCATGTGACCAAATATCTGCTGTGTTAACACACGGTTTGCTCTGGAGACAGCGAGGGATGGAGAAAAAAATTGCCTCTATGCTCACTGAGGAAGCTGAGCAAATATATGTTTTTGCATAGTAATGATGTTTGAAGACAGGTGCAGAGTCTGTATGTGTGTGTTTACATGGACTGTGTACTGAGAGGTTTATGTTTAATGCATGTGTTGTTGTGTGGTGTATTCAGTGCCATATTTAGCACATTTCACACACACACAGGCATTGTTTCTTACCTCTTTCTCATAAAAATTAATTACAAGCCAAATAGGTAAAGAGGACTGCAGATCTTCCTTCTTGATTTATCGCCTGTGTGATTGGCAAGTGGGTGGAAGGTAGAACTGGAAGCTGTGGTCTCTGACGCTGTTTTTGTTATTGACAGTCTCCTCCAGGCCCATTTACAAGTCGTTTTATGGTAGGTTATCCTGAAAAAAAACAACACAACAACACAACCTCTGCTTCTGTTCTTGCACCTGGAGTTTAGAACAGACTGTACCGTGAGCCTGCCTCTCACATTTACTTAATCAATCCTGATGAGCAGCTGCTGTGATCATGAATAGAAATTGCAGCTCACAATCATATTATTGTCATTCAAAATGCCTGTTCATGTTCCCTCACCAAGCTCACGTAAGACAATCATTCTTTGATCTTGTGAATACTCAAGTTAGGATGTGAAGACAGTTGGCAGAATCACCCCACTCAGGTCTATTTAAAGTGATCAGTCTCTGATTAATGAGCCACTATGTTGTCCCACAGCTGCAGAAATGCTTTCTATAGTTCTCTCTGTATGGCTAAGGGGGACTGCAGTCATCACATGCCCACATACCACCACACACTTTGAGCAAAAGTAAAACTTAAATTACAGATTGTTGATTATTATTCACATGCTAGCTATCTACTGTTTGTTGTCAGTGGAGTGTGATGATGATAACCCTGTCTTTGAGGTCAAGGAAATGAGTTAGCTAATTCACTGAGCGAACAAAGATTCTCTGTTGTGATCGTGTCGTCTTTTACAGGACTGATCTGTGTGTCTGTGTGTGAGAGTCTTGTGATGATTTGGATCCAATGTGGCGGCCTGCTAGCCTACATACTGCAGCTCTTAAGTGTTTGCTAGCCTCGACGCCTCTGAGCAACGAGTGTGATGATGCCAGATTGATCTAAAATTGGATATATGACATTCTTTACTGAACTTTGCTCACGCTGATGTGGTGACTTATTTGTTGTGTTTCACTCATGTTTATTCCTTCTGTGGATGAGCACACTTCTTATCTGATAGCCTTATATGATGTTTATCTAAAATTTTTTGAGTTTGAGCTTTTGAGTTACTAATAGTAGCTGTATCTGTGCACTTTATCATACATTTGTACATAGTTAGAGTTCAACAAACCTATCAAACTCCTTCAGGTTTGCAGGTTTTTCAGTGTAGGTGTCAGTGAAGGTAATATACAATGTTAGAATATTTGGAGATCAGAATATTGGAGTAGTGTGTGCAGACTATAAATGACATATGTTACATGAATGTTTGATTTGTCTTCTGACATACTGCTGTCATTTTGTCAAGCCAGTTAATCCCTTAAGAAATGATTCAACATTTTGGGGAAAACTCTTGACATTTGCTTTCTAGCCAAATGTTAGATTTTCTCATCTAACTCTTGGCTAGACAGCGAATGTCAGGAATTGATACATATATCCAACGTCACTCAAGGTAACATGTGGAGCAGTTGCATCAAGATACCAAATGTTGCATTCAGAACTATTGTTGATTCATTCAGGACCGCCATTAAAGCTACTTTACTTTTAGCTGTGGTACAATGAGGGCATGTGGGTGAATCCAAACAGAAAGCTGCAGTCCTCTTCCCTCAGGGCTGCTCCTAGGTTTTGTGGTCAGGTTGCCTGGGCAGCAATCCATGTCCATGCAGGTACAGACCTGCATTGCCAGGTACAAGCTTTCCTTTGGTCTGCCATCCGGCTCTTAATCTTCCAAGGTCCTAATGAAGTCCAGACTGTGCGCTCTGGTCTGGTAAACGCATAGTAAACAAATACAACCCACAAACCAGTTCTGCACTTGATCAACCATCATATTTATTTGTCTATCAGCTCTGCGGCTTACCAATCTGGTTACAAAATCAACATCTTTTATACTACATGAAACTGTACCTGCCCTCATCTTCATCCACATCCTGAGTCCCTACCCTCATCCATGTCCTGCTGACCTCTACACCCTTCTTAACCCAGCTTTAACCCCTGGAGAGGTTTTCTCAGTCACGAGACCCGCTTAAAGCACGCTGTTTATCAGGAGCGACCATGTGTTAGGTAATGTCAGGAGTCTATATTTATGACTAAGATAGCAGGAGAAGGAGCAGGGAAGAAGAGAAAGACAGAGGAGAGGAGGAGAGAGTAAGAGAGTGAGAGGGAGGGAGGGAGGGAGGGAGGCTGTGGGCGGGAGTATGCAGGGGGGCTGTGGGGCTGCAGCCATTGGCCTCAGACAGGAACTGGAGTGTGAATAGCTCACATTGGCTTAGCCTCTAAGCTGGGCTGGACCTCTAATTTGCTCTGCTTGTGGAGCTTTGAAGAAAAACGGCAGCTGCCTACTAGCTGCCTGCCTGAATGAGCTCATAAACTGGGAGCTAGCACTCGCTCACAGACAGCTGGATGATCCATGGATGGTTTGGATGGAGCAGGGAGAGCAGAATTCAGCCGGCTTGGATATATCTTTTTGAATATTTTTGTGGAATAACGTGCAGAGAGGAAAGCAGCAGCAGTGGCAGCGGTGTAGAGGTAATTCTGTGACATTTACTTCTGCTCCTGGGAGTGATGCCCTGGCTTCCGGGATTAGATTGGAAGGGATGTGGGTGGGGAGAATAGAGAGATACACACAGGGACAGAAATACAGAGGCAGGTGGAATTTTTGGTATACATTTGAGCACTAAGCTCAGAGAATCAATGCCTATGCAGTTCTGTGTTATGATATTGATGAGCTGTGATGTGTTGTGCCGTGTGTCTGTGATGATGGCGGATCTATGTGTGCACACACGTGTATGTTTGTCTGTCTGAGATTGTGTTTGATTAGGGGCTGAATTTAAACACTGATCTGTTGACACACTCGCCTGCTGTTAGAGGACATCATTCCCTGAGCCTGCCACATCTTCTCCCTCATCTTTTCTATGTGCCTCTTTTTCTTTCCTCTTCCTCCTCTTTATTTTTCACTCCTAGAGTTACCCCTCCTTGTGCACCAGTTCTCGCCTCTCAGCTTTTACTCTTTATTTAAAGCTCCTACCTTTTTCATCTAGCTTTTTCTCCAGTAAACAGTGGACAAAAGCCCAGCCATCTTTTGTGCAGTTTTACAAGATTTCCAGCTAAATGACGCCTCAGATTGAATGTGCTTGCCCACTATTAATTTTCAGCCCCCTCCCTCATTCTTGTCCCCCGTATTGAAAGGGGAGAGTTGGGGAGGGAGCAGGGGGAACAGCAGGAGAATAGCGGCTGGGACTCAGCTGTGAGGAGTGTTGTGGCGCGAGCTGAAAGAATGGCCTGTTGTGTTGGGCAGTGGCAGTATTGTGTGTCTGGCCTCTCTCTCTCTCCCTCTGTCCTGTTCCTCTTTAATGGATAACTCCATCATCCTTTTATTCAAACAATCGCAGCAAGGAACCTGCTTTTCTTATTTAAAAAAAACTCTTTGATGAAAAAGGCTAGCCTTTTCATAAAGGCAAAAACCCTTTTTTCATTTAACAAAAGAAGCCAAAGTTCTGAAACATTCACAGTCGTCTAAACATAGGCAGTCGCACAAGAACTTTGCCTAAATAAAGCAGTGTAAAGATGGCAAAATTCAGAATTAAATCCAGAACTGTCTGATGAAAGAATGAGTGAATAATAATAATACAGATCTGACAAAAATATTACCCCTCAGTGCTTTCTTTGTTGTCAGTACTGTGCACTCCTAAAAGAAGTTTTGAGGTTTGATATCCAATCCAACATAAAAGTGATACTTTTTTGTGATATTGAAAATATAGTTCACAGAAAATATGTTAGGAACTTATTCTGTTTTAATACTGAGTTTTGGAAGCTTTTTTAAGAGTGTGTATGGTTATGCGTGTGTATCGCTGTGAGAGGCAAGAAAACAACGAAATAACAGCTTCATCTCTTTGCGGCTGAATCCTCCCCAACCCCACGGTATTTAATTGAACCTACTATAGCATGACGTGCTCTGAGCAGCACCCAGGCCCCTGATAGGATCTGGAGTGGGCCTGCTATTTGCTTAATCATTAATCTGAGAGCCTCCGCTACATTGATTCTCTCTCTGTTCTCCTTCATAAATCATTATGGGCCAACAATCCCTTTAATGGGGGGATGGAAGTGCTGATTGAACACAGCCATGGCACTCAGGACGTAATACTCACCTTGGTGTCCAGGTCAGATAGTCCAGAGGAAACAGGTCCAGCACCTGTCCGTCTCTGTAGCTGTAGCCTTCTAGGCTTCAAGCATGAAGATGGAGTGTTACATCCGTTAGTTAATATAAGTTCTGACCTTTTTTAAAACCTCAAATTGAAAACATATACTGTATTAGTCCTATTAGCATCTTTTAAAATATCTGTCTCACTGACACCATAATGATTACAAATGGTCTTCTATCCATAGTTTGTGGTTGAGATGCTCCCATCATCTGACCAGCGTATTAAGGGACTACTTGTGTAGATGAGGCCTTAAAGTGCTGCCTCAATCAATGCTGCTCCAGTAATTGGCTTAGAGGCCCAGGAGAGTTCCCTGCTAACTCCCTGTGTGATTGTTTGCTTTCTCTGCCCCTTCTGTGCGCTGTCTGCTCTGAGATATGCACGTTACGTCTTCCCACGTCACCTCTCAGCTTCTGTTTTCATAACACACACTTCCCCGTCAACACCGAGCGTGTGTTTATCCTGGAAACACGTCCTAATTTATGCTGTAGCTATGGCTTTTTATCTCAAAATATAAAAGTTTTCATTACTTATTAAACACTTACAGAGCATTTCTTTATAAAGAAGCAGGTCACTGCACAGTTTGTACCCCCTAAATCTCACTCTCAGGTCAGTTGCTCGATCTTGTGTATCCCACCCCACTCCCCACCCCCCGCCATGCTCACACATCCAACCAGCAGGGGTTAAAAACAGCAGATGTTTGGCTGAACCGGTATGTGTCTACGAGATGTGTGTATGTCTGTGTTAGACAATGGGTGGAAGCTCCCCAGACCATCAACAGCAGGAAGGCGATTGAGGGTATCAGATGTCATCAGAGTGCTGTCAGCCAACTGCCTATTGTTAATACAAAGGACGTTTTCTTCACCTGGATTTGTCTGTGTGTGCATAAGTGATTGTCGTTACCGTGGTGGTCTGCGCGAGCTCATTTTCTGTTTGTTGTTATTTCACAAACACTAAATATTTGCTTTCACTGGCATTATTATGGTCGTATGCAGTTTGTGTCCCAGGTGATGATTGGTGGCAGAGTAAAGATCTGAACAGTGCAGGAGGTCGTGCGGGTGTGGTTGGAGGTATTCAGGTTGTTTTGGCCTCAGGTGACAGTAAACTAAACTGAACCAGAGGTCACGAAAGGCGGTCAGGAGAGAGGCTGCAGAGGATGTACAGATACCTGTAGTAGGTCACCTTTAGTCTCAGTCTGCACTTACCTTGTTTGTTAGTTTATTTCCACAATACAAACAGAACATATCAAATATAAAAAGTCAGAGAAAAATGCTAGTGGGTTAAAATACAGTAACCAGTGTTGTGCCTGAAAGTGTTCAATGAACGATCGTTCATGAACTCGTTCATATTTTGGGCGAATGTGAACTGAACGTAGGCTACTGTATTTCTGACTGATGAACGTTATTGTGAACGCGTTCATTCTGGCGTTTGTGAACGGCGCTCCCTCACAGTTTAACTTCGTTCAAGAGAGTGCCAGATTTCCATAGAGCCTTCATAATAAGTACCAAAAAAACCCACCCAATCTGGCAACACCAACCACCACAGATTCGCACCACTGCATGCATCATCAAAATGTGAAGCATGGAGGCAAAAACAAATGAAGGCAGCAGCACTACCTCAGACCATTAATACAGCATCTTCGTATGATTACTTAAAACAATTTTGAAATCTGACCTATAGTTTCAGTGTTAAAACTGATAAAATAATTGCTGTCTGTGGTTCTATATGGGCTGTGGCAATAATTTTGAAAAATAATAGCTTGCAGCAACATATCAAAATGTTGAGTTATGAACTATGAACTGAACTAGTTCATTTTAAAAGTTGTAAACTGAAATTTGAACTAGAAAGTGAACTTTCACAACACTGGCAATAGATGTGCCAAGTCAAAAAGCTGAGAAGAAATCCTACACTTCAAACATTTTATTTCCACTTGGCAGGTTCTGCCTAACTGCAGCTTCCTGAAAAATTTGATACAATATTTTTGACTTTTGAGGCATGCAAAAGTCATTCCTCCAGATTGCACACAATAGCAGGTCACTGATCATGTTAGTCTCAGGTTAAATAATAGTATGAAACACAGTCTACAGACTTCTTGTGTGTGAATCAGGATTTTTCAGGCTGTGGTTATTGATATAAATAAGGTCAAGCTCAAGGTTGGTGTTAGTCTGTAGTGTGCAGTAAATAGTCTGTGAAGTCAGTATAAATAAATACAGTAGAGTTTGCTGTCGCTTTACCTGCAAAGTAGGTGCTCAACTAACAATGTTAACGTGTAGTTTTTATCAACTGTCAAGATTCAAAATCAGTATCAGTTATGTTGATTTTATGAAATATGTATATAAACAAGTCTTTAGTCATACTAGTGACTCTGTATTTGGGCTCAACACTGATTCAACATGCTTAACAGTGACATTGCTAACAGGCTGATGTTTAGCAGGTGTTGTTTACTATCTTAATTTAGTGTGTGTTTTCGTGTGTGATTTGCCAACTAAACACAAAGTGCAGCTGAGTTTAATGGGAATTGAAATAGTTTAGCAGGCATTTGGCCATAAAGCAAAGTATTGGAAAAAGAATGACCTGATGTCAGCGCAGGACAAGAGGAAAAGTCAGGACATCACCAAAATGAGTACAATTAGGGGACCAAAATGGTGTACTGGCTGCCTGGCATTGTCATATAAAGCCACAACACTAGCATGGCTAAAAACAGAAGTTTGATTTCAACTGAAGACTCATAAAATGTCATTTCAGATGTACTCAAAATGCATGCAGTGTTTACTGTCAAAATAAGATAAAAATATGATCCTTCAGCCTTCTACTTGTGTTTGTACATGTGGATCTCTCTGGAAGGCTTGGGCCATTTTAAGACAATACAAACATTCACTCAGCTACATGAATGAAATATTTAGTCAGCCTCCACAGATAACAGCTTCCCTTTTAGTACAAGCTTGCACAACTTGCGTCAGCCCAACAGAAAGGGCTGCAGTGCAGCTTCATTTCATGTGACACATTATTGCTATATTGGTATTTTTCCTTGTCATTTTGGGGGTGTTTATATTATCTCAGTATTTGTTACAATGAAATGCCAAATGAGCAGAGCATTATAAGAAGGAAAATATGAATTTGTAGCTGCCAAAACAGTCAAAGTTGAGCCCTGTGCATTTTAAAAGATTCAGTAGCCAGATGGCCCAAGAATCTGCTTTCCTCTGAAGATAAAATGGCCTCTAAATGTTGTGTCACTATGCTGTAGCTCATGTTCACAGTGTACATTAGCTGTAATTCAAATATACTTGAAAAAGGGAAACACTTCTAGATTCAAGTCAGTCAGTCAGTAAGTTAATAAAATGCTAATGAGATCAAGTTTAGGGTATTTATTATTTACATGACATGCTTTGCTTCAGCTGGAAGTGAGATTTTAATTAATTGCAAAAATAATCAAAAACCTCTTCTTCCCTATATACCCATTTAAAGCAGATTTATATATCATTTCACAACACAACTGCAGTACAAGGATCTCTGTTTTGTTTAGTTATATAGAGAGAACATCAATCAATCAGCTACTGTATTGTCTTGTGTTATGTCTTTACTGTTGGACATTGTTGCTGTCATGTAGTTGCAAGAACACCAGCCAGCAATAAGGCCAACTCCTTCATTATGGCTGCTGTTTGCTTGTTTAAAAGCTCAGAGATAAAGGCCATCTCAGTCTTGTCAGTGCTGCTTTCTGTGGCACCTCACTGAGAGATGGCACTACTACACTGCACTTCACGTTGGTCTCTCTCTGTGATGTTAATCTTCGCATACATCCTGTAAACTAGTTGGCCATGACAGAGCTGAAAGTGATGGATTTCTCCAGATTCCCAGATTACCAGTCCTTATAAAAATGACCATCATGATTCAAATTCACAGAGCACCTTCTGTACTGTAAGGTGATAACATTCTTCCAAGGTCTGCACCTCCAAGGTCTGTAATTAATGACTTAGGACAGCTTCAGATGCTCGTGCAGTTTATGATGCGTGTTCAGTAGGAGTGAGTGAGTGTCCCAGTATTAGGAGACAGGATGTGGGTCATAGCATGCACTCAAACAGGCCACTTCAGGGACACATGTCCCCTGCTCTGAAGCTTTTTATGAACTGCCAGTGAGGACAGAAACTGGCTTCCACGACCTACTATTTATAGTCCACATTCTGAATAAACTGTATGTGTGTTTACACACTATCTCACTTCTGTCTGTGTCTCTATCTGTCTGTCTGATTGTGTGTTTCTCTGTCGTTATGGATGCTCATGCCTGCAACCGTGCTTGTGTTTTTCTTTCTTCTTTCTTCATTATTCTGCTCCATATTCAGAGCTATATAGCTAAATCAAGCAGAAGATACAATGAGAATGAAAAGTAAGCTGACATGTAACCCTACTTATATGTTATAGGTTTGACTCATGAAATAGCTCTTTTTCCCCTCCACTTTCTATAAAAAAGGTACAATAACACAAACACCTTGCAATATAAAAAATACATAAAATTTGATCTGAAGTTTTTGAGGCCACAGAGTGAAATTAAGACCTCTATATTTGCCATTGCTATTTAATTTAATTGCATTATGTTGTACAGTTCATATTGTGTTCACACACTTCATGTTTTAGGGCTGCAAGTAAGATATTTTTTTGTTATCAATCTCTTCATTATTTCATCATCATTTGATCTTGAATCTTGTTCTTGTCTTGTCCGACTAATATTCCAAAACCTTAAGATATTTAGAAAAACAGCAAATCACTACATGTAAGAGAAGCTGGAACCAGAAAATGTTTTGACATTTTTGATTGAAAAATGACAAATGATTATTTAATTGTCATGTTGATTGACTAATCAATTAGATGTTGCAGCTCTAATTTAAATGTTTGGCAATTTCACTTCTTTAAGGATCAAAAACTATCACTCAGTTCTCAAAAAGGTTGTCAATTAATTTACTGTCCAACTAACTAAATCAATTAATTAATCAATCACTCGTTTCAGCACTGCATTGCACAGGGAGAGCATCAGGTTATGCAGCAGCACAGTGACAGACATATAGAGACCATGTTGATGACGTGACAGAAGCGATGACAGGCTTGCCTGGACTCCTTTATCCTTTTAGCAGTGCTTAGATCAATACCTCTCTCTCTCACACACACATACAGACATGCATTCATGGTCACATTCAGCTTCATCCTTGTGAGAAAGAGAGCGAGATGCTACTCACTCAATAACACGTTTCCCAGACAAGATGAAAGTGGAGATGTGAGGAGAAGGAGCAGAGAGAGTGTGCTGCACAACGAGCCGGAGGTGCTGTATTTGTGGGTTCGCCTTCTCGGTGGTGTGATGGTTGTTTGTTAGACAGCGAGAGGTGAGAATAAAGGAGAAAGTGTGAGCTGTTTGTTGAGCCAGGGATTTCACGTGCCCATTAGGTAATTGTTTTTTTTTCTTCTCAATTGTGTGTCGTGTTGTCGTCTTTCCGCTTTCTCTCCATCTCTCTCCTCTCCATTGTCCCACCTTCTGGCAGATGCCCCCTGTTACTACACCCCTGCACACTACCTCCCTTGTTCCCTCTGTGAGAACAAACTGGAGCAGCTAATGGATGTAGTTGTTAAGAGAAGGAATGATAATAGTTTGATGTTGTGTGTTTAGTTCCCCAATCCTCCAGAACACCCATGTTGTTACAGATGTCTCATCACTCTTATTGGCTACTGATGTGTCCAACCACTTAATCTAACAATATTTAAGCAGGAAGACAGGAGTAGAACATTTTTACTTTTTTGTAGTGACATGAAGATGAAAGGAGAGGTATTAATGTTGAAGCACAGCATGAACAAAAAAATACAAACAAGAAATCAAGAGACACACTTTGCTCATAAATTAAGCTGAGCAGACAGTAAGAATTCTATGTATTCATTACGCAATAAAAAGTAAATAAAACTTCAATCAGCTTTAGTTAATGCTTTTTCCTTTTTAAAGATATATCATGGATGCATTTTAACTGTCTTGCAGCATTGCCTCAGGCAGGCTAATACAACCAGATGTCTGATGGTAGGCAACTTTTTTTATCGAGTCATGGTATATATTGGCATATTGCCAAACCCTGTACAGCAGAAATGAACTATAAAAGTGTGGTGACTTACTGTTTTGTTGTAAAGACATGATAGAATCAGGTTGCAAATTCATAAAACCTATTTTTTTTAAAGACAACTTGTGAGCTATAAGTCAAACATTAATGCAGGTTGGACTCGTTACAAAACACACAGTATCACACGACTATATTAATCTAAATTTTCGACAGTTAATTGGATCTTATTTTACACAAAATTTAGTACATTCTTGCTATATATCTATATATCATTTAAAATGGTTTTATGGCCAAATACTTGAAAAAAATAAAATTTAGCCTGCACTTTGTGTTCAGTGCCTATTAGCAAATGTCGGCAAGATGGTGAACATGATAAACTTTCTATCTGCTAAACTTAAGCATGGTAGCAGTCGTCAATGTGATCATGTTAGTTCATGTTAGATCATGCTGACCTTAGCATTTAGCACAAAGCACCGCCGTGCCTGTGCAGCCTTCTATAGCTGCTAGCAAGGCTGCAGGCTATTAGTCTTGTTTTTGAAGAAGGGTCTCGGCTAATACACTTGTTGCAAGCTGTTGCATATAAGTAGAACTCACATTCATCCATCTGCTGCTACCAAGGTGTATTCTTTTCAACACAGTGTGTGAACTCTGCCAAAATATCCTTGAAAAAGTAATTTATGGTGATAATTTTCTTCTCTGGTGGCAACAAGACACATTGTTCAGATTGCAATAATCACCTGAGAGTGTTGAACACATTCTCAGGTGAAATTACTCTGCTGGTGTTATGTTCTGTTAGGATACAATTGATTCATTTCCTGTTAGGTTGTGCGTAGTAACAGAAGAAGCAGTTCATCTTAGTTACAGCATGCAGTTACATTTTGAATATTTCTCTTTCAAGCAGCCCTCAGTGTAGCTGTTGCTTTCATTTTGCCCATTAAAAGCCCTGGAGTTGCCTCTTTGTTGTTCAAACTGGTACAGTTAATTGACTACTTCAGCTTACTGTCCTCTTTCATTCACATTGATCGTATCCTATATACTAGTTATTGTGGTACAGAACACATTTGTAAGCCTCCATCCTAAAAAGTAGCTAGTTCAGCAGGATGCGACATCCTTCTAACTGTAACTATAGCAACATCCTCCTGTTTCTAGATTGTATACTAAGCTAAGCTAACCATCACCTGGCAGTATCTTCATATTAAGCATACAAACATTGTTATTTTGTAATAAATAAGAATATATGTATGTTCTATCAACACTGATTATTGATCCTTCAGTAATTATTGTTTTCTTAATGGTGTGAGACATCCATAAACCTTGATAGTCAGTAATTACTCAGCAAATGTTGTTACTGCTAAACAGAGAAGTTGTGCACAGTAAATATTCTCCTTGATAGTTTTGTTTATAGATAGATAGAGTTTGATAGAATCTGTTTTCATCATTTTTTACCAAACGCAGTACTGTTGTGATAATTTGGTGGACTTAAGGCAAATGCTTGAACCAGCAGTAAATGCGTACCCTCTTAGCTGTGAGTCCATGGGGCAACCACACCCTGGGTAAGATTAGTATGTTTGTGTTACTATAATGTCATAAAAACATGCAAGAGCCTATCACTCTACACTACACTTTTGCTTTGTCTATTGTTAGTGTTCTTAATGCATGATACACACAATAGATTGGAAAATATTGCAAATGTTAGTCATTTATATGAATTGTCTTTATGTCTCCCAAATTACAGTACAGCTGTCAGCAGCACTGAAAATGTTTTTTTTAAAAAGAATATCAATACACTAGAACACCAGGTGAAGTCTGAGCAAACAAAATCTGTAATAATGAAACTACAGTTTTTTTTTTGTCTTACCGTGGTGAAAAAAGCAACGTATGTAGCTACCTGGATAGCGGAGTCTGGGTTAGTGTCGTGCAGCCATGTATTATGAAGGTGAGGGCACAGCAGTTTGTCATTTCTCTCCGTGATTAGAAGAAATCTTGGGTACTCTAGTTTGTTGTCAATGGAGCAGACATTGGCTAGAAAGATTGACAGGAGAGCCGGTTGACTGGGGTTAACCTAGCTTGGATGTCAATTCACTTGCTATGCTTCCAGTTCCTTGCACACTGCTTTAGGCATCTCCCTAGGTGGTCGTTCTCATGGGGTGATGCTGAGGTCTCGTGGCCTGGTTCCTGGAGCAAGCCGAGGAAACACAGATTCTCCAACGTATCATGTAGCCTCCCACATCGCCACTATTTTACCATATATCACACAGTATGTGGCACATAATATGACAGTTGTAGTTGACATTTGATTTTTTTCAATTAGCTTCTTACTGTGATCATTGGGCTCTGCCACAGTTTTCATAAGAAATATTTCAGTATTTCCTCACTGGTTTGAAATGACTCAGTTGGAAAAAGGTAATACTACAAACTACCAGGCACCAATCAGATTTTAGCAACACATTTTAAATGAAATAAAGTGAGTTTAATGGGGTTGTTTGCTTTTGTTTCATGCTATAATCAGTCAAATCTGATCAAACCACAAAAACACAGTTCAGATGAAGCAGATTAGCAGATTGTTGAGTGTGTTAAACTTTCTATAAATAATACATAAAAGTTTGTAAAGATGTTGTGCATGTACAGTTAGTATGTACAAGATGTCCTACTGCATTCTTGCATGAAAGTCTTGGGGGACTGGTGCTCCAAGAAGAAGCCACGAAATGATTACCATTCTTTACTGCACTACAGTTTGGAACATTTTAGCCAGTATTAGTGCTGGATTGAAATACTGTCAGTAAGAGCGAGACTATACCCACCCAGGATGAAGTAGGGTGGTGGTGTAATAGAGCCTACAAAATATTGGACTTGAACAAACATCAGAGTTTACAACTGGAGAAAGCTATTTGATTTGAAGATGATTTGACATGCAGCAAAGGACCTCCGACTGGGATTCAAACCAGGGTCGGCTGCGTATGTGGCATGTGCACTAACCACTTGACCACCTGCACACCCCATTTGATATGTAATCTTAACCACATGGTTGTTACTGTAGCCATGATGTCATAGGTCCCTTAGCGATAATATTAACCCAAACCACAATGTTTGTCTAACCATAACCAAATCGTTTTGGTGCCTAAACTGAAACAAACCTCAACCATAGCATTATCAGTTTTGATGAGTGACTTAAGATCAGAAAAATCCTGTGTTTTCATTAATGGAACAGACAAATGTATTTTGTCAGTTAATTTGGAGGACTTCTTTTTAAATCAGTGATGAATTTGTCTCCTTTCCTTTAGTGATCAGTCACTGACACCATTGAACTTGAACCCTAGTGTGCAAAAATGTCTTTTCATGACTATGTTTGAAGCCTGCAGAAGAAGGGCCGGGCCTGTCATATTTGATTTTTTTCCAAAAGCAACACAAAGTTGACAGCAGAGATGTTAATTTCACCAAAGTTCAAAGAAACATCACAGTTCAGTCAGCCAAAAGATCTCTCAGTTGTGATTGTAATTATTTTTAGAAATATATGATGTTGGCTTAACAGAGCTTTTAATGTTGTTCTCTGACATGTGTAACACTGGGAAAACCACAGAATTAGAAATGCAGAGAGTGGACATATATAGTGTAATCTAATGCAACAGACTTGCAATCAAGCTTATAATGTTTACAGATATAGCTTTAGCTCTTAAGTTATTTCTGAGCAATAGTTTGTTTTGTTGGCTTTATATGAATTACATTTATTTTACAGGAGTTACTGATATTATGGCCATCTTGTATACCCAACTTTTATGAAATCTCTATCAGGATTTTTCCACCAAGTTCAAGAGAAAAATGAATACCCTAACATTTTTGTACAGTCTCATATGCTGTCTGGATGAATAAGAGCCCAACTTGTCTTTTGAACAAAGATTACTTTCTGCTGTGTTTGGTGATATTTCAAAACCAAAGATGTTTCAAAATGTGCTTGTGTTACATTTTTCCATTCATTTGTGCACTGGCTGGTTTCTCACAGTGAAAGAATGAGCCCATTGATGACTGTCAGTGTTAGTTCATCAGAGCTGGGGTCAGGGCTGAGTATGGCCCAGTCATTGTTTCTCTGGCCAGAGAAAATAGAGACAATCCACAGTGATAGTACGGAGATGAGCCTGACCTCGCTGTTTCTGTCACACACTGAGAGCATTCAGACTCTCTCTGCTCAGCTCTGAGCTGCTGCGTATTGAACAGGAATTATCTGCCAACCTTGACAGTGTAGTTAATGATTCAGACAAAATGGCCTTTTTTTAAAAAACACATCACTGGTTCTCTTGCAACAATAAAAACTAGGATCCGCATAAAGTGACTATTTTGGTGAATAATGAGTGAAAGTTATTCATACAAGCAAAAATTCCTAACATTCTCTAGTTTCATTTTCTCATTTGTGAGGATTTGTTGCTTTTCTTAGTCTTAGCTCTTAGAGTTAGAGTCAGTCAGACCAAGCAAGACATTGTAAGGCATCAACTCAGGCATTTGTTAGTTGTAACCCCAGTAAGTAATAGTACAATATGTATTACCATGTGGTTGTCATGTCAAGCTAATTTGTGTATCTATAAGTTATAAGTTTTCATACAGTATGGCCTCACAGATCTTACCAGGGCATTGAGTTGAACCCATAACTGTCATCTCCTTGACATCTTCTGCCTGTTAGTTCATAATACACAGCTGGCTGTCAGTGACTTTGCTGCCCAGCTTTTAAGTACTTCAACTTTAAGCTACTAAGATATCTATATACTACATGATGAACAATAGTTGAAACATGGATTTTCAGTTTTTTAAGCTTTAGAAGGAAAAATGTTGCTGTTAACGTTGTTTTTTAAGAGGTTAGGTTTCAACACTTGAGTCAAGTGACAGAAGAAGATAATTCAGTGTTTCTGCCTACCACAGGATGCTGTTTTACAAGTCTAATGTAGATTAAGATCATCTAGCAATTATACAGTTTTTATTTCAAGACTAAATGGGTTTTTAAGGCTAGTGTATAATTTGCTTTGATTGAGGAACTGCATTTGTTGCACCAGTGGCTCTCCAGCTGGACATACTGTAACTCAGCCTCTCAGCAAACTATTACATTGGTTGAGTGTACAAGATTTGACTTCATTAAAAATGTCACAGTCTGGTTACAGTTCATTGATAATGAATTGTTGCTCCCAAAGCAACAATATACAGGACATACTGGATTGGAATTTTAAAGATTTTACACAGAAGAAACCTGCACTTCTATTTGTAGTCTTCTTCTGTGTTATATAACCAAAGCTCAGCTTAGTTTCATGAGCAAGTTGAATCATCAAACCACTGCAGAGTTGTTCTCTAACTGTAAAAAAAAAAATGGACATGGCACCTTATCAAGCATCAAATAAAGATTAGATAAGTTAAGAATGTTTAGATACAATTGAGTTCATGTGGCGACGTAACACATAGCAGAAGCTCAAAGGTATGTTATATCGAGGCAGTGTTCAGTCTTCAATAATCTGTATTATAGGCACACCAGAATTAGTCATCCTGTCAGTGCGCTCCACTGTGGGGAATAGCCTGGAATAACAGCTCCACTCCCTGCATAGCAGACAGCGTCATTAGAGCACACTGAGCCTCAGAAACATCTCCCACCGTGAGACCACCCAGTCCTATGAGTCAAACTCCCAGACAACTTCACTTTCATCTCATTGTGATCCACTGAGGTGAATACAAAGCAGTGCTGTGCCCGTGTGGCGCTGATATAAATGGTCAGTTAGATGATTTATCTTGTGTTTTAGTTTCATGTCAGGGATCTGTTTTGTCACTTACACTCTGAGAGCCGTTAACTAAATTGTCTCTTCTTTTATCAATTCATCTTGAGTATCTTTTTTTTAATGGCAGGAAGAAAAGTGATAAAGAGCATCACTCTTTCTTTCGCAGTGCAGGTGCAGGACTGAGCAGTGTGCTCTAAAGACTGGCTCATTATCAGGTGTTTGTGGGCTGGATATACCCTGAGGGATGGAGTGTGAGCTTTTATATTGGAGAGGCTCAAGTAAACACTTGAACAAAAGACAGCCTTGTCTCAAACATGAGCTTTCTCACCGGTCTTGATTAAAACTAAGTGATAATGTTAAGTGGTTAAAGGTAACTGTAAGCTTTTTGCTCTTACCTGCTTTGAAAAAAAGGGTAAGGTATTTTTGAAAATAGCTCTTATATAGGAAGTAGGAAGTTACATCTGTTTACCATCGCTGAGAGGCATTGTGTCTCATCTACAGTGGTTCACAGAGATGGGTGTGAGGGTACAATGTATTTATGTCTGTATATGCATGTATACACTTCTGTCCTGATCACAGATGGGTTACAACTTCCGTCAACCATCTGGCCTCTCATCATTACATCTCCTTTTTGTAAAGACAGAGACACAATAGCCACTGTCTCCATTGTCTGGTGTCAGCTTCCTCTTACAAAGTGTTCCTACTACAAAGTAAAAGCACCACAGACCACTAATCATGAACTCCAGTAGAGGTTCAGACTCAGGGCAGTAAGGCAAGTGGGGGAAACGTTTAATATTGGTTTCACCTTTTAACAGAATTTGAAACCACAGAATAATTGGGAATCTAATCAGATTTGTAATCAGCAATTCAGTCAGAATGACGTCAAGTATCCTGCATTTGAGTCATGTTTTCTCTGATTTCACAACACAAAAGAAATCCATCCTGATTTATATTGTCTCAGAGTGAAAAGCCTTTATTGTGGTTCAGTCAAACCTAACAACAGCAAAGAATGCAGTAAGTGTTGCTGTTTAGCAGTGCCATCGTAACAGGAACAATGCACCTACATTATAACAGTCAATAACAGTTAAAGTATGTTGGCTTTCATGGTATTATGTCTGTGCATTTTTCGATTACAGACTCTTTAAGAAGAAATGAATGGACTGATAACAGTATCAGGACTCATGTACTGCTTTGGGTGACCTTTTTTTCCCCGACTTCCCATGAGGCTGTGCGATAGCTCGAGAGACGAGCCTCAATTTAATTTCCTGACGTAATATTTGCAGCCACTCTTCAGCCATCGTGCTTCCAATCACTGTGCTGAATTATAATCACACCCTCTTGACTTCCAATTTCTGTAATTTCCTGCTTTGGAAAGTATACCCTATGACTGGTCATCACCTCAAAAATCTGACTGAATCTTGGGATGCATTTTAACTCCTAATGATAGGCTATCAGTGTGGTAGTTGTGAGAGGAGCATATTGAACATGAAGTGTTTCCTGCTGTGTTCCCAGGAGGAAAATCACATTTCACCTTCACTCAACTGTAAGCACATGGCTTGAATTTTAGATGGTTATTGGCAGCCACCTAAACTTTGTGTTTTTTTCATGTCCTTAGGTACCACCCGCCCCCCACGAGAAGGAGAGGTCCCAGGGGTGGATTATAACTTTCTGTCTGTGGAGGATTTCCTTGAACTTGAGGAGAGTGGCACACTACTGGAAATAGGAACGTATGACGGTGAGGATCATAATCATGACAATAACTGACACTCTCTGTGACTGATGAGAGCGCAGGTGTCCTGATTCACCACAGATACAGTGAGCATAGCAGCGATCAACATTTATTTTTCCCTACATGCAGGCGGGCTGTAACACTGTGCACTCAGTTGATTCAGATTAGACTGTGCATGATGGGAGTTGATGCATCCAGGAGACAGCAGGTCACTCCACATCTGCCCCTCTCACTCTGATTAGGACAGTGTTGTACAGCGCTAAGTCTCATTCTGACAGAAACCTGTGTGTGTAAACATGCACGCACATTTGTGTGTGTGCATTGTGTGTTTGTTTATGAGGCTAAGTCTAGTGTGTGTGTGTGTGTGTGTGTGTGTGTGTGTGTGTGTGTGTGTGTGTGTGTGTGTGTGTGTGTGTGTGTGTGTGCTCATGTTCATTGGGGTAGGAGAGAATGTTACGACATTAATCTGCTTGGCACCGGCTCTGCTCTGTGTTGGCACGTTTCTCTTTTTCATGCAGACAATGTCAAATACCTGTCCACAGGAGTCAGTGGCCATCCAGATAAGTGGAGGAAGCCTGGATTACTGATTCATAACTAAACCTGGATTTTTATGGACATAAGATTAAATATTTCATGATATATCTAACTCCCTGTAATTTACCTCAAAACATTATGATGGAGAATTGTGCCTTTTTTATTTGATAGTAGGTGACAGGAGATTACGTGCAGCAACATCAACGTCAAAGTCAAACTGTAAAATGAATGATTTGATATTTTGGGAAATATGCATATTCGCTTTCTTGGTGATATAAGATTGATACAACTCTCATACTAGCTTTGCATAAAGACTTGAAACCATAGAATGTTTTTTTTTAAAAGATGGATGTAGCCACCCTGACATAACTCGTTTTGTTTGCATACTCCCGTTTTGAAGCCAGGGGTTTTTCATTTGTCGAGTTGGCTACTGATTAACACATTATATGTTGTTTGTTTTTGGAAATACTAGCTGCTTCCAGTCCTAATGTTAAACTGACCTAACTTAATTTGTATCAACATTAGATAGATCTTCTCATTTATGTCTCAGCAAGAAAGCCTGTAGTATGCTACTGTATTCAGTCAAGAAATAGTCACATCTAAGTTAACCAATTGATTAAGCTTTATATTAATGTACATACATTAGAGTTGTATTGATCTAACCATCCAACTCTCAACAATAAAGCAAATAAGTGTGTTTTCTGAAATATTAAACTATTCTTTAACCTTGTCATTACATACGTAACATGTTGGTTTGCCAAAATGTATCACTGACTAGTGATTTCAGTCAGAAAAAGCTGCTAAAACAAGCCAGGTGTTGTGAGCTGGTCCATTGTTTTTGCCAGACAATTCACAGTGCAGCCTATAACACAAACTAGAACCATTCTGCTTTCTCACCAGCTGCTTATTTCCAAGATTTGTGGTTACATTGTGATCCAGCTTTATGGCTTTTTCTCTCAGCATAGGATTAGGAGGTTTCATAGATCCTTTGCCTGCTATCTCTGTCCCCCACTCTGCCTGTTTTTATCCCCGGCCTCCTCTTTCTGTCTCGGTTTCTCCTTCTCCCTCCTTCTGTGTCTCTCTCAAGCATGCTAATGTCCTTCTTGTTGCCTAGGTAACTATTATGGGACCCCCAAGCCGCCAAGGCAGCCCATCATTGGGACAGTGATTCTCAGTGATGCAGGCTCCCAGCAGTCCACCCCAAAGCGCACAAAGTCCTACAATGACATGCAAAACGCCAGAGTAGTGCCTGCTGACGACGACGATGACGACCAGGCCTCGGAAATGAACAACAGTTTTACAGGTGAGGACGTCGCTAGAACTCTCCGGCCTCTCTTCTGTTTGTTGAAGTTTCTGCATCTACAGATTTCTTTGTCTGTACATGTGTGGTGTTCTCCATCTGTTTGTTCTCGAGTGGATGTTTGTTTCGGAGTGTCTCTGTATACATGTGTGTGCTCAAGATCTGGAGTACAGAAGGACCAAGATAATGTTTGCATGTTCATGATCCTTCCCTCTGTTCATCGGTGCTGGGTGTCTGGTGGTTACATCATGTCTTTGTGATGCTGATTCCCTTTCTGTGAGTCTCCAAACACTGCCATCTGCCTGTGAGGAGGGGTATAATGGTGAACAATTGATTATAGGCTACATTTTCAAAATTCATCATTTTCTCTCACGTTTTTCTCACAATTTTTCCTATCTGCACCTTTTAATTTTTCTTACTTTTACTTGTTAAAATCCCTACAGTACATTCATCAAGTAGTAATGTGTCTGCCTGAGGGCTTTTATTTTTAATTTTCAACACATTTTAATCAAATTGCCATCTGGATGTACATATCCCATCCCATAATATTCTATTATAATACACATAATTCACAACTTTTATGCCAAAGTGTCAGTGTTTTCCATCTTTCCTTCTCTCCTGCGAACTCTGTCCTGTTTTTGTGAGTTGGAAGAGATGGTGTTTTTTTTCCCTCTCTCCCCCTCTCATGATACTGTGCATCTATGCCCTCTCTGTGTCCCCCTGCCAGGCCGCCAGAGTGTTGAATTAGCATTCGATCAACCCTGAAAGGCCCACGGAAGTGGTGGAGAATACTGGGCCAGAACTGGAGAGCGAGTGGGAATGGGGGGTTGGGTTAGCTAGCTTTAGGAGAAAGAAGCTTAAAGGGGTGGAGAGGTAAAACGGGGCGGGGGGCAAAACGAGTTTGAGAAAGACTGTTGAAAGAATTAACATATTCTTGGGGCCCTTTCAGTACACTACAAATAGACTGGAGCTAAAGGATAGGAAGAAGGGGAGGGCTGAGAGTTTGATGTAGTTAAAGATGCATGATATTTGCTAAAGTGCATGTCTGCTTATTTCATATTCTGTTCTTGCATGAAAGAGACATAAACTGTGTTTTTGTTCTTTTTTTTATTGTCGTTCTGTGTTGTGCTCGTTGTGTTACCCAGGATCCTTAGTGCGTAGTCTCTTCCCCTCTCCTTTGTTGTGCACAGGTAACCCTAACGAACAGGATGAGAGCCGCGGCGGCATCCTCCGGCCGTACCCCGCACGTGACAATGCTCCATCCTGTGGTCTGAACAATGCGGCCACCTCCACCTCAGAAAGTGGGCAGCAGACCCTGGCAGAACCACAGGTCTCTCCAGAAGACCCGCTGGGGCCGCTGCCTGAAAACTGGGAGATGGCCTACACCGAGAATGGAGAACTTTACTTCATAGAGTATGTATCGACAGCATGCAACACTTCACAGTTTGCCCTGCTGAATTCACTCTTAGCACTGCCTGAATGAGCATTTTTTCACCCGAGCTCACACTATAGTTGATGTTTTCTGTATTTTATCTGCACTATTATCCCTCTTGTTCGTCCAGTGGCTTGTCTTCCCCCATTATTTGGTTTTTAGGCCTCCCCAGCCAACCTGCCCAGCCCCCTGGGTGCCACTGCTTTCCTGTTAATCCCTGCATGTCCCGATCTCTAAAGGAGATCACATCCTGATCACCTGACTACCTCCACCTCTCTGTCCTCTCTGCAGCACAGCAAAGGCACACCACCAGGACATGGCTGTGTATTTTCAGAGCTTGTATGTTCATTTTTCCAATCACTGATTTACTGTTTGTTCTTGTTTTAACAATAGAGGGAAAAATCAGGTGGCTTATTGTTGATATTTTGCCTGCCTGCTCTGTTATTCTCATTTCTCCCTGCAGCAGATGCCTTCTGTCCTCTGTAAACTTGCTGACACGGTTTACTTTCCAATTCTTATTGATGCATTCAAGCCCCCGCCCCCCCTCCGTGCTTTTATATGTTGGTTTGACGGCCTGTGTTGAATTATGCTGTTGTCTTGTTTGTTTCCTCTCAGCCACAACACAAAGACTACATCATGGCTGGATCCTCGGTGTAGAGACAAAGCCTCGAGGCCTCTGGAAGAGTGTGAAGACGATGGTAAGCTGCTATAGATCGTTTACACAACAAAAGTGTACATTCACACTTATGTGTAGTGGTTTAGGAATCAGTGGGTGATGCTTGAGGTCTCATACATTGGGCTCTTCTTATGTTCCTACTGATGACATTATGAAATTCTTAATTCTTCTGTTGCATATTTACAAAACATGTTTTAACTGAGTTTTGATTTGGATTTTAATACAAAATGTATTAATTGTAAATGTTATCAGATACAGAGATGACAAATAAGCCCCAAATACAGAAGAAATGCCAAAAGAAATGACTAAAGATAGTTGACTGGTTCAGAATTCAAAACACAGATTGCAAAATTGCACCATCAAGTGGTGAAATTGAAAGTAGCACACCTCACCTCTAGATACCTCAAGATGTTGTTACATGCTGTTGTTATGAGTTTCTAAGGGGTTTCTGTTTCCCTATTTGCTTCTCTCTGGACTGTCACTTCATTCTTTATTTGCTCTTGATTCCTCCATCCCCTACCCACTTCTTCCTCTCCTACTATCCATCTCTTTTCTTTTCTTCATTCTGTTTTTTTTGTTCCGTCCTGCTTTTACCTTGGAGAAGAAGGGATACATACAGAGGACCTGGAGACCGATCTAGGTAAGATTTTGGAGTTTTGCATTTGACACTGAGGTTATACTGAGGATTAGAGGTTTTTTTTCTATCTTTATTCAATAGCGCAGTCTTTCAATTTGAGGACATGATTTATTGATTTCACATTCATATTTTGTAATGATTTCTCTCAAGCCCTTCCCTCGCACTCAAATAGCTCCTGCTCATGCTTAGATTTGCTCTGCTTCTACTGCATTGCAAATGTGTTCTCTTTACTACTTAGAGCATTCTCTAAGAGCGGTTACTCTTTAACCAGGTCCATCCACACTGGCTCTCCTGGGCTTTATGGAATTCCCTTGCTTTCTTTACAACCTTTGGGATAAAAATACAGTTAGTGTATACACTAGCAACGTTTTCTTTTACTAAAGTATAATGTAAAAAATGATATACATATAATAGTGGCTTCCCATCGGTTTCCTGGAGGGAAAACAATGTTACCATCATGACTCAGGAGTGGGAGTCTGGCTGATTGCAGGCCAACATGGACAACTAAAGTCAAGGACCTCAAATATATATACGTTTGATTTTAATGGCGCTATTACTTCCTTCAAATTCAGTTGGTTAAAATTTATAGCATGAGAATACATCCATTGATATGCTTGGCTGTATCTATATTGGGACCTGAATGGCCGTTGTCTGTCCATCAAGATATCCTGTTACCGTTCAAATATAGATCCAAAAATTGTGCCGGTGTCAGGGACGTTACCTTGCCACCAGATGTGCTTTCCAATGTCAAAATATGTCATTACGAACAAAGTATGTATAAAGTGTGCATTCTGTCCAGAATAACAACGTAATATGCTATATGATCTGAAATGATCCAATCAACATCCCACCTGACATAAAAGCAAAGTTTGAAAGCAGACTTGATGATACTCTGCTCATATCAAATGTACAAACCAAAACCCTTCGTAACTTTTACTAACCTCTCAATGGTAGAACTTGCATATTCTTACGCATTTTACGTATTACACTACAACAGCACTCTCTGATCCAAACAGCTGATCTGCGTCCTACAAAAAAGTCTACACGAAAGCAAGTGAAGCACGTTTAATAAAGAAGTAAAGTGAATGCACATACATGGAGGCAGGGATCTTTTCATTGGTCAAAACTACACCACTCTATTTCTTTAGGGATTTTGGCAACAATATCTCTGAAAGCGAGCATACAGTTTGAGCAGAAGCAGAACAAATTGAAGCACAAGCAAGAACTATCTGAGTGTGAGGGCAGGGTTTTAGGGAAAGTAATGCAAAATTTGAAAGGGAAATCAATAAATTGAATGACCACACTGAGGAAAGCCCCATGATTTTGGTAAAACTCATTCAAATGTTTAATCTCTTTGATCAGAAGTTTATGGATTCATTGTTGTGATAAGTATGAAAACATGATTTCTTCTCTTCACACCATTTGAAATGCAAGCTGCTGCATTGTGTCAGCAGGTTGTGGTGGTGAAAGTTTTTTTTTTTTTACCATGAATGGCGCTGTAGAGCCACTCATAGCAGAGTTATCATTGTATTTTGTGCTGTACCAGCTGGTGCTCTGCGAGGGAGTGACGTGATTGATGTTCCTGCCAGCTGCAGAGAGTTGGCAGTTGGCAGTGATGTCCTATGTTAGCAATATGGCTAAAAAAGAGGAGAAGATGATGACAAGCTAATCATAAAGTAATAAGTATTTAAGTCAGCAATGCATTCAACATGTTTTCAGGCATCAGGACACTGTATTTTGTTGAGAAGTGCTGCATGCAAACAAAACTGTATTTATTTAACACGAAAGTGAAAGAATTTTAACCACATTCACGCACAACAGAGATGGTAAATAAATCCATCTGTTATAAACTTGACCATCACAACTTATGTCTGTGTTCATTCAAGAATGACTTTGATGTTTCTGGCAGTTTGTTTTATTACATTTCTGGCTCTGCAAATCTGTCCATGGAGAATGTCAGGCTTTAATGGAGCCTCGCAGCATTCATCCCTCATGTATTCCTGAAAGAGATACTGTATGCGGTGTAGTTTTGTTGATCTTACATCTGTATACAAATGTTATGCAATACTTCATAGCGTGAAAGGTACGACTCACTTGTCTCACATGTACACAATACATATAGAATATGTTACGCAGAGGACACGGGTTGATGTATGTATTTGGAGTTGCTTCACAGACTGGCAAATGGTTCAGCTGCTGGCTGTCATTTGTTTTGCAGGTAGCACAAACATCCCAGTGATAGAGTAAGATCTCTGTCTCTAACAAGGCCTTGAATGTCTGGCTCTGAGCCTTTATTATTGCTGGTTGCCCGGATGCAGACAGTCCATGACTATTGATTGTGATATCCAGTCTCTTATAGAAGTGTTTACTGGACTTTGTAGAAGCCCACAGAAACACGAGGAGGTAATGTCTTTGTCTGAAATCAAATACAGTGAGAAGGAGAACTGAGATGGACACATCTTAACGGGAATGTGTCAGCTTAATAGGCTTCATCTGTCCACGGATCAAGTGTGTATAGTGGTGTATGTGTATGGGTGTGTTCACAGAATGAGGTAATGTCAAGTGAAGCATAATGTAGTAATATTTAGTTATAGATTTACAGTATGACAAATACAGATATTAGCTGTTTTTTTATTTGATTTCATTGCTAGGTCCACATTTTGATGTAGACTTGTTTTGAGCTGTTTGGTGTCTTTGCTGCATTACTGTGAGATGTTTTAGACTAAATAACTGCCATAACACTTACTGGCAGTTATGCATGTTTGAATAGATTTGTAAATATTCTTAAAGCATGTGTGATACTGGCACAACAAGAGTCCTCTGTATTTGATCAAGAGCCAGTTTAGGCTTGAAATGTTGTACTTGCATTAATGTAATAAAACTGAAATTTGATAGCATGAGTAGAACAGTGTCAAGGGTCCTCAGAAAACAGAAACCACAGCTTGATCTTAAAGGCCCCTCCCTCCAATGAAAATCACATGTTTAACCTTGTTAACATGACCATGTGGTGTTTTTCATATGCTACAAGACAATATCATGGGTGAAATAAGAAGTCAGTGCCACGGCTGAACATTTTCGCTTTGAAACTGCAGTGTACCAAGTACAGTCTCAGTCTTAAAAATGCGGATTCAGTCAGGCAGGATTTCCTATGTCACAAATCTCAAAAGTAACCAATCGTATATAAAACAAAATAACAGGGTCTACCTCCTCAGGTTTTCCCTGACCGCTGATTCTGATCTGTAAGAATAGTAACATTCTGTCGAGTTGAAAAGCCGAGTCCAGCATATTGATGTTTAGCCAAGTTTCAGTTAGCTGACACTTTCTCCTTGATGAATGCTCAGCCTCCATCAGATCAGATCCATTTTCTTATCTAATGGGCAAATGTTGACCAGGAAGAGAGATGGAATTGTTGGCCTGGTTGCATTAGCATTTAGCTAGCTAACAGACCGGCCCACTAATGCCTCTTCTTCTCTGCACACCACTTCCTCTTGTCTCTGAGATGTTGTAGTCTGCTAAGCCAGTCCACTGCCACAGGGCATTGTGTCCTCAAGTTGTTGATAATGGTCAGAAGTTCAGTTGGTCTGTATCTGTCTTATCTGCACACTTAAATTAAGTCCCTGACACTCTTGACACTATAACCGGGAGCCAGAGAAGCCACTGCACTGCTGCCACCATGAACATATTTGCATATTCATAGATCTGGAATTTGTATAGAAAGCTTTATTGTAATTATATTTAACATATAATGAGATTATCAGTGCTACTCCATTTTCAGACAATAAAACAACAACCAGATAAAAACAAGACACACACAGCTAAAAAAAAGATTAAATAGTAGGAGGGTATTGCACTTAATAAAATCAATAGAATTATAAATTTATAGAATAAATAAAAGCAAAAATAAAAATGTAATGAAGGAAAAGGAGTAGATGTCATTTAAAGGATTTCAAAGCAGTAGTTTTACTTTTTTGTGAAAGAAACTATATCACACATTATTGTTCCAAGCAGAATATATTTATATTGCTTAATCCTCTGGGGAGGATCTTAAAAAAATACAATAAAAAAAAGTGTGTCCCCAATTGCCATGTTGCAGTAAAACCTGGGTTCTAAGTAGTTGGCTATGTTTTTTTAACACAGGATTTGATCCCATGTTAGCATTTATGGGAGAATTCAGCATTTGAGGTTTTGATCACTGCCATAAAGAGAGCATGCCCTGAAGAACCATCATTGCAGCTCTGGATGCAATAGATCTAATTGTCGAGAAAATATCCTCCAGTCCAATTCAGCATACTGTATCTACTGTAACTGTAGTTATAATGAATATGATTGCTACACTGAATGTTTTAAGAGTAAATCCAATCACACTGACTCACACGGGTTTGTTAATGACTGAGTTTATTCAGTGTGTAACGTCGGGTGCCTTCTGTATTTCAGAGCTGCCTCCAGGATGGGAGAGGATAGACGACCCAGTGTATGGAGTGTACTATGTAGAGTAAGTTAATCACATTATTGGCAACACAGTAAAAAAAAACATTTTACTCCTTCAGTTCAGCCTTTCCACCTTTAGGCCACATGTAGCTGCCTGACTGCAAAGGCTGAACTTTCAAGTTGAGAAGAGCGCACTTGATGAGCTTCAGTACACTGTAGCTCTGTCGACTCTAATCGCTCTTTACCACTATTATCTTGTTCTTTCTCTCCTGGTCTCCCTCTGTCTGTCTCAGTCATATAAACAGAAAGACCCAGTATGAGAACCCAGTGGTGGAGGCGCGGCGTCGGAAAATCCTGGAGCAGCAGCAGCCGCAGCCTCCAGAAGGTGAGCGGTATATTCGAGGTTCGTTTCCTGCCCTGGCACGGCACCATTTCTTTCTTTCTTCATGTCTGTGAGTGTCATGTCCTTCTAGTTCGTCCAGTGCTCTCCAGGGTTTGGGCCAGACTAATTTTCCCTGCTGTGACTTGACTTCAAATCTGTCAAATCATGTCAAGACATGGCGGAAAAAAATTATTTGCTTAACAGAAATGTTTCTTGTACTAAGTTTTACTAAAATAGAGCTGGCCCAAGGCTTGGTGTTGTCTTTTGGTGTTTAGGTTTTAATTTACATTATTTAAAACCATATATGCTGTATATCATTTTATATTTGCCCATTAAATTTGCTTTACCATGAAAAGGAGAGCCTGTGTTGTCAGAAATGTTCATTTTATCATTTTACAAATATTATTTTTGCTACATTATCATAACTGAGATGAATTGTTGTTTTGCATTACAAGAATTGCAAAAGTATTTTTGGCTCAACAAAGCTGATGTTAATGAGAAGCTAATTATAACCAACGCATAAAAATGAATCAGATGGCAAGTATGTCCTTTAAGCTCTGCGTGTTTGTACATGTGTTGCTGTCAAGTGTTTATATGTGTGCATATGTGTGGCATGAACATACAGTTTTGTGTTGAGTGTGTGTGTGTGGATTAATGTATGTGTGTGTGATTTGTCTGCACAGAATGGATAGAGGAGCACTCCTCAGCAGCCGCTCCACTAGCAAACTATGCTCCAAACCACCTGGAGACCTACAGAGACCCTCAGGTCCCACCATCTCTACCTCCTGGCCCTGCAGGAGCCAAACGTAAATCTTTAAGCTTAATAGATCCTGTATATGCCTCATTAGTGCTGCTTGATTATTTCTAGTATGTGCTTGTGACAGAGACACAATGCCACATTGTCCAGATGAAAACAGGAAAACAACTGAAGCAATTAAAAAAATGTTTATGTTTACTACATCTGCATTAGAATTTTTTTTTCACATTTTCTAGGCAGACTTTCTTTCCTGATTTGATTTGTTACAGCATTTTTTGTCAATAGGAAATGTTTTGTCATCAGCAAATAACACCTTTCAAAATACAGGCAAATCAATTAACTTTTGAAATGGTGTTGAGACCAAGTCCTAATCCTCTCTTTCAGCGTTCACATTTTTACACACAAAAGACTGCAGGCTTCAAAGACTAACCACCATATCTACAAAACATTAATTCAGGAATGTTACAGAATTAGATTTGTTTTCCATTGCTCTGCAGGAGGGAAGCCTTTCTTCACAAGAAACCCAGCAGAGCTGAAAGGAATCTTCATCAACACCAAGCTGAAGAAGAGTCGTCGAGGCTTTGGCTTCACCGTGGTCGGAGGGGACGAGCCAGATGAGTTTCTACAGATCAAGAGTCTGGTGCTGGACGGGCCTGCGGCAGTGGATGGCAAGATGGAGACAGGTGCAGTACACAGCCACCATCCACAGAGGGCACTGTTTTCATTCAGCAACACACTGAAGTGTTCCTCCACCACATCCATCCATTTTCTATATTTCTTATACTGTTGAGGGTGGCTAGAGTGTATCCCAGCATGCACTGAATGAGAGTCAGGGTACCACCTGATCAAGTTGATTACTGTCACAAGCACTGAAGTGTTCTTCATTTATGAAATTGAAATTGAAATTTCCCCATCACACACGTGTGGATTAATGCCAAACATAACCAACAGATTGACATGAATTTGACTTCATATTTACACTTTAAATGGTGTTAAATAACTGTTAATTATATAAATGACTGCATCATTAACAGTAACTTTTCCTTGGTGCAGGTGATGTGATAGTCAGTGTCAATGACACCATCGTGCTGGGCTACACCCACGCTCAGGTGGTGAAGATCTTCCAATCCATCCCCATTGGTTCCATGGTGGACTTGGCCTTATGCCGTGGCTACCCACTGCCCTTTGACCCTGATGACCCCAACACCAGCCTGGTGACCTCAGTGGCCATCTTGGACAAGGAACCTATCATTGTCAACGGACAGGAAACGTTTGACTCACCTTCCAACCAGGCTGGATCCGTTAACGGCATGAGGGAGCCGCGGGCGCACAGCCCCTCAGCTGAGGTGGCATCCAATGGCTCACATGGCTACTCCAGCGATGTGGTCACCCTGGCCTCATCCATAGCCACCCAGCCAGAGCTGATCACCATTCACATGGAGAAGGGAGACAAAGGATTCGGCTTCACCATTGCTGACAGCCTGACGGGAGGCGGGCAGAGGGTCAAGCAGATAGTGGACTATCCACGCTGCCGTGGGCTAAAGGAGGGGGACATTCTGATGGAGGTCAACAAGAGAAATGTCCAAAACATGAGCCACAACCAGGTGGTGGACCTGCTAAGCAAATGTCCCCGAGGCAGTGAGGTCACCATGCTGGTGCAAAGAGGTATGTACTATATCTTGATGTTGGATGATGTCTTCAGGGGTGGATAAACAGATACAGACACTGAGGTTTTGACGGGAGAGGATGTGTGGTTAAGCACACAAAAGAAAGTACTGTTGTCTGCTGAAAAGAAAACAGCTTGAATAGTTGGCATGGAAAGAGTGACATAATGAGAAAACAGGAGAAAAAGTGAAGAAGAGTGTGGGTGGCAGGCTGAAAACGCTTGGAAGGGATGGGATGAAACGCGGAGAGGTAAAGAGACGATGGGCTGAGTATGGCAGTGGATGAACAGATGAATGTGGGAAGGAGTGGGAGGCTCGGTAAAAAGGCGAGATGGATGAATGAGAGGGGAGGGGAGGTCTCGTATATGTTATGAATACAGATGCTGCTGAATTGGACCCCGGAGACTTTGTAAGTCACGTTTGCTATTGTCTTATGTTTCTTATATGAAGATTGGGGTATGGTAAGGGGTGGGACTGCTCAGTGTCTGCTTAGTATGTGTATATTTTCAAATTACTGCACCTGGAATAAGAATTTTCACTGATTTTGATTAGAATATTGAATATTCAATCTGCTTACACTCCAGGTTGTTTTTATGAGTGCTAATGTTAATGAGGATTTTTAATGGTGGACGCTATTTTGTCTGGATTCTCCGCCTGCTCGCTACTACACTTAGCCGCTCATGTTCCACCTCACGACACGTTTGGCCTGGAATGACCCAGAGAAAATGCTTTTCTCATTGAAATGTCAAAATGTGCAAAGTATCCATGCATACAATGAATGTCATTCAGAGTCCCTCATTTGTGTCCAGCCCTTATTGTTGTTAAATTGCCGACTGACCCAAATCTCTATTAGTGGCAGGTTGGGATATGCACCCCACATCAATTATGCCCTCTAATGAGTTGACCTTGTGCACTGCTGGTGGAATGACACTGCTGTATTGTGTTAAATGTCAGCATCATTATGGGTCTGTGTTTGTGAAAGAGACAGAGATAGTGATATGGATGCAGGGCAGTATTCGTCTAACCAGAACACTGAGGGAGAGTATAGAGAGGCATAGAGGGACTAAAGGACAGGATAAGTGGGAAGGAGGCTACAGTCCGTCACTGGGGCAGGCAGGGTGACTGACAGCAGCATAGATCATCTCTGTTAGCTTTGACACCAGCCTGTCATTACTGTGGTCCCAGGTGAATGGCCAGGTGATGAGGGACAGAAACTACACACACAGACACACACTGCACACGCACGCACGCGCAGCCAGGGGGTCGGTGTTCAGGTTAATTAAGCTGCTATCTGTATAGTTGAAATGGTGCAATATGAAATCTGAGTTTCAGTGTGGAATACTAAAATTATTTTATATACCTACTTTAACGAATAGTAACTTTTTTCCCCAACATTCATCTCATAAAAGAAGCTAATGAAAGAATAAGTAAAGATGACGAAGCTGTTAAAAGCTCAATACTGTGGAGACATTTTAGTTGGTAACATAAAAAAGTATTAAGGTTTGAAGCCCAGCATTTGAACATGTAGCGGACACAAGGGATCAAGATGCAATACAGGCAAGGAGTCTGTTTTAAGGGGCTGAATAATTGTGCTGAAATGATTGGCGAAAAAAGGGTGGAAAAAGAATCAACAAATTCATATATAAAGCACTCAGTGATTCTAATAAATCTATTTTTTTTTCCCTTTTTATGTCATTGCAAGGATGAATATATTTGGGTTTTTGGTCTATTGCCCACACAAAACTTGTGATGGACATTTTCACTATTTTCTGACATGTTATATGCTAAACAATAAAAATCAGTCAGCAATATGAAATCAATGTTAGTTGCTGGTGCACTTGATATTAACAGTTCTTGGAACCAAGATTTGTGCACAGCTTACTGTCTGAGAATAATGTAGTGACCTTTCAAGTGATCGCTAGCAGCTAGCGCATAATCATTCACAAACAACAATTATAGGAGCTAAGAGGAGTGGGGTAAGGCTTAAATAAGCGGAGAGAGTAGCGGATGAGAAATAGGAGGGCCGGGGATCATGTTTTGAGAAAGTGGAGGTGGAGGATTAGAAGAGAAGAGCGTGAGATTTGCTAAACAGCACTGGAAGTTCAGCAAGGGGAGCATATATGAGGGGATTGGTTTAGAAAAGTACTGGCAGAGGAGAGGATGAGGAGGAGGAACAAGGTGGACTTCAGCTAGAGGAGAAGAAGCCTTAATCTGTCCATCTGTGACTCATCAATTTGCGCTGTCTGACTCATCAATCTATGCTGTCTGACTCAGAGTCAGCAAAGTCCATTTTTGAGAGAGGGTACAAAGCGCAAGGTCACACAAACATAACATCACAAGGATTGTTTTCACTCAAACACGTTTGTTTCCCACAGTGATTTTTTTTCCTCTTAGATATTAAAGTCATTTTGAAACAATTGCTAATGACAACATTTATGCAAAGTAAGAGTTCTTGAGATTATGAATATATCCTTCAATTCTAAAAAATGTCTTACTATAGTTTAGAGTGGCTATAAGTTATATTTTATAATAACAGTGTATCAAATAAGAATGTGTTATGTGAGAGACATCGCTCATAGCAATGAACCTACGGAGATTTATCACCCGACTCTGCAGCTCCCTGGCTTTGAGGAGCTTTACAATAAGTTTCAGCTCATTGTTAAACTGTCCAGATGCAACTTCACTCTTCTGATTCACACTCACTGCTCTGAATATTGTTATTCTTGGCCGCTGCGGGCAGCTGTTTTCTGAAAAAAAAGCTCCAAAAACCTATTGTACACTGATTACAACTTGTTCCTTCTGCCTACAAGTGGCCAACGGTTATTGTAGGTTTGAGCATTCTTTCTAAGATTCAGATTGAGTTGTCTGCATTACGTTTGACATGCATGAAAAATGAAGAAAAACATCTTTTGTAACACTATTCCAGTTCCACAGATTATCTTTATTGCCCAGAAGGCAGCATCACTCTGCACTAAACAGTGTCAGAGTAGTTTGCTTGTGGCTAAAGATACGCAGAGTTCAGAAGCGTCACAAATAAACATTCAAATGTGTTTTGTCACAGAGCATTTGCAGAAGGTTGTTATGCATTTTGCCATTACGTTAATGCTCCCTGCAATGGCAGAGCAGTGCATCTGAAATGAACAGAGCCACATTTTGGCTTTTGGAGTGCCCAACAAATGATCCCTCTAGTATAAATTCTGTGGTGGTCGAACACCTGGAAGAGGCGAGAATGACATCATGTAATTTGTGCAATGGAAATAGACACAAGGTAGGATAGATTGTTGTGGTAATAAAGGAAGTAACTGCTAAAGCACTGTGTAGTAGCAGTTATAAAAAGAAAAACAAAATTAATTTGTTTACATACCAAATAGGTGTTTGTTGGGAGAAATATTTTTATGATTAATATACATACATATCACCATCTAATAACAGTGTTTTTTAGAAATACATACAAAAACTGGGAAATCCTCAACACTTCTCTTTCCTAACCCACATATGACAAATGTGTGTGATGTGCAGGATCCATTTACATCATTAAGTGAATTTGCAGCACTCTAAGCAGTTGCATGTCCAAATATCTACCTGTTAAAAATATCCATTGTTATCTTAAGCTTTCTTGTCAATTTAAATTTTAAAGATAACATCTGGTGTTTTCACACACAGGATCCTCCCCTGTAAAGGAGGCCAGGCCAGCTATGACTCCTCCATCTTGTCTTCCCATCGTTGTTGCCATGACAATAGTGCACAGCGCTCCTGTCCCCTGAGAGACAGAGAGAAAGAAAAGAGAAAATGAAAAGACAAGAGAGAGGGGAAATAAAATATAGAGGAAATGAAGGCAGAGGAATGAAATATGATGATAACGGTCGAGGAAGAGTGAGACAGTATCAGTGTTATGGAGTACAGTAGATGAAGAGAGAGAACTGCCAGATAATAGGACAATCTTACAAGTAGAGCAAGGACAAATGTTTACAGGTTTGGCTCAACAAAAGAGAACACTACTCATATTCTACGCCTTCGAATAATGTATATAGAAATCCTGGAGGAAGGACCATTGACTTGAACTGTGTGGGCTCTGCATAGAACCACCAAGGCCACATCTTCAACAGCATATTGAAACACTGGGCCATTCGCCTCGCTGCAGATTCAGTTTGAAAAGCTTTTTCAGAGCTGTTGCTCCAGGATGAAAGAATGACACCACTCCCCCTACACACACATACACATACATACACAGTGTTGTACCCACACAAGTATGCCTAAACACACTTTTCTTCATTTTACTGAAGTTGTGCTCAGTTGTTACAGCTCACCAGTAAAAAAAAAAAAACAAAAAAAAAAAACGGCATGAGTGATTCCTAAAAAGAATCAATCACACACACAAAATTGTGATATGTTGAACCAACGGCAAGGACAGTCAAGATAAAGGTATGAACTGCTTCTTTATCATCAGTACCCACTTGTCTTGTGCATACACAAATTACACAAGCTATTAAGAAGAACCACTAACTGGTATGTTTCATGCTCCCGACTGATGATATGAACATGTTATTTTAGGCTGCAGTACAGTATCTGTGTTCCTGCTGCCTTTAATGTTATTAAATAATTCCCTCATTAGCATATTTATGTGTAATTGTTCTAGTTTTAACACACATACTTTACTGTCTACTGTTAAAGAGCCAACCTCCTCCGCACTGATGTTTAGAGCCAGTTTAGGTCACCAAACAACCAACAGCTCTCGCTTTCACTTGCAATTTGTTTACCTCCTCTCTCATTTGAATGATAATGGACAAAGTCTTCCTGGTAGAAGGTTGCCTCAGTATTAATAAAACAAGGCCTTTCAAGTCAGTTTTGCATCCTTAGTGATCAGTGCAGAGTCTTTTAAACAGAGCTGTGTTTTGTTGGGGGGTTATTGAGCTGAGTTTTACTGTCATTCAGCAGCTTCAGCAGGGTAAAAAATATCAGGATTATGGCCTCAGTGCATAATGTAAATGCAGTGTGTGTTTTTGTGTATATGTGTGCTTGGTAAACTCACCTCTCTGCATAAATAAATGCACACCCTCTGCATACCTGCTTGTGCCGATATTACATATGTATAGCATGCATGCATTTATGGATGCTTCCATAGAGTTGCGTGTGTGCGGGAACATGCGATTCCCATATTTCTTTCGCCATCTTCTCATAAATGTTGCATTCAGCCAGATTCGATCAACTCTGTATCACACGTATACATCAGTATCACAATGCTAAAGTTAAGCAGATTTAAAGACAGCATCACATGTGAAGATGCATTTGCACCTTGCAGCATGTAAATCAGCTGTTCAAGCTGACACAAGCTGTAAAGAGTCATTTCTGTTTAACTTCACCAATTCCCTCAATCTTTATTCCCCTTTAGTTCCATGCTCAAACTTATGAACCATATGGCCGTAGTTAAGTTCAATTTCTCCATACATAATTATGTTGACCTTATTGGTAGTTTTAAGATTTTCAGAGGTTGTTTCAAAGTGAAAGGTTTCTATTGACCTTCTACACTGTGATTTAGGGCTCCAGGGTCATGTAAGCCGCTGTTGTAATGGGAAACACTTATTATTGATGTCTGACCTTCTAATAGGTGTCCTTCCTGGGTCAGATTTGCATGCACACGCTCACCAAAAACACGGTCAGCAGCAGAGTTGCTCCAGATGCTCCAGTAACTGGCACACTATAATCAGAGAGAGAGCGAGAGAGAGAGAGAGAGAGAGAGAGAGAGAGAGAAAATAGGGGGGATAAATTATGAATCGTGTAGAGAGAGGGGCTTTGCAGCAACAGAGAGTTTTAACATTTAATGATTTTTTGCCAATGCTGCAGAAAGAGCCTAAGATGGATGCTTGCATGTTGTTGCAATGTGTTACCTTCCATTAATATTTCCAGGAGGTTTTTCTCTGTGCATGCTGTGCGTCAGGTATTGTAGGAAAGATCTCATCTGTAGCAGAAATGAAGGAGAATGAGGCTGTGAAGGATCAAAGGTCTAAAATTAGCATAAATGTCATGTGCTGTTGCTTACTCGTCATACTTAACAAAGTGGACGACTGCCACTGTACACAGAACAACTTGATTGCCTTGGCAACGGCAACTCGTTGTCCAAATCCTGCCTGATGTCATCCATGCATTCATTTTCCATTTTTGTGTCAACATGCTGTGCTGTAGTAAATGTCAGCCTCACAAAGGAAAAAGGAGTTTTCTTGGAAAGCGGTGTGTGCTATCGATGTGCGATGTAAATAATCAGGTGGAGTCTGAATGAACAAGTTTATGTTAATATGATTGATATCGAGGAATCCACATGATGAGTGAACTGTAAGTTGTGATGGATGTGAAACATGGGACTGGTACGTTGTGAATGTTCTCCCCTCATGACTGGTTCCAAGTATTAATATTTCATCAGCACAAATGAGATTGATCTTCTTGGTGACTCTTGTGTTAATTGGAGAGAGAGAGAGAGAGAGAGAGAGAGAGAGAGAGAGAGAGAGAGAGAGAGAGAGAGAGAGAGAGAGAGAGAGAGAGAGAGAGAGAGAGAGAGAGAGAGAGAGAGAGAGAGAGAGAGAGAGAGAGAGAGAGAGAGAGAGAGAGAGAGAGAGAGAGAGAGAGAGAGAGAGAGAGAGAGAGAGAGAGAGAGAGAGAGAGAGAGAGAGACTCAATGTAAGCCTTGAGCAAATCAGAGGAGTGGAGAGGAAACAGCTCTGTAGTTACTGAGCCACTCAGAAGATGTGCATAGTAAGGCAGAAGCTCAGGCTTTTCTTTTGATATGATGCTCAAGCAGCTGAGCTCCTTCTCTGTGGGTAATAGTTGAGATTCTGCTGGGGAGCTCACTGTAACGTCCATGTTGGAGACAGCTGGCGAGCAGGCTAGAGGGGGTGGGGTGGAGGGGTGGTATCTGAGGGCTGGTTGTGGAGACCTGTAGCTGGGACCAGCAGTCTGCAGGCTGCTGCAGCATCAGTTAACCTGTCTTCTAATAGCACGGGTGAGAGTGCTAAGTGGAGCGGGATACAGCACAGGGGGAGGAGATCACTTAGATTAGCGAGAAGCCCAGGCGCAGTGTATTGCTCAGAGAGCGAAAGCAACAGAGAGTTGGAGGAGGAAGAAGAGAGAGCTCTGCAGCAAGAACCCGGGGTCCATTCGCTCGTCCTGGGTAGTTTTTGATCAGAGGGGACAGGGGAAGAGCACCACAGGTCATTAATGCTCTCTCTGTCTCTCTGCCGATGCTTTGCAGGAGTGGTGCCAGCCAAGAGGAGTCCAAAGCTGGTGGTGAGTATCACAATCTTCAGCTCTTTTGTGTGTGTGCATGCTCTCTCTACTGAGTGAAAGGAGCGCTATTTAAAGAACAAAAGACACAGAGATATGATATCAAACTCTGGCTCTACCGCTCTTCATCCAGAGCTTCTCTTTTTGTTCTTTATCCTGCTGCCACCATTCCTCTGTACTTTCTTCTTCGTCTGCCACTTTGACTTTCGCTTCTCTCTTTCATTGTTTTCCTGCTTCTGCTTTTGTTGCCTCTGAGTTGTCATTCCTGTGTTTTATGTCCTCTCTCTTTCACTCCACTCTTGCCATGCTGCCATCCTGTGACTGATTAAGCAAAGCCTGGGCAGAACAGTGTAACAGTGACCAGCTGTTAGGGAGGGCAGACAGCCATAGCTGAGGGAAGATGGGAGAAAGGCATGGAGCAAAGATGGGTGACAGGGATGCGAGTAAGGGACGGAGGGGTGGGGGGGTGGTTTGTCCCACAGCAGTGAGTCACTGTGATAGCCCACAGGTACAGAAGACGCACTGAGGCTAACAGACAGGGAGAAGGGGGCTATGACAACGGAGTGAGCAGGAAGCAAAGAAGAGGGAAGCTGGAGGAGAGATTGCAACAGATTACAACGTGGCTCGTGGTTACAGTAGTGACAGATAAAAGTGGATGGGGAGAGTGGGGGAGAAATACCAGTTCTGTGAGCACTCCTTGAGCCTGAGGTCTCTCTGGGGACGGCGCAGTTACTCAGGAGTTTAAAGAGAGAACGCCTCCTCATTTTTACGACTCATCTCAACCTGATAAAAAAATCAATACAGGCTCAGAAGAGATGCCAGTGCAGCTTTAAATTACTGTCACCCTAATTCACCCCTGGAGAGTGGCTGAGTTATAGTAGAAGGACATTTCCTTTGGAGAAGCTTGTGCAAGGTCAGCAGTGGGTTCAATTCCCACCATCAAGAAAACCTCACCCCATGTCTCTTGATCGACATTAAAAGCCCTACCTTCATTGAGCTGGATACTGGGATTAGGATTATTTTGCAATGGTATCAGTCAAATCTATGGGCGTTACCTATTCAGGTCACATGGCACAGTGGCTAGAAGAGGAGTGGGCGCTGCAAGGGGGTCGAGTGAGACCAATAGTGGCCTTGCCTGACTGTCACTTTGGATTATCTTTCCGCTGAGGAAAAAGCCAGTTTTCCCCCCTCTCTGTTATGTCAGTGAAATGTCACGCTGCATGTGACTTCATGTCAGCGCAGAACAACCATTTTGCCTGCAGTTCAGAATCTAAATAGATGCTCAGAGTAAACTCTGGTATGAAAGAGAGACTGCGATGTCTCAACCTATTAAGCGAGTCCCCAGTGATCAAATGAGAAAGTCAATTTTGTACGGCTGTTGTCCTCATTAAGAAGCATTACTGGAATATTTGACCCTTCATCTCGTACAGTGTGATGAGTGAGACTGGAGGACTGTGCCAGGACTTCTTAGTTGCTTCCTGCTGTGGTTTGTTATTCATATCAGATAGAATATGGTTCAGTTGTCAAATTTGTGCTTCTTTTTTTTACAGTCAGTAATTGCATTTTCTCAATAAGGCTCACTTTTCATAGAGCTGTGTTTGCAATGTACAGTCTGCAAATAATACAGCGGGGATATTTACATTTTCGGGTTGTAGAATCATAATACAAAGAAACACTCAGCCTCCAAAAAATAAAAAGGTGCCAAGCAGCACAATCACAGACTGCAAAAAGATTAGCAAGAGATTAACAGTGAATATTTTAATTATTAAACAGTTTCTTATTTCATTGTAAAACTGCAGATACTTTCAAATAACTTCAGTTAACTGGCAACATAGCACGCGCAATATGTCTCTCCTGCCTACCAGGATTCTTCTCTGCTGTTGTAAATGTAATCATTTGCTTTCATTTCAGATTTTTACACATTACTGTTTCAATTGAGACCATCCTTGTTCCTGTTTTCAATGCAATAAACAGAGATGGGATTTATAAAAGGCAATTTCTTTGTTCAGTTAAATTCTCTTACATTTCAAAGTGTCTTTGTCTTGCAACCATGGAAACCGAGTCATTTTCCTCAGACTCCAGCAGACGTTTTTTAGTGAGATGCTTTACTGCAATGTTTAAAAAAGATGACCTTGAATATTTTTTCTATCTCTTTGTCCTCCATCAACACTTTTCTCACTCATCTTTTTTACCCTCTACCTCATCCTTATCACTGACGCACTTATCACTCTCACTTTTTCTCTCCTCTCTGTGTCCTCTACCTCCATCGTCCGGTTATTTCCACCACCATCCCTAACACACATACACCTCTCTCTCTCTCTCTCTCTCTCTCTCTCTCTCTCTCTCTCTCTCTCTCTCTCTCTCTCTCTCTCTCTCTCTCTCTCTCTCTCTCTCTCTCTCTCTCTCTCTGTTTTGTCCATCCAGCACCAGTTAGAGAGGAAAGACAGCCAGAGTAGCTCCCAGCACAGTGTGTGCAGCCATCGCAGCACCCACACCGATTCTCCCAGCCACCCACCCTCTGTCATGCCCAGTGAAGCTGTGGCGCCCACTCCTGCTGCCCCCACCCAGCCTCTGCCAGGCCTGCCCCCTCAGGACTCTGCAGATGGCACCCTCACCCTTCAGAAGAAGCCAGACCCTTTTAAGATCTGGGCCCAGTCCAGGAGCATGTACGAGAGTCGACGTGAGTAGAATTCAGTTCTGACTTCTTTTAGTTTCAAACAGAGTTTAAACGGTGAACAAGATTTATCCCCCAGCACTATTATAGACCTTTTAACCCTCAATAAGAACATAACCTCTGGCAAGAGAGATTTGGGGGATGGTTTAGATAGATAACCCTTAAAAAAAAGCTCTTAACTATGGAGCGACCTGAGACTATATCACATAACACACTTTTCCTTGATTTTATCAATTATATTCCATATTATTCAGTTATTTCCTGTTTTCCAATCAAACATTTGTAAAATCACATTGACTCAAGCGTTATATAAAAGGTGTAATGAATGATTTTGGGAATATACGTAGAGGTCGGGCAACATGTGCTTCAACAGATAACTATAACATCCATTAATTTGATGGTTCTACCTTTTTGAATATGCAAAAAGACCAAAAAAAACATATTTGATTGTGTTGTTTAGAGTGCATTTGCAAATGTATTTCTTTAATTGTGGAGATCTCACACAGGGTACAAGAATCACAGCTGAGTTGTCAGTGTGATCACCACAGGGCACATCCGTATGTGTGTGTGTGTATGTGTGTCTGTCAGTGCGTTTATGTGTGTTTACTAAACAATTGTGTGCTTTCTGAGTCACGAATGATCCTGTGACAAAAGGTGCCTCCAAGAGGGAAGTGTCCTTGAAACACACAAGTGCTCCCTGATGAGAGCTGTGGTGGTATGTATGTGTAAGTGTCTGTCAGGTGTACACACCCTGATGTTGCCTTCTGCTCTATGGAAATAAGCTCATAAGTACAAAAAGACAAAGAGGAGTGTGTGTATGTGTATGTGTACATGTGTGCGTACATGTGTGTGCGTGTCTGTGGGTGCACATCACCAGTGGAAGGTTCACCTCACATTTTAAATCACTTTACTTGATGTTTAAAAACTGACCACATTTACGATATCAGCAGCCGAACAGCTTGTCTCCCGGCCTCTTTTAGTCTCTGGTCACAACAGGGTATTCAAAATCCAAAACTGGAGCACAAGAGTGTCGTCAGCCTCTCTGTAAGACTCCTCAATATCATTTCAGTCATGGCTTATTGTTACATTATTCATGAGGAAACACTGTGAGGGTTTCAAACCACTTATTTTCTGTTCTTAATATAATTGAGAAAAACAGAATGGATCCTCCAAGTAATGGGTCACCTGCCTGTCCTGGATGAATTACATCCGTCAGACATCCTGTACATGTATTGGTGGTGATGTTTAAAACAGAGAATATGTGTGCTGTGAAATACATCTCTGTGCTGATAGTACAGGGGTGATGACAGTGGCAGGTCTGTTAGTGTTACCTTGTCACATATTAGTGATTGTTGCGCCCATGCTCACGCTGTGTATTGCAGTGTTGGTTGATAATCATGGCTGCCTGTAGAATCTAGGACTACTGCTGATTAAATATTAACTGGGCCCTGAGAGGGCTGCTTTAAGCTGCGGCTGATTGGTATATCTGTTTGATAACCCCTGAAGGAGCTGTAGCCCCCTTTTTGAGTCAGATGGGGAGGAGGGGAGACACAATGAAACAAGAAAGAGGCACAGACAAAGAATGACAAAGAGGCCCAGATTCTGTCTGTGTTTTATGTATTCATGTGCATGCTGTCACATACAAGTGCACGCTCTTGAATTTGTGAGTGGGTGCATCCACGCATCCACTGAGTGCACTAGGAGAGCGATATTTCAATGTGACAGGACTGAAAGGTGAGCTTTTGGGAATTTTGCTCCTCTCTACACTTGATGCCAACTGCCGGCTTGATGTGGCACACACAACCGAATCGTTTACTGTTAGTTCAGGTTGAGCTTTGATTGCTACTCTATACACGTGGGTCAGCGGAGGGTTAATTACAAACCGCAGCATTCTAATTCACACTGAGCAAGTTATTGGGGGAGGGGGTGGGCTGGAGCTAATGGGTTCACTACTGGCCTTGCGTGGCAACCATGTAGACAGCAGGCAGTGCAAGAAGAAATGGCCTGTGCGGACTGGCCCTGTGGGCTGAACAGACTGACACCAAATTGCCTGTGTCCTCCTCCACAGTCTGCTCCATCCTCGGCTAGATGCAAATGTGTTGGGAGCTGTGTGTGCGCATGATGGAAAGTAGGAGACACACTAGGGAGAACGAGTCCATAAAGGTTCAGTTATAAATGCAGGTTAATAATGGGGATTGCTATTGTGTGACTTTTCAGATTGCAGATTCTGAGAGTACAACGGGCTCACAGCATGGAACCTTGTAGCCTAGCTTGTGGTCTACATGTGTGAACAATCTGCTCAATGAGGCAGCGCTAAGGCAAGGGATCAAGCAGCTGTTGATCGTCCCTGCTCTCAATCTGACTCTAATCGGAAAAACAAACACCTTATTGATCAGCAATCACACAACTGGATGTGGATTGGTGATAATTAGACAAAAATGGGTCATAACTTGTCAATTAAATCAACAAGTATTCAGTGATTAGCTTACATAGATGATAATCAGTGAATGCTGAGCAGAGCCTGCAGGCGGACTTGGAGTCCTTTCATTTTCCCTTTTTGTGTATTTCAGTGCCAGATTGCCAGGAGCAGGACATTTTCCTTTGGCGGAAGGACACAGGCTTCGGCTTCCGTATCCTGGGAGGAAATGAGCCTGGGGAGCCTGTAAGTATCCCTCCACCTTAGAACCTCATCAATAGTTTATCACAACAAAATCACAATAGTTGAAAAGTTAACAGAAGTGTACACCCACACACTTTTACACACTACCCATCCTATTGCCAATAAGTTGCTCTGTCTTTTTCTTAGCAGGCTTCCCAGTTATATAAGAGGTTCTTACTTTCTGTTTTCTGTTTCTGTTTAGTCTTCCTTTAAACTGGAGTAGCAGAGTCCTAACACATCACTGTCTCTAACTCAGGCTGTTGCTCTCTAGAGGATTATATAGACAGCTTGTTAAGAGAAGCAAAGTCCTCACCCACAATCATTCAGGTTGCGCGCCATATATTTGTCTTCAAAGAAAGGGGCAAGAGGGAGAGTGGAAGGTAGATATTGAGGAAGAGAGGGAAATAAAATGGCAGCAGGCTTCAGGTCTACCCCACAGGAGTTAGTACTTGTTGTTTGTGCCAAAGATGCTGCATGCTAGTTGTGCGCTTTTCTGTCAAAGCTGTGTGTATACTCCCACACAATGCCTAAAGCACACAAGCTTCTTCATGGCCCCAATAGGCTGAATTGGTCTTCTTTGTTTCTCTGAACGTCAGCCACAAATACCTTTAAGTAGCTAATGCAGCAGTAGGCTCTGAAAGACTGCCGTGTTTAACAGATTCATTTAAAATCAGGAGGAGATAAGTCACACTGAATCATCGCGTTTTCTCTTGGCTGATGGTTTCATTTCAGACAGTTTAAAGACTCCTAATAAGCTGCAGTGTAATTATTATAAAGCTCCTGTATTCATGCCACTGTGTTAATGCATAACATCTTGCATTATGTGTGGCTGCCTTTTATAGATCTACATAGGACACATAGTGAAGTACGGGGCTGCAGACGAGGATGGGCGCCTGCGGTCGGGCGATGAGCTCATCTGTGTGGACGGCACAGCAGTGGTGGGCAAGTCCCACCAGCTGGTGGTGCAACTGATGCAGCAGGCCGCTAAACAGGGCCATGTCAACCTCACTGTCAGACGCAAGTCTACTGGATATGGAGGTGATGAGCATTTTATATAAAACTTGGAACGCAGGAATTCATATGTGTGTTATGTATCATCACATGCATGTTATATAAATATGACTGCACTGCTTGCTCTTCTTCGGCAGACCATCTTCAACCTCATCGAGGTTCCTGAAATGAGTTCTTGAATGGCCCACTGTAAAGTAAAACTTGTCCAACTGTTCTATTCTCCTCCTCCTCATCTTCAGTGTCAAAAGGGGAAGGTGATGTTCCCCCGTCACCAGCCTCCTCCCACCACAGCAGCACGCAGGCACCCAGCCTTACAGAGGGAAAGCGGACCCCCCAGGGGAGCCAGAACTCTCTCAACACCGTCAGTTCTGGGAGCGGATCCACCAGCGGCATCGGCAGTGGTGGTGGAGGAGGCAGCGGGAGCGCAGTGGTACCTGCCTCCCTGCAGCCATATGATGTGGAGATCCAGCGTAGAGAGAACGAGGGCTTTGGTTTTGTCATTGTGTCGTCTGTTTCCAGGCCTGACGCCGGCACCACCTTTGGTAAGTGATGCAGCCTAAGCTGGTGCTAGTTGAAATTGACACAGACTTGTATTCAGTGTGACATGTTTACAACAGGCCCACTCTGTTTGACTTCAAAGGATAACGTGGTTCAATTTAGACTTTAATCTGACTCAACAGTTTGATTGTTTGGGCATTGGTAATCTGTGCTGGTGCATGTTACGTGAGGAGAGTTTTTCTGAAGATCATTATTTTTCTCTGTGATTAATTCGCTCTATTGCCAGTGAGCAGCATTCACAAATAACTTCAAAACAGGGCAATATTTTGGTCTCAAAGCAATATTCTTCAAAGGTTACTACATGCCACTGACAATAATACTTTTCTGAAAACAATGTTACACCTTTTTGATATATTTGATATATTAAAAAAAACAGCCCCAGTCCATGATGAATGCCTCCAGAAAAGAGTACTGACTGAAATGACTGACGCCATCTCTTGGCAGAATTACAACATTTCTTCAGTGACTTCACACTGAATCTCCTCCGCTTCATGAATAGCAGGAGACTGGCGTTTGACAGGAGTGCGTTTAATGCCACAGACGGACTGAGGTCACAAACCTACTATCATGAGCTTCGGGAAAAAGAAATCTCTTTTCTGTTCAGCGCTCATTCCCTCAGGATCAGGCCGGCTTGCAGCTTCATCACAAACACCATCATCACAGATTCATGCCTCACAGCTGCCCTCACCAATTCATTCAGCATGTAATTGAAGTCTACTCAGCGCAGTCCATAGCTGTCTATATCGGTTACGTATCGCAGCAAAACAGCAGAGTTACATGTATCAAAGTTGCTCAGGCATTGATGAGCAATTTTAGATGCTCTCCTCAAACAAATTTGATATTAACCTCTGCATGATGAATTTCCAACACCAATGTCATGCCAAGGACTCCTGTATAGTTAGCCATTATGATGATGTACTGTGGTGTGTCACAGGCGAAATACAAGAATGGATGAGATGTTAGCTACACTGACTGGCCAGGGAAAATTTCATTGATCCCATGGGTTAATGGTGTTACTCTACAAAATTCAATGCAAGGTTGCACGTATTATTTATAGTGACACCGGTGCTATTGCTAGACAACAACCTAAACGTCATTGTGTCTTATGAGGTTCCTGTTTTCTGCTGCTTCCTCACTGTGCTCCCCCACTCTGCTCTGTCACTACTCCTCTTGGGATGATGAGATGAATGGACTTTGTGCTTTCATGTGCTGAGCTTAGATCGTGTTGTAGCAACCTGCGCATGTTCTCCTAATGGATTCCAACCAAACGGGTCATGAGCTGAAATCTGACAGGAGAGTGTGTATTACTAAAAAAACAACAAATAATACAGTCTTGGCTCTGAGGATTCTTCCGGGAGCAGTAGATGTTTGTCAATCATGAAAACAAAGCTGTTTCAGCTGATCCAACCTCCTATACATCATGGATACATAAACCATTTCACTCCAGTCCAGCATGGCCTACCCCCCTCTCGTCCCCTCCTCCTGTGACCTGAGGTGGGTGTTGTGTTTAGCAGATTGGGTATTAAATCCTGAGTACCGGCCACACCCTGTAATGTCCCATATCTCATTATTTGGATAGAGTGACAGGATACAAATGCATTTTTCAATCAAGACAGAGGGAGGGGAGCTGCGGGATAAGGTGATGGAATAAATATGGATGTTGAAAAAAAATCCTGGATGGAAGGGGGTGAGTAGGGAGGAGCAGAGATGGAGGAAGGGTGAGGAGAACTGGAGATCCCAAGGGTGTCTTCAGAGCTTCTGTGGAAACAATATTTTGATCAATGTCACTGAGGTGCAGATCGTATCTCTCGCAGTGACAATATAACTAGGACCATATATAAGCTGCAGACTCAGTGTTCCTCCCTCTTTAGGAATCCTTACCATTTTCTGAGCCAGTCAAGATCCCACAGCTCAATTACTTCAATGTCTTACTCTGCAGCAAAGATTGATCATTGACCCATGGCAGGGAGGTGCAGGGGAGGGGATAGTCATGATGCTTTGACCAGTGTATTGATAGGCTGTCAAGCATTGGTCACTACGGGCTCTGACCAGTGGTGTATGATTCACGGTGCATTGATTAACATGTCAGATGATGTGGGCAGAAGACTGCTTCTGCATTTTCACCCTGAGCTCATTAATTTTTTTGTGACATTCTACAGTTTTCCTCCTCCTTTATGAGGCATGTAGTAATTTGCATGTTTACTGATGGCAACATGCTGATGTGGTGATTTGGATTATTAACCTTTCTCTTCCTCTCTTTCTTCTTTTTTTCCTGTCTTCTCCTTTTCATGAAATATAAATCAATATGACTAAATTAACACAATCAAACAAATCCTCACCTCACCCTATTCTAACACACAATATTTACATGCAAACAAACAAAAGCTGGAAATGCTTGTGTGGCCATGCCCCACAAAATAGGACGAATCATAGAGGGCAGCCCGGCGGATCGCTGCGGGAAGCTGAAAGTCGGGGACCGAATATTGGCTGTGAACGGCTGCTCCATCACAAACAAGTCACACTCGGACATCGTCAACCTGATCAAGGAAGCCGGGAACACAGTTTCGCTCAGGATCATCCCGGGTGATGGTAAGGCTTTTGGCTGCCAGCCTCACTGTTTCTGTTGCATAATACAGTATGATGTGACTTATTCATGGATGTGGTGGGAGGGAAAGGGCACCACTACTCTTCCCTGGCAAGAACACTTTTCATCAGGGTGTGAACCCTGGTATCTCGGAGAGTGAGTCACTGAGTAGGAGTACGGTGATGTTGCCCCCAGAACCTACTGTAGCACTTCAACAATTCCTCGATGTCCTCTTCACTTTCTCTTAGTTCTTTTTTTATTTTCTCTCCATTTGAAATAGTTTGAAAGGATTAAAACACCATGCTCACATTTAATCACATTTAAAGTGTTTTCTTGTTGGTGTCATCCTCTTTAGCCTAGTTTAGAAAAGGAAATAAAACTGCATAATTTTCCAGCACAAGCAGTTTGCAACCGAAAGATTGTCACTGGTCAACCAATGAACACACAACTGTAAAAGCCTCCACAAGAAATAAGATTAGGACTTTATTGATCCCAGAAGGAATGTTCACGTTAAAAAAGCATAGAGACAGGCTGAGCTAAGAAAAAGTATTTAAAGTTAAACACATTTAAATAAATAACAATAGAATAAGCTATTATATGTATATAAGTGACATAAAAAAGCTATATATTTTACATTATAATACTTAAAACAAAATAAGTCAATTGTGCAAATATTCGTAAAGAAAGTCAAGTAGTTTGTGTTTGTATAAAGGTATGGATACATGAATAAAATACCATGATAATATCATATTTTCAATATATAAATACATATACTGTACAGTAATAACACAATACTACGAAGTGTATATATAGAAATATTACTATGATGTGGCACACAATTATATAAGTATATAAGTATATAAGCACAGTAATAACAGTATTATAGTAATATAGTATAAGTAAATAGTAAATAGCAATATAATGCAATGTAAAGTAAAATAAAGCTCAATGAAGGCTGGAGGTGAGAAAGGTGGGAACAAACTCCCACACACACATACTCACTTACTCACAAGCTTGTGCAACTAATTTGGCCTTGTAATGTGTGTATGACGGATTTTATTCATCCACTTTATTCTCATTTATAAATACCATGCAAGACGTGTGTGGTCGCAAGTAAACAGTTGACTCAGACAGACAGAGAGGTGGCCGTGAGGGAGCCGTACAGTAATTCTTTTGTAAACGAGGGGAGAGTGAGCAAGGAGCCCAAGACAAATGAGTCAGGCTGATGTTCTTGCTAAACACAGACAGAGCTATAGTCCTGCAAGTGTCAGAGGAAACTAAAATGTACTGCAGTGCTCTTTCTATGGAATTAAAGAAAGGCCAGGAAAGACAGTCGTCCTTGTCCTGTTCCCTCCTGGAATAGCAGATGAAGCAAGTCATGATGTTTTTTTCCCTTCCTTTACTGCTGTTTTTCTTTTGTGCAGTGGGGCCAGTGTTTTCCATGAGCAGATGGCAAATGACAACATCACAGGCAGTTAGCATCAGGTTGAATAGAGTAGCCTGTGGGCGGTTCAGGGGACTCTTCTGGGCAGTAACATTTTGTTCTCCAGAGTGTTTTTTGAAAACACGGCTATGGGCAAAAGTGTTTAACAAAAGCAGTCACTTGATATTAATTTGTTACTTTTTTTATTTTTCTCTCCAGATTCTTCCAATGCTTCTCTACTCACCAATGCTGAGAAGATAGCTACTATCACCACCACACACACACCTCAACAGTCCACAGAGTCCCGGTGGGTCATATGCATCTGTTTTTCTTTCTCTTTCTACTATATATTCTTATATACAGTACAATTTGTATTCATATGGATTTCACTCTTTTAAAAGGAATAACTCGAAGTCTAAAGGAGCTCCTCCTCCACCACCCATACAAACCCAATCACAGGTAAGAACTAATCTTTTCACTCCACAGTTAACGATCGATTAGGTTTCCATTAATTAATCACCTATCATCCGTCACATAATACAAACTACAGCAATAAGTGGAGGAAAATCACGAGAACTAAGGAAAGTTCCCTGTTGGTACATGTTCTTAAACACAAACGACTACCACATGGACACGTATCATCCATTGTACTACACTGTATAATCACAGATACAGATAAGTCCCATTACAACTAAGAGTGATAATGACCAGGAGAAACATAAAAGCCATACATCAACAAGTATTTGACCAATGTATTCCAAGAAAGATGCCCAGTGTTATATTATAAGGCGTGCAGTATTCTTACCAAACCAACTCAGCAATATATATGTTGAACAGTATTCTTTGAGGAGTTTTACTTTAATACTTTGTAGAAAGCTGGAAGGTTAAAATTATTTAAGTTGTTGTAGCATCCAGAGCTTGATCAATGAATCAGCTGATATAGGCTCATTGCTTTGGTATTGGCGTACATGTCAGTCAAAAAAGAGAAGGAATTGTAGTATAAAAATGCTACAGATATGATTTGAAACTGTGTCACCATTTTTTAATTTGTCCGGTAAAAACACCTTGCTCATTTCTTGGTTGCAACTGTTCAAAAAACAACACTCATTTAGGAGAACCTCATAAATAAAGTTGTATTCATGTTTATGGGTTGTGTAAAGAACATCTGCTGGTATACAATTATCTGATTTTTTTTTTAAATCATAGTCAAAATCATAAAGTCATATCAGTCAGGCTTTAGTAGCATCCTACCTCCATTAACATTTTCTTGTTTCAAACACAAAGTCATACTTCTGACGACAGTAGTTGTTATACAGAATATATAATAAGTCTTAGTGTACCTAATGTCATTAGCAAGGCATGTTTCTCTATACTGACAGAGAGTTTACTTATTAAATCTATGGAAACGAATCAGTGAGTACTTGAGCTGAATGAAACCTTGGACCTATAACTGATTTTGGGTGAGATCATACTTCTGTTGGGAGTTAGTTTTTGATGACTATGGCAAGTTTTGGGTCCAGTCCTTGTAGTGCCCTTGTTTAGTGATCACAAGATCACGCAGCATTAATTATTCATGCATTCCTGGGTATTTTACTGCCACTGACATTTTGGGGGGTTTGTAGGGCACTGTTTGATTAGTTCTCAGATTTAAACTCAACTTCTGACTCTCTTGTGCCACATGGATTTTTCACTCCTCTGTGGTATATATTTTCTCTCTCATAGGATGCAGAGTTCTACTCTGTGGACCTCGAGCGTGACAGTAAAGGTTTTGGTTTCAGTCTGAGAGGAGGAAGGGAGTACAATATGGACCTTTATGTGTTGAGACTAGCAGAGGATGGGGCTGCTGTCAGAAATGGCAAGATGAGGGTATGAAACTTTTTTTTCTTCTTTTTTTTAGACTACAATAAAATGTTATCATTAGCTAGCCATAACAATGTCATGTTTGCTCTGTTTTAGGTAGGGGATGAGATTCTGGAAATTAATGGTGAGAGCACAAAGAACATGAAGCATTCACGTGCCATTGAACTGATCAAGAATGGTGGTCGGAGGGCAAGACTCGTCCTCAAACGGGGGGATGGATCTGTACCTGAATATGGTAGGCAGACTAAATTACCTCTAATGCCAGCACTCGTATTCTTGTTTGCCACTTGTACCGCAGACCAGATAAAAATCATCATACTATATCTGCTTAGTACAACACAGAGAAAAACTGCTTTCTAATTTTCATGAATGTTATTACTGTGAATTATCACTGTAAATAATTAACAGTTCACAGGAAGGCACTTTCTGATCCGTTGATTTAAAATGACTTGTCATGGTTTCAGCACAAGATTGGGCTGTCAAATATTATTGATCAATGAAGAAATGGTTGCCACAGAAGCTTGTTCAGTGATTTATACCCTATAGGATCTGTAGCACTGATGTTTTATAGCTGAAGTAATATTCCCTCCCAAGAGCTGTATGCTCTGCTGATGGATTATTCCTCTTACTGTCTGAGTCATATTGTTATATTTCTCAGCATTATTTTCTGGTTTATCTGGGGTTTAATTTTCTGATATATTTTTTCCCTCTTAGATCATTGTTTGATACTGTATAAAGTGTAACATTTTCTTGTCTTTCACAACAAACCCCTTCTTCTCTCTATTAAGATGCACTGTAAAACAGCCTCTTGTTTGTTCTATTTGTTTTCTCCTCTATTCCTCTTCCTTTCTCTCTGATTGTCTCTTGTTGCTGGGCTCTTCCTCCTCTCTCCAGCGATGATGGCTCCTCATCTCGCTGTTGGTACAATGAGGAATGACAAGATGGGAGAGCCCTGTTTCTACCTAATGGGCCAAAATCAGACCACGGTTTGTAGCCAAAAGTCTGTCCCAATCCACTCTCCCTGTCATCTTTTTTTCTTTCAATTTGATCCACCCCTCCTTCCAGCTCATCCCTACCTGAATCCCACTTTGTGTGTCTTTATGTGCCAGTGTGTTTACATACTGTACTGTACCTGCTTTAAGTCTTGTCATGCCTGAATTAAAAAGGTTTAATTATCTGAATTAAACCCTCCCCCTCAGCCAGTCAGACTAGATGTTTTCACTGGGACTAATGTAATGCCACTGCTCGTCACATGCTGCTGCCATAGCAACCCGTCTCTAATTTGGCAGACCTGCAGCCAAACACACTCTTGTTTTTGTTTTTCGCTTTTGGTTTGTTCTTCCCAATGATGCACATTGAGTTGTTCACCATTTTGTTTTGAATGATTTCTTAGGTGCCTGCTGTGTCATTGATAACCCCTGCCCTACACTTGCCGATGTGTTGCACCTGCTGTTGTTGCTGACATCACCTTGTGTTTCAACCCGCAGCCCTATAAAGAAAACATACTGAAGTGATTTATCACTTCAATGTAATTTATATGTATATGTGTGAAACATCAATTTAAATTAGCTGTAGCTGATTGTTTCTGGGGATATATACAGGATATGGCAGTGTACATGCATGCATGATTTCCATAAAATCACTGCATTGACTTTCTGTCATGTCAATGCAAGAGCTCATATGGACAACATGGAAAGTCATGTTTGCTGAACACAATAGATGCCATGTTATTGAAATACTTGGTATAAAAAGATATTAGTAGCTCAGCTTGTGCTCTTTTCTCCTCTGCTCCAGACGGCAGCAGTGACGGGAACCCTTCCACACCCGGGGCACAAAACACTCCGGAAGTGAGAACGCTGCCACCCAACAGCCGATATCACACCTCATTGGAGTCCAGTTATCCACCAGACCTTCACAAATCATCACGCCAGGAGTCTGCGCGTGGCCGAGACAGGGACAGGAACTGGGACAGGGCTGTGTCAGATCAGATGGACTACCAAGGCCGGCAATTAAACCCCCACCATCATCACACCTGGAATAATAATCACAGTCAAAGTACCCCCAGACAGCAGTCTCCAGAGAACAGTAACAGCAGTAGCAGTGGCAACAAGAAGAGCCGAGGCCGCAAAGTCAAGAAGTCTGAGTCGGAGAGCGGCATCTCTAAACTCCTAAAGACTCTGAGGAAAGACAGCTCAGGGAAGAAGGCTGCAGCTGCAGAGAAACTGAGGGGCCGAGAGCTCTCAAGCAGCAGTTCTACTCTGGACGGGAGGTTTCGTCCCCAGCGCCGAGGCTCCCTTGACCGCTCACCAACCCGCAAGTGCACCTCCTCCCCTGATCGTCGGCGGGCCAAGTCGATGGACCGCAGGGCAGAGCGAGCGCATCGGGACCGTACACCTGAGAGGGAGTATGACGATGGAGGGTTCCTCGCTGTCACCCCTGAACGCAAATTTTACGAGCGAAGGCTCCTCAAGGACTCGCAGATGGCTGGGCGAGTCAGGGAGGCCACAACCCCCGAGCACACCAACAACAACGGAGATTCATTGTCTCTTTCCAGGGGCCGTACGTATGATAGAGCCACAAAGAACGGCAACCTCCTGAGAGACTCTTCCTCAGAGAGGAGGGAGGAGCAGTATCGGATGAACGGGACACCGGAGAGACGATACAGAGTGGAGCGGGACTCTTCCCCTGACAGCAACTACAGTCGGGATGAGCTGAACTATGCAGCAGCACCCAGACTAAAGGACTACTATAGCATGATGAAGAACAACGCTGCACACAACAATGCTGCCTACAATAACACAGGCCATAACAATAACACAGTAGGCCGTAGCCCAAACCAGCTCCCTGAGCCCAAGAGAAGGCTGTACAAAGAAAGCCCCAAAGACCTCAGCATCTAGAGCAGAGCAGAGATCCCCCTCGCCACTCTCTCCTCTATATGTGCAAACTATGTACCATACACTGGAATTGGACTTCTGAGGATACTAACTCTTGTGCTTTATTTGGTCAACTGGTTTATTGTTTGATTTGATTGACTTAACTTGTGATCCCATCCCGAGATTCATAAAACAGCAGGAGTACAATCCTTCTATCAGTTCATACTGGTTGTTTTGTCATTGTTATAGTTATTTTGAACATAACTGAGGTTGTTGTACTATAGTAAAGGTATTGTATGTGCCTGCATATGAAATCAGTGATATTGCTTTTTGTAGGCATTGCTGACTCTAAATAGTATGTTCCCTCAGAGGTATGAAACATGCTTCCATTTGTGGTAACTTCTAACTACTAAGCTTGTTTTAAACTTGTTTTTTGATGTCTTTTCCATTCCTGAATTGCTTTACTGAACAAACTATAGCACAAGACACTGATGGTTCACAAGAACTGTGAAAATCACGTTTGACTTCAGGCAAAAAAAAAAAATCAAAATTTAAAATCTAGTTGTAAAACTAGAGTGAAAATTATATAAGTAATATATCTCTTTTTTGCATTTGTTCACTATTTATTTTTAATTTGGCACATATTTTGCGCAAGCTTCATTAAATCTTTTAAGGACCATGGTAGAAGTACACACTGTACTTGGGAAAGCATGCTCTACCTTGTTTGTGTTGCATCTTTGAAATGTATGGCAGCTCACCCTTCTTTGCTAACAACACCCACACACCCAAAATTAAGAAAAATAAAAAGTAAGGCAACTGATGTGACAATTGGCAATGGTGGTGTTAGTTTCTCCCTCAGAGTAGGATTATAAAAGTAACATGACTACTCCTTTGTTCCTACTCGTGTAACAGGGAAGGAACCTGACTCACTTTCAACTACAAAACTGTTCTGGTAGATTCTCCGTAGCAGGGAAATTAATTATCTAACTTTGTTGCTCATCAAAATTTCAGTTTCATACTTTAGATGAGTCTTCATTATGCCAGAATACCAGCTTGAAGCTGCCATAAAATATGATTTTTCATATATGCCAAAAAGAGTTTAAATAAATTTAAAACAAATGTTTGAATGATCCCTGTGCAAGATGCATGAGTAAAATTAAAGTGTAGTTTAACCACTTTATCTGATAGAGCTGAGTGAGAATAATCCATAAGGAACATGCACTGTAATCCCACGGTAATTGTTAATGATGACAGCCACATTTGCACACTAACCACCTCTTGGGTCCTAACACACAAGTGTGGTGTGTTGTGTTGGTAACATATGGAGAGTCCCGGTACAGGAGATGACCGATCTGCCATGCTGAGCCATGCTGTCACGCCACTGGAGTCTGACTGCTGCTTTATAATGTATTTGTGTGTATTCTCTGTTTTATGTTTCATTAAAGAACTAAAAATATATTGGAAAACCACAACAAATGCATTGTTTGATCACTGTTGTCGCCATGGTACTGTATTTAACAAAAAAAGAAGAAAAACAAAGAAAAGAAACATGTTTAAGAAGTTAACCTGTTGGCCATCACCTGTAAAAAAAATTCCAATGTAACTATTAGGAACCTGTCAAGGAATAAAATGTTGCCTTTTTCTTGTACAAAAGAGAAATTTATGAGAAAACCTCAGCAGTGAGGAATGTGATATTGTGTTTATATCTCTGAAATGGACCTGATGATTTATGGGAAATATGTTGATTTACTCTGGATCAGGTATGTAAAGACATTTTAGAATGAAAGACTGTATTTGGTCAATCAGAAACTGTTTGATGGTTTGAATCTCTCTCAATGGTTAGCCTGCCTTTGTATTATAAAAGCACTTGTATGCAGTCTGTGTTCTTCAAGCATTATTTCTTGCAATGTGCTCCGGACATAATGCTGTCTATGTGTTGATAAAAGCAGTACATGTATATGGGCCAATCTTTTTTATAAAACTATGCATATATATACTACATTGTTCATAGCTTTATTTGACCCATGAAGCTATACATAACATTAGTCTAAGTACAAGTAGATGTGGATTTATCCAGCTTCTTTCCTTGAGATGGATTACAATGTATATGTAGCTATCAAAAGAAGTCTGTGAATGCTATTTTTATTATCAAATAAAGTTTTCCATACAAATTCAAAAAGGATTTCATATTTTTGCACAGCCGTTTTTTTACGCATGTCTCAGGGTAGGCCTTTGAGCTTGTTCAGTCTTTTTGATCAAATGACTCTGAAGTGTCAGTTGTGGTCACGTTTAATATGCAGCTTTAGAGACTTCCTTTTACTGAAGATCGACACTCAAAAAATATTTACTACATTTAACAGCTACTGTACACCAGTTCACACACACAATCCACAAGAGTAATATGGAAATAGAACAATGAACAAATGAAGTTAGAAGCACTGAGCTGTCAACTGTATTGCCTTTCTTGACATAAAAAGGCATTTCATCTTATTTTCACAAGACATAATTGTAAAATATACACTACAAAGTGCTGCAATGTAATGTAAGCCATATAGAGCTGCGTAACTTTAAGCTGCTGAAAAACATACTTTATTGAACATTATTTGAATCTATTGATTTCGTCCATACTGAGCTTATAACCCACAATTAATCATGTTTGTGGTATTAAAGTTTCAGGTGATAACATAATATAATAATCATTAAAAGTATAAATAATTGTGATTCTTATGAACTTTAACAATGTAAGTGGTACCAAATGTTATCTTTTCTCGATAAACAAACCTTCATAAGATTGTCATCGATCAAATATTCTTCAAATATCTTCATTAAAGGAAGGGGAGATTTTCTTTTTTTTTAATGTTGAATTAAAATAGCGAGTGAAGGATGTCTTCTCCTATAGCTCTCAGCTGGAGCTTGACTTCAGACTGCTCAGTGAGTGTATCTGTATTCCAAGACAGATCCACTGGTATGGAGGTTGCTATAGCTACGCATGAAGGTCATTACAAGAGATATTGAGGTGTTTTTATTTCTCTGGTGTGGCATACTGCACAACCGAGAACTGACGAGAAGGAATCATGTCATTTATAATGCTGATAAAAGTAATTGTTAGTATCTTTCACAGAGCTTTAAAAAGCCCAGCATTCAAGAACTTGGTGTTCAATGAAGCTATAAACCTATGTGGAACTCAAGTAGGTCTCTATTTATTGAACTACATAATCATCAACTATATCTTTTGAGAGCTGAAAATATTTTATTTTAACTCTATCAAGAAATGTTGCGCAAATAATATAATTATACTTACAGTAACTTCCCTTGACAGTGTCTTTATTTGAAACTCTATATAGTTTGTGTGTGATATGATGCAAGTGATGAGTAATCGTTCCCATTTCTTTAACCTCTGCATCAAGGTGTCTCTAGGTAATACTGATTTGTGTTATCCAATAAGTCTTTGTGTTAACCTTTCATTAATGTGATTAATATTCGTCATCAGATAAAGTTGGTGTTGTGTCAGGTGTATATTCATCCCTGATTAATGTCATAATCCCCTTGCTAGGACAAGTTCTAAGTCCAAGGTGACCTGTGACTGTACTGAGATTACAGTAGCAATGCAGATGCAATTACAGAAGGATTTCAAACACAATTTTAAGTTTCTGAACTGTTCTAAGTGTTGGTACCATTAGCTCCCACAGTAGTCACTATAATAATAGCTCTAAAGTACAAATTGACTCAAGACATAAATGCATTCTGAATAGGTCATTCACATTTATTCATTTGATTAAATATACTACAGTCATTTGAACTTTGCCACCCAAATTGTAAGTAAAACAACAACAGGATAAGTCATTTGCAAAGTGCGATTTATTTTACGTTGCCTTGATTACATGCCTCTACATTCAAAAATAAGCCAGTATCATATAGGTTCCAACTGTAAAAGATTAACATTTTTTCCCTGTCCTCTCAGGAAAATCTCAAAGATTGTTACGTTGGATATTCTGTACATACAGGAACCACTCTGTAATGGGCTGACCTTTCCTGCAACTGTCTTTAGGTTGAACCAACTCGTTTGTAAAAATACAAAAAGGAAGTTATTTCCGTGGACATTAGCCTTCAGTCGTTTCCCGGGGGGAGCAGAAGTCTTCTTCTTGGATAGTAGATCATGGAGCCTCTGTTTGATGGCCCTTTTATGCAGGAGACACGGAGCTGGAAGAGGCAGAGGAGGCCTCTGTCTTGGTAGAGGATGCTCCCTCCTCCTCTTCGAAGGGATTCTTTCCACAGCACAAGGTGGTGATCATGCAGTTACGGAATTGCTTGTTCATGCAGATGTAGATCAGTGGGTTGTAGATGGAGGAGCTCTTGGCAAAGAATGCCGGTATGGTCATGAAGACAGGTCCGAACTCAGCACCCTGATTACAGAAGATCCAAACAGCCACACTGGAGTAGGGCACCCAACATACCAGGAAAGCGACAACCATGATAACGACCATGCGGGTGACTTCCCTCTCAGCCCTCTGGGTGGTCTCAGACTCCTGCTGAGCAGCAGCAGCCTCCTTGACAGCGCAGAGCAGACGACCATAGCAGAAGAAGATCACGATCAGTGGGATCATGAAGTGGCATGAGAACATGTAGACGACGAAGGACTCATTGTTGAAACCCTCTGCACGTGTGTAGTAGTCGATTCCACATGAGCACTGCATGCCCTCAGGGATGTAACGGGACCAGCCGACAAGAGGGGGCACGGAACAAGAGGCGGCCATTACCCAGGTTAAGGCCAAGCCCATGATGGCGTGATTCTCTCCGAAGCGGAAGTTGCTGAAGGGTTTGCAGACAACCACCCACCTCTCAATAGCCAGAACAACCAGTGACCAGAGGGCAATCTGTCCACCATGGGTAGCAAAGAATCCTTCCAAATTGCAGCCAAGGCGTCCAAGGACGAAGTAGCCGTGCATTGAGGTGTACATCGTTGTCGTGAATCCTCCAAACACCATGAAGAGGTCAGCCACAGCAAGATTCAGCAGGATGTAGTTTAGAGGGGTTCGCAGCTTCTTGTGTTCGATGGTGACGTAGAGAGTGAGGAAGTTGATTGGAAAGCCAGCAAGGATGAGAAAAAACATGTAGGCACCCAGGGCAGCATAAGCTGCTGGGCTGACAAGGTAGTACTGAGGATACTCATAAGGACTCCGGACAATGCCGGTGGTGTTAATCATAGGGACATAGAAATAGGGTCCCTCTGTGCCGTTCATGGTTGCGGTTGGCGGTTGCGATCAGCCCTTCGGTGGTGTTTCTTCTGGCTGTTCAGAGAGTGATGGAGAGGGACCTTGCTACAAATGGACCCAGGTGGACACGATCTGGCTTTTAAAGGGCACACCTTGGATTATCACTTTCCAAATCCGTCAGCACAAAGTGATTTAGGCCACAGTTAATATCTAATCCAGCCGTCACTGCAAACATAACTGACCACTCATCAAGATATTAAGGTTACACCTGCTCATTCCTCTTACGGAGCTGTCTGATGACTGTGTATTTTATATATAAAATATAAATATATCTTAAAAATATAAATAAATTAGAAATTCTGCAATATATGTGAAATAATGTACCTTTTCTTGTGCAGTGAATTTGATAGATCATATTTGGAGCAACTGTTTACATGTTCAAGCAAATCGGGGTAGTTGAAGCCACTGATTTTCTCACACGTAAATAAAATAAAATATAAGCATTAGTGTTGATGTGTTTTAGCTGTGTGACCCAGTGTGTGACCCTGACTACTGACCTTTCCTTGATTTCCAAATCACCCCTCACCCTAAATAGATTTTATAAGGAAGAGAGTAAAATTAATTTACTAATTTCATGACTTGTATTCCCAAACTATATATACTCATACTATATAGGTGTACTGCACCTATATCCAACACTGAATGACAACATATTCATCCCAAAGTCAAGTTGTCATGTCTAATTCTAAAACACAAACACATAACTAAATATCTGCAGTATGAAATTAAGCAGCCAAAATAACTCATATACTGAACTACAGCTTACCCATCTGAAAAACAAACATATGGCAGAGCTTTCTGAAGACAGTCAAAATACAGTTTTTTTACAGTTCAGTTCTTGTACAAAATGATGACTTGTGGACTCTTCAACTTCAACTTCAACTTTATTTATATAGCACTTTAAAACAACCACAGCTGAAACAAAGTGCTGTATATCAACAACACAGGAACATAAAACAATGAACAGGAAATAAATACTAAAATAATTGTTTATTGTTTTTAAAACAAATTAAAAACAATAAAACAATAACTAAAAAAACAAACAAACCATAAAACACTAAAAAAGGAGCAGAGTCACGGTTGAAAGCCAAGGAATGAAAATGGGTTTTAAAACGAGTTTAAGACTCATGGAACAACATGCTCTACAATAAAGTCTTTACATGATCATTTCCAAATGCATGGAGTGCCTCACTGAGATTACAAATCTTTTGTACAGGAGTATCAAGGTGAAGATAGCAACAACAGATAACAGGTATTGAATATTTTTAAATATATATACTGGTTCCCTCTATTACTGTGTGTCAAGTAGTTGATTGTCTGTGTTATATTGGATATAGACCAGAGGCAGTGGTGTTGCTGAGTAGTGGACCATCTTAGCTGCAGGTAAAGAGCTCAGCACTTTCCTAATGGGTGTTGTATTAAAGAGATTTGAGGCTTATGGATGTGTTACTCTCACAGGCCTGTAATGGGTTTAATGTTGCAGAGGGTCACTCTCGCTCAGTAGGATGTTGCTTCATCAGATGTTGCTTCATCTGATGTGATACCATAATTTTCTTTAATTTTCTTACTTCTTATTTCAAAATATTGCTTATGAATGGGTAGCAGTTTCAGAATAATGAAACTGCATGAATGTGGCAAACCACAAATTACTACATAGTGTTTATGTAAACAACTGGTTTCTTTGAACCCATGGTGTCAGTGTTTTTCATTAACAATTAAATCAGTAATTAACAAATGTGCTTAAATGCATTATAAATGTCCTTAATTACCACTTTATTATGATCTGAACACTCACTGGTGTACAGCAGGGGTAATAGAGGCTCTTCGGAATGTTCTGGAATTACACCTCCATGTTGGAAGGGCAGTGTATGAGTTTGGTGTTTTATTTCTACATCTTTATTAGTGTAAACTAGTGAACAGTGATACTGAATGTAATAAGTCATTTTTTCTGTGTTGTCTTTTGTGGTGTTTTCCTACACTTTTGAAGCAGGCCCTTGACATTATTAGGTTATTCGTGAAACATATATCAGGGTTTTCCCTCCCTGGATTTTTTTGAGACAAAGGTGGCAAAGAGTGTGTGTGGTGTGACATACACAGTTTGTGCACACATCTTTAAGTGGAAAAAAACATGATTTAACAGACAACTTTGGCCACAGGGAAAGGGGGACACTATTTTTAATGTATTTTTTGGCTTTGATTTGATTGTTAGAGTTTAAAAAAGTGGTAGGACTAAATAAGTTCCTTACTTCATCCTACACCCTTTTCAAACATTGAATGGTTATTATTTTGTTGTTTATCTTTGTATTAGATAGGCAGGGGAAATCCTGTATATGAATTAAAGGCTTTTTTATTAGAGCTGCAATCATCAGTTGATTAATTAATTAGTCAATTAATCAAAAAATACCTACAGTCCTACATTTTTTGTCACTTCCTGGAAACTTCCTAACATTAAATGTCATTATGGACTGTAACAAATAAAATTATTTTCATTATCACTTTATTTCTTGATTATTAATGATTCAATGTTTGGCATTTTTGCTTGAAGGATATGAAATTATGACATTATCACACAGTTTTAAGAATAATGTTAAATCAATTAACTAACTGATCATTCAATGAACTGTTAAAGCTCTAATCTCACACTGAATGGCACATCATACATGATAGAGTAGACATATTTAACCTCTTAAAAAATATTTCTAATAGCACCTGTAGATGTCAGGGACACCAGAAGCACTTCTGTTAATAGTCCTTTCTTCATATTCTATACATATTTTAATAAACTTTTAAAATGGAAAAACAAAGAAGAATATTTACTGTGAACTTGCTCTTTCCACCAAAGATTCATCCCTGAACTCAGCTACTTTTGGGATAAAATATATCAACCCATCTATCCATCTTCTACACCCAATTATCCTGTTCAGCCTGGCAGGGTGCTGGATCTGATCCCAGCATGCACTGGGACAGCTTTTCGGAGTGTTAGAGACATAAAAATGTCTCTTTCAATAGCAAAATTGCACCAAAAAATAGACTGATTGATTCTGAAGCACAATACACCAATTGAACAGTCATTAAAGTGTAGTCTAGTATTTCTATTCTGGTGCAGGCTGAGATAACATTTGGTGGATGGTCGGGGGCAACTTCAAATGTTTTAAGGAAAGTAATTTTTGTACACTGTGCTCTCTGGTGGGGAAGTAATGACATGACTATGTGACTGATACAACAACCAGTTTAAAGAAGCAGAGAGCATTATGTTGTTAAATCTTAGGTTAATACATGTATTTATCATTTAACTAAATAAATGTATTCATTTATAAATGGATCAAGATATGTTTTAACAACTGTGAAAGTGAAATCTCAGAGGAGAGAAGTTGGATCTGTTACCAAGTTTAAATGTGCATGAGCACCTGGGGATAAGGTAGGAGCAGGTGAAAAGTGAAAAAGACAAGACAATTAACGTGGTTGCATCAATTTGAAAACAAAATGTCAGACGAAAATCTTCTTCTTCTCAAAGACCATAGCTGGATCATATATTGTTAATGAAGTCATCCACTTAAGACCATTAGAAATATTGATAATACCTTTGAATATAAGAGAGATGAAAATGTACTTGGAGATTTAAATGACATTCATTTTAAATACAGTCTGGCTATTCTTGCATAAGCATAGCTGAGAGTTAGTTTAAACTTCAAAATAAAAATGAAAATTCAAGAACTAAAACTGAGTTGAGAGACGTGAGAGTCACAGTTACCACACTTATTATTCATCCTCATGTTATAAAGGATTTACAGCTCTGGGAAGGGATCAGGGCAGACCTGCTGAGCATGAAGCTACGCAGCAAAGCCTCTCTGCTTTGTTGTGGTTGATCTGTAGGTGTTTTGCTGCCCTCCTCAGGAAGCTGAAATAAGTACACTCAACCCACGGTTGAATTTTCATTACTAATAGGGATTAATCAAACAAAAATCTATTTTTATATTATCTATTGTATCTTTAACCAAGTTTTTAAATTGAATCTGAATCATTTCATAATCTTTAGCTTAGTCCCTTTTATCAGGAAACAAATAAATGATTTACTCTTAATTCTGTTCATGTCCTAATATTCATAATCTTTGAAACTCTAAACTTCTCTAAAAAATTTTCTATCTTCAGCATAATTCTTCATATTGTATCTCCTACCTTACTGTTTTTGTTTCCTTCATCATCCAGGAATCTAATAGGATAATTGAGTTTATTTCTGAACTTTTCTTAAAGGTTGAATATGTAGAATATTTATTAAAAGCTATATTTTTTAAAAAAATAATACAGCCACGGGGCGTTTTGAGGGGTACAGAATGAAAGTATTGCTTTTCCATAAAAAATAAAAAAAAATTAGTCTGAATTAATATTTTTAAATTTTTTTGACGGTTCGACAATGACGTTCTGACACGTTCTGTGTACATTGTACCAGCCAGTTAGCGGCCGGAATTACGGGTTGCCAGGGTTGTCTGTTGTTCCGGTGCAGCTACTGTAGACTGGCACTGGGTGAAATGGAGTTGTAAACAAGCAGAGCCGTGTTGGACTTACTAAAACCAGCGTTTTTTGCTCTCAAGTACAACTTTTCATCACAAAACTTCGAAGGTAAGACAGAATATCTGTTAGTAGCTGTAAATAAGTGGTTGTTTACCTTTGTATTCTTTGGCTGCTGGTTCACTGCAATAATAATAATAGTGGTAGGCTACTGTTGAACTCGCCAGGGTCTTAGCTTCTATATGAGATGCTATTTGTTTGTGTACCATGAAGTATCAAAACGGTAGCAATGGAAATGTGGAGAGTGGGTTGACTTTCTAACGCTATTCGGATTTTGATATTTGATCATTAATATGCTTGGTGTTTGAGTTGTGTTTAGTGTGTGTAAAAATGACGTGCTTGTAGCGGAGTTTCTCCTGTTTAATTTGATGTGCAGTATGACTGTATTGCTACATAATTAGGGGATCATCCCTATGTTCCCCGGGTCCTATGTTCCCCGGGATGATCCCGTCTACAGTTAACCAGTTAGCTGAGTTAGCCGCCGAGTTAGCAGCCGAGCTAGCAACCGAGTTAGCCGCGATCGGGGAACATAGGACCCGGGGAATATAGGTACGCTCCCCAGGTTTAACTGCTACTCCCACTGGTGTTACAATGTAATGTACCTCGGTGGTTTCAAGTCAGTTACAGCGAGGGTATGTTCGCTTCCTGTTTTCAAAATAAAAGCACCAACTCTATCGTTATGGTTTTCTTAATAATAAAAGGCAACGGGTGTTTTATTTTGTGAAAATGACCGGAAGTGCGTTACTCGCTACGGCTAACTTGAGTGGCTCCGAATTCGCAGGAACAAAACTTTAAGCAGATGTTATTTGGACAAATTAGCGTCACATTGTGGATCTAAAGGGCTACTTTCTCGCCTAAAAATGTTAGACATGTGGATAAAGTGCTATATTTACAGAGTTAGAGCTAAAATAAAATCCGGCACCAGACCTGGCAACCCGACTGCTGGAATTACTTTTTGGTTGTTGCGACTACGATCTCGAGACATTAGATGGCGTTGTTCTGCTCATTCTACATATTCTACCTTTAAGTAAATGAGTCTGCCACATGAACCACTCTAATATTAAAATGATCATCTTTAGCAGAAGCTAGACCCAGTTTCATGGCAAATTTCTGAATAAACAAATGCTGTGGCGGTAGATTTACTAAGATGCTAAACTAAACTTGGACACCTACTATAGTGTCAAAAAAGGATCCACCTTGACTACATGGGTACCTCAGACAAGGACCACTGTAATGAATAATACACTGAGATTCAGCCTTATCCTTATAAATAGTGTATGAGTTTCTCTCCAAAGAAAAACACACAACAGGATATGTACTCCTGTACTGCCTTGAGATGTACTAATCTAAATTAGACATGATCTGGAGGAGGCACCGTCCGAAATGTACATTCAGCATCTGTATCCCACCAGAGGGTCCAGCAGAGATTTAGGTGTTAATGTATCTCTATACATTACATGTAGGTTACAAATAGGACTTCAAACAGCCACAGCCTTGCCGCCTGACTTCAGCTTTTTCCTTTTCTTTTTTTTTTGTGCATATGATGATGACTGTGGCTTTTAGAGGACAAATGTGTGGGCAGAGTGTGATGCTCTCTCACTCTGCCTACAGGAACTCTCTTGCTGAGTGACCGGTAGAGAGGAGGGAACACTGTGACCGGGACATGGCATATCCACACCACCAGCTCCCACATACATTTCACACTCAGGGTTGTGCATCATCAGGCCCATAAGAGCAAAAATAACATCCGCTAGAGTCGACGATGTCAAGATCCCTTTTGAGATTGACTGCCTGAACAATTAAAGCTGTGCTTTGAATTCATCATTAGTTTCATTGATTATTTCTTTGAGTAATGAATGACCTATTCAGTCTATGAAGTAAGAGAAAACTGTTACAAATGCAAATCACATTTTCTTAAAGCACAAGGTGACAGTCCATAATACTAAAATATTCAATTTACAACAATATGAAACCGAGGAAAGCAGCACATTTTCACATTTAAGAGGGTACAAACTATTTGCCTTTTTTTTTTTTATTGGTTATGAGACAAAAAAGGAAAAACAGAGACAGAGAGGTAGCAAATACACAAACAACAAAACAGAGACATTAAAACATACTGAGGAGGTGCGTTGTTTCTGATAATATTCATAATGTTACAGTAAAGTGGAATTTGAGAAGCTATGTGCGTGTGTTTAAGTGTGTGTGTTTCACTTGTGGTATATGTCTGAGTAGAAGAACCAAAACACAACACAAGCTCAATTGTTACTTGGCCCTTACATGTAGCTATACAGTAGCTCATGTATATAGCACTATAGCTAACAAAAGCTAAAGAAAACATGATGGAAAAATGTACAGACTGAGTAAACACAGCCGGGCTATCAGACAAACCTGGCTATTAAAAGAAGGAAGGCTGCGTTCTCATTGTGATCTATGAGCTGTTGAAACAGAGAGACTGAGTGCACCAAATACTCCAAATACTTGACTGTATACTTTGTTTAAACCTATGTCTAATTAGATTGTACTGTTTAAAGTATATTTGTTATCTTGTGATTATCTGTTTTGTTTTCCTGTGTAAAACTTAATAATTCAGTAATACTTTTAATGCCAATACATCTTGTTTGAGTTTGCATATATAAGTTGGATATGATTAATAACTGATCCCACAATGCTTACATGATACAGAACAAAAGGAAATCAATACACAGCTTTGAGTCAAAGAGTAATTGATTACTTGTTAATTGCTTCTTTCAATCAATCTGTATTTGTGGATTAATCGTTTCAGCACTACTTTGTTTTCCATTCATTATCAAGTGCTTTACTGATGACATCATGAGTTGGATTAGCTATAATCACACACTAAATCAGCAGGTCAGTGGATAAAGCAGACAATTACCCCACTAAAAAGACAAGCTACTTTGCCAGGACTACAAAGCTGAAAGCAGATCTGTAAATCCATCACAGCTTCATATAAAAAGGCAGCTGAGTGTCTATCTTTAATGCTGCACATGCCTTCAGCATATGTGCCAGCAGTGGGAGCTGTTAGTCTTCACTGTACTGCTTGACATAAAATTGTTCACATTCTGCATTATTATTGATTCTACAGGAATCGACTGAAGTAATATTTGCATCTTGTTGCTGAATAAGTCGTGCCGTCTTAGGCCAGCAGTATTTGAGGCTGCCAAGCTGCCTCTCTTTAATACATTATTCACATTGTAAGTAGAAGCACTGCTTCTCTTCAATTCTAGTGCATCGCAGCTGATGCATGTCCATGTTTCTTTATCTAAATCAGTCTTTGAGGCTGTCACTACTATTATTGCGCCGAGGGTACGTGTCAGCACTCTCAGCGGGCAGTAATGTATGTCAGACGGACCTTTCAAACTGTCCCCTCTTGTTGATGAAGACTGCTTTTTGTCAGGAATAGCATTCAGGCCTATTCAGTCACCATAAAATGCAGAGAAGATGAGGTCAGAGGTGCCGTTACAGCTTAATTTACTGGAGTCCCGCAGGAAATCAGATCATATGATACCAACACCATCTACTCTCACCTGAAATAATTGGGGGGTGAAGGATTTGACAGATGACTGAGAGAGGTTTCTGCTTGGTATCTGCAGCTGTGTATAGCTAGTTATCCCTGGTAGGCAATTAAATGCACACAGCTGAACTCTGCAAGTAATTGACCTCTTCAAAGAGAGTACAAGCACATAACAACCTCCTATTCTTTTTAAAAAATATCTATTTGTGTTGTGAGAAATTTCATCAAGCTGAAAAGAGCTTGTAGAAAGCTTATTTCCTTCTGATCAGTAACAAGCAAAGCAGCAAACTGTGAATCTCGTTCTTTCTTTCTATCATTCTATCCTCCGATTAGCCTTGATTTAGCATCTCTTCCTTTCTGTCTCTATATGGTCTTTCAAGTTCACACGCACAGACGCACACACAAACCAATCTGTCTGTGGTGACGTTTCAGTGACTCCATCTTACCGCCCATTGTTCATGTTTGACAACTGCAAAGAAATTAGCAGTCTTTGACATGATTCATCATCTTTCAATCGACTGGTTGCTAAGGTGATGAATCCACGGTGTATGTGCAGTGCTGAAATCCTGTGGAGTGTGTGGAGAGCGATGTCCTCGGTTTGACACACACGCACGCACACACACACTAACAATGTGGTGGAAGTGGGACTAAAACGTTGGGCTGAGCATGCCTCTTATGTCTCCTGCCTTCGTGTTTTAGGGTTTAGAAAAAGAAGCCCCAGATGCTGGTGGTTAAACCCCTCACTGTGTGCACAAATGTCACCCTCATCAGCAAACACTTTCCAGACACACACACACGACACCTCCCACGCACTCATCTGCACACGATCACACAACAACCGCTTCAAAGCCACACATATTTATCAGCCTTCTCTAAACTCCTTTTATCATATCTCATCATTCATATGCTAAACAGCCACACACAGATTTTGGGGTTGTAAACTAGCATTGCAGCTAATAAAGGAAACACTGGCTTGTGAAGACACTTTTTTCCTTCGCCTTTTGGTGCATTTGGTCCATTTTGAATATCAACTTGATTCGTAATGTGATGAGCACATGTAGCGAGGTGGTTCAAATTGACTTGTAAATCCAGTGCACTTGATTGCTGAACTTGTTCCAGACTGGCCATGAATAATGCGGCAGAATCAGCCAAGTTTGGCTAAAACTGGTGCAAAGCTACTGACTGGAGCTGCTGTTAAGCCAAAATCCTCTCAAGCCCACAACCACAAAACTGAGCCAGACCTGGCATCCAAATTTGCAATGTATATCCAACAACACCACAGATCCAACTTCACTACCGAACAATGAAGGAAATGACACTCAGCTGCAATTTGTCCCATCTCGGGCGGCAGCTAGACTGCAACTAGTCATGGATTTTTTAGGCTGATACCTGTATAGATATTTCAATAAAATATGACATGATATGATTATGACATATCAGCCAAAAGTAACCTTTAATCCTAAAAAGATACCATAAACAAACATTTTTGATACAATCAGTACAGTAGTTGATTACTTGTTCATCAGACAATAAATTGGAAAATAATTTTGATAATTGATCATTTTTCAAGCAAAAATGTCAAACATGCTCTGATTTCAGCTTCTCCGATGTGAGGATTTGTTTCTTTTCTCTATTTTTTTATCTTTGTAGGATGAATATCTACCAACTAGACCAAACAAGACAACTGAAGACATCACTGTAAGTCCTGAGACATTTTAATAAGCATTATTTCACAATTTTAAATTATTAATCAAGAAAATAATCACTTGATTAATCAATAATCAAAATAATGGTAACTTGGAACCTACGATCCCTTAACTTTTTGAAAATAGGATGAAGGTACGCAATAAGTTGAACACTCAACATGTTAAAAATAAACTCATCAGTGCTGGAGAATCTATGTAATTATGACAAAATTTTGTAAATTACCTCAATTAACTCAACCATATCTACAATTTCTTGTTACTTGTCTGAGGACATATGCACTGATACTGATAATTATGCTATATACTGTAAGCTATCAATTATCTGTCAGGCTTTGCTGTCAACGTTGATAAAATATAAAATAAAAAATCTTCACTGGAGTCCTCTATTTTTTGTCTACTGCATATAGTAAAACAAGTCCAAAACCGGAGCCTGCTAGTTCACCTGTACAACTAATGCTTTATCGAGACAAGCATCACAACACTGTTGCTGTTTCTGACATCAACTGTGCACTTCTGTTCATACCAAGCACCGATCCAATAGCCTACTCTTCTTTTCCCACAGTTTTTTCAGGGTGCAACTCATTGGACTCATTTATACGTAAATCACATGAGATCAGGGATTTCTGTGGACCTAAAAAATGTATCCCAATGTGACTAAATGAATGTAACTGATAGCAGACACACTGAATTTTATGACACTGACAAAGCTTAACACTAAAACAGTCATGGCATGACCAGTGTCCTATCCTGTCCTATCCTCTTAATGTAATCAGTATCACCACCAACAACGATCAGTGTATCACTACATATCCTCCCCAATAATCACTCTTTCACCAAGCATCATCCGGACTATATCCTTTGTTCCTGGAATTGGAGTCAAATATCACAACAAATATTACAAACAACAAATACATATTTTGCACCACTACCATCAGCCACTGCTATCTTTCTCCTTGCAAATACAAAATACACAAGTTGTACTTATGATCATTTAACTCCTCTCATGTGTGTATACTGTCTCTTTTTGACACTATTTAAACAGAATCATGGTTGAGATAACTGAAAATTGCCACAAAATGTGCATCTTAACCCTGGAGATGCATCACAGTATGGACCAGCTCATCGTATTTACACTTTTGAGGTGTATGTAAAGTAGCAGGTGCCCCCATTGTCCTCTTGTCCCATTGAAGATGTTTTTGTAACAGTGTTTATTCGCTCTGTTGCCTCGACATGAGAAACACGGGACAATGCATGATGAAGCTGTTTTGTGTTTTTATTTTTAGACATCACAGGTCAAAACAAAGAGGGGCCTTGTCAAGTGAGGAGGGGGGGTCGTGAACAATATTTGCACATTCAGTGTTTGAAGCTTGCCCAGGCTCAACTGTGTAGAGACATTAATAATTATTATATACGTGTGTGTGTGTGTGTGTGTGTGTGTGTGTGTGTGTGTGTGTGTGTGTGTGTGTGTGTGTGTGTGTGTGTGTGTGAGTGTGTGTGTGTGTGTGTGTGTCCTACATGAACCAAGCAGTAATCTGACACCACTGTACCAGCTATCTACAAGATTATCTTTAGTTCAAAACAAAATTCCTATTCATGCATGACTGTTAGTGCAACTCGCCACTCATTCCAATTTTCCAGACAGATTAGCTTTGGTGTACCAGCGTGCTTGTAAGTTTTGAAGGCATTAATCATCTGGCTGGTGATGTAGCATGAATACTGGAAAGTGGGTGAAGATGAAAACATTCGACTGGAATATGCATCAGTGGAGCTGCCTCCCCAAATTTGTCAAGTGTGTCTCCAATTCAGGGGAAGTGAAGGGAGAGATAGAGTTTCAAACATGCCAGAGAATTAACACAATTTCCAATTAAGGCTTTCATTTCCTTAATGAGAGGGAGGGACTAGTGTAGACTCGGAGACAGATCAGCAGATGATGGATTGAGCTCCTGAGGGGTGTGACTGGAAATAGGCTACGAAGGCTTTACAACCCATCTGCTTGGTAACCTGAATTGACTCCTCTTGATTTATGGCTTTACAATTTTTAAGTTGTACTTTCCTGTAGCTACACATGAAATTTTTACATTTTTTCACTGTTTTAGATACCAGATGTAACTCCAAACATGATCCATCCCCTGGAGGATTTTGTGTTTTGTGAACTCATTTTTATAAAATACTTCAACACATCCTGAAGGCTGAAAGGTATGATAGCCATGTTTGAGGAGCTTCAGCAACAGCCCGATAGCTGATTGAAGTGTGCTAGTTAGCCAGAGCTCCCTGTAGAAGCAGCAGGACCAGAAGGCCTCAGGTCTGTTTATTGAATTACATAGGGGGGGTCTGATGATTGGCACAGCAGCTCGTCTGTAGGGAAATTGCCTGCGAGAGAGTGGGAATCATGTGAGATTGTCTGCATGACCAGCTTATGGAGGTGAGGGAGAGCATCAATGCAGAAAGATCAAATAATGTCTCTGCTGCTCACACCTTTAAAAAAAGGGGGGCTGGACATTGAGCTTCTTTTTCTAGATATTTAAGTCAGCTCACCCTTGCCAGTTCTGGTTATTGATACAAAGATAAAGAAAATACTTTTATTCTAAAAAAAGAACATAATGCAAGCTGTTAGCTAATTAGTATCAGCTTTGTATACACTCACAAATCTCCTTCTATGCATAACATTTGAGTAATTGATCAAGGAAAATTGTTTTTTCACTCTAGTTATTCAGCAAAAATGCCAAATATTTGCTGATTACAGCTTCTCAAATGTGATTTAGGTAACACTTAGCCTATTAAACATTGCTTCAAAGTATATAAAACAGCTAATGAATGGCTTACACATTAGAGCTGAAAATAACCATGATTTTTATTAATTTGCTGATTATTTTCCAGATAAACTGATTATTCATTTTATCAAGAAAATTATGGAAAAATGTCCATTATAATTTCTTAGAGCCATTTGTGCCATTTTCAAATGTCTTGTTTTGTCCGACCAACAGTCTAAAATCCACACAGACACAGAAAAGTACGGTGGCCGAGACCCGCCATAGCTGCAAATAAAAGTAACGCTGCAAACAAAAACAAACACTGCTGCAAATAAAAAGAAACGCTGCTGCATATAAAAGAAACGCTGCAAATAAAAAGACACACCGTAGCAAACAAAAAAAACGCTGCAAATAAAAACAAACGCCGCTGCAAATAAAAGAAACACCGCAGCAAACAAAAAAAAAACACCGCAGCATATAATTAAAAAAACGATGCAAATAAAAAAAGACACAACGGAAGTGGATTACCGGGGACTGTTTTTGCCGAAACACCGGAAGAAGAAGAACAACAAAAGGACTACGAATTGGAAAACGAACTAGAAAGTAAGTGAAAATGGTAGTGTTTAATGTCGCTACATGTACTTTTTAATGTGTTATTTGGTCAGGCGATGTAGCCCCAGGTTTGAAGTTGAATTGGAGAATGCCGGTGTATTGTTAGCTTCGGCTAACACGGGGAGACCACTAACGAGAGTGGAAACAACTGACGGCTACATAGTTCCGGCAGCTTATTACTGTCGTTGTTGTTGTTGCTTGTACGTGTAGGTCAGGAAAAGACGTAAAAGGGACCGTATATGGTTTGTTATTTGTGTTATTACGTTACGTGTTGGACTAAATACATGGACATATTGAGGAAAGTATTTCGATGTTATGGAAACGGATTTCATATTTCACAAGAATGGATACTTGGCGAGCTGTACAGAAAGTCCCGAGTCATAAGATGATCGTTGTGGATAAAGGGAAGACTTTGAAGGTATGTAGAGATTATAGCTGTTTTTACTTTAGCTGAGTGGCTGAATACTATTACGGCTGTGAGCAACCAATATAATTCGTGAGTGGTCTTGAATGAATCAGGGCAACCTATGCTTTCTAACAATGTACGGCATGAATATATATGTTTAAGGGTTGGTGTTTAAAACATTCAGAAGGACTTGTGGCTACCTCCCAACCTACGACCCGTCCCGTAGGCGGAACAGCGTGTTTTAAGTGTCTGCAGTTCCGATCCTCATCCCCATGTTGGCTGAAACAGACAAGTCACCCTCAAACACTACCATTTTCACTTACTTTCTAGTTCGTTTTCCAATTCGTAGTCCTGTTGTTGTTGTTTCTTCTTCCGGTGTTTCGGCAAAAACAGTCCCCGGTAATCCACTTCCGTTGTGTCTTTTTTTATTTGCATCGTTTTTTTTTATTATATGCTGCAGTGTTTTTTTTTTGTTTGCTGCGGTGTTTCTTTTATTTGCAGCGGCGTTTGTTTTTATTTGCAACGTTTTTTTTGTTTGCTGCGGTGTGTCTTTTTATTTGCAGCGTTTCTTTTATATGCAGCAGCGTTTCTTTTTATTTGCAGCAGCGTTTGTTTTTGTTTGCAGCGTTACTTTTATTTGCAGCTATGGCTGGTCTTGGCCACCGTAGAAAAGCTTCAAATAATCAAATCTGAGAAGGTGCAACTAGCATATATTTTGAATTTTTGCTTCATAAATGACTAAAACAATAATTCAATTACCAAAATAGCTGCCTAATCTTCTGTTGATGAACTAATTGATTAATGATAGGTCAACTCTATAATGTATATGTGAGCAGTGTTCACCTATTACTGGATGCTGGTATGTAAATATAATGAATGACAATAGGGTAAAATAAAGTTGCATTAATATTCATAGTGGAAGTTATAATTGTTAACAGATACTGTACATTAATTTAAACATTTAATCTGGTTTACAGCTACATTACAGTGTGTTTGAACTATTTATTAAATGTTTATATACTGCTAATAGATGCAATATAGGGAGAATTAAAATACAATGTTACAGCCATTTGCAGTTGACATCCTAAGCTCTGTGAAAGTGTAATGAGCATTTTTCACTATTTTCTGACATTTTATAGGCCTGAAACTGAATAATTGGAATAATCATTAGCTGCAGCTCTACTTCAATCAAGCCAATTTGGCGGTCTTTACAGTCTGGCAGGCTTACCTTCTCACATCAGTGGTCATTACTGTTGCAGTTTGCTTCTACCTGCGGCACACAGCTGCTGCTGTTTATGCACCCTCCACCCCAACCTCCTGCCCCATGTTTTGGCTTCTTATTAATCATACATTCACTGGCATTTCTTTCCTTGTGCATTATGTATACGCAATATCTCAGTGATACGTGTCTGCTGAGCTCTGTTCTGTCACCCTCTGCATTTTTTGACACTTGAATGCTGAGGGGAGCATCCTTTGTTTCCATAAAATACAACCATAAAGCTATTTGTAGCAATAAATGGTCCAGTCTCCTTCGACATGAGTGGTTTTGAATTATTAATTCTTATTGCATGTTGACAGCGGACACAGCATATACAAAACTCAAACATAATGACAAATGAAGAATATAAAAAATGCGAGGGGTGTTAATCCTGCATTAGCCACATGACAGATTAAAATCCAACTGTCCTCACCGGTCAGAAAAAGGGAGTAGCTGCCTGCACAGATGCACACATATACATGTGCTTGAGCCACTGTCCTTGCCTTTGGAGACGTTGTTTATTTCTAACCAGAATAATTTTCTAAACCTTATTTTCAACTTCTCCCTTTCATGATTGCGTCATGTGCTCATGTACAGTGGCTGATCAAAGCTAGATCAAATTAATATTTATTGTTTGTATGTGTGTGTGTGTGTGTGTCTGTGTGTGTGTGTGTGTGTGTCTGCATCTTTGTGTATGTTTGTGCATGTGTGTGTGGACTGAAAGACATAAATGAAAGCTGCTCGGCATCTTGTGATGTTCATCATGATTGTGTGCAACCGTTGCTGAAAAGGTTTAAGTCTGCTATTTTGGACACAATGCATAAAATAATGCACTGTACACATACATCTCTCTCACTCGCTCACATATTTGTGCTTCTTGTGACTCATCCTACTCACTCGCTTAATGACACAGCTCATATTAGATAATTCCTCTTAAATGATGTTGCCAAAAATATGATAGGCCCATCAGTAATCCCTGCAAGGCTCGGAATAGAACTGAATAACCCAAATGCTAACGTGATCATCCAGTACTTTGTTACGTAAGTGTTGGTACTTGCGTACAGTACACAGAGTGGTTAACTGCTGTCCTTCAGACTTGCTTGTTTCCCTCAGCCTCAGTTCTCAGTGATTCTGCTGCTCTGCTCTTTTTCAGATCTGTTTGTTGCTTGTCTAGTGAAGCTGGCACAACACCTCCCCCCAAAGCTCTGTGCTCATCCAGGGGACAGAGCTCCTCACTGTCTGGTAAAAACGACAGTGTGTTACAGATCACGGCCAAACAGTGTGTTCATGTCTGCTGAGCTCAGGGTCTTATGGAGTACCAGTCTGCCCGGTTAAATTTTCCAGAAACCCACCATATGAGCTCTTGCCAGTAGCAGAGCCTTGATTCATGCTTTGCTCTGGCCTCATCCTGGCTTTCATCAGGCCTGAAACAACCAACAACAAGTTTTTGTAGTATTTCCGATGAGTATAAGTCTTGCTGTTTGTTTTCATCCCATCAAATATGAAGTAAAGTCAAAGCAGTTGATTCTGACTGGATCATGTGGCTCCAAAATGTTTGGCTGAGGAACATAGCGAAGAAGCTGTGATAAATCATGAAATATAAGAACAGATAATACAGCACAGCAATGCTAGTCTTCCTTCATCTATTTTTTTCCTACTAATTAACACATTGACTATCACATCCATCTGAGTTCATTTCATTCCAAAACACCAAGGCATTAAAGACGAAAAGCTGCTGTTTGGTTTTAATAGCTCTCAGCAATGTCTTTGTACAGCAGCACAAATGCAAACCTCTTCAACAGCAGTAGAGGCAACTGTACAAGTAATGTAACCGCAAATGACAAATCAGTGCGTGCTAAATGTTTATGCTTCTTTTTCCTGCACAGTTAGGGAAGTCTCTGGAGCAAGTATGTTTTAGGAATTTATTTGAAAGGATTCATCTCCACTTCCCCGTGGTGGCATCCACCTGTGCATCTCTGGTAGTACAGTCCTTTGATGAGCACAGAATAAAACATTTACTGAGCTACGTAAAAATGTTTTTTTAGACCTCTAAACTGATGCAAAGAAAATTCTGATATGCATGAGGGAGGGAGGGAGGGAGGGAGGGAGGGAGGGAGGGAGGGAGAGAGAGAGAGAGAGAGAGAGAGAGAGAGAGAGAGAGAGAGAGAGAGAGAGAGAGAGAGAGAGAGAGAGAGAGAGAGAGAGAGATCACACTGGTAGACCCATAGCTTGTACTCGCAGCAAATCTGTAGCTCTGTTTGAGTAATGAACAAAAGTTTGGATACATATTCCCATTCGCTTGTGTGATACTATGGGTGAGGTATATGGATAAAATTGATATAAAAGTGATACTGATACCAACTGAGTACTTCATTCGGTACCCATTCCGCGTTTTGTGCATTTGCTATTATCTGGCGTAACAGGCGTGTAGTGTAGCCACACTTTACAGCATTTAGGCTGCTGAACTGCTAAGCGCACTGACTCAAATTAGTGATGACTTCACCACCACAGACGGGTTGTAGCTGCTGGGGCAGTGGGCCAATCACATGTTACATTAAATCAAAGAACAATTGCATTGATTTGCTGTGAGCAAGTCTATACAAATAGTTATATTTTCGAGCTCTGAGTGCTAAAAGGATCAATTGCAGACATCATTGGACAGGAGATGTGTTGATATTATTTGGTATTGATTTATTTTGGTTAATACCTTAAAAGGTATGAGTACCGATACTCAGCCCTATATATCAGTCCTGCTCATTTATTTGCAACTTTGCCTCACACAAGCAGCAACATCAATCTAACTCATGCTGCTTTATAAGACTCAACAAACAATATGCTGCCATTTGGTGACATCATCAGAGAGCACAATGTATGTTTCCATAGTTATGCAGATAACATACTCCGCTGAACCAAATGTTTGTGCAGCTTTAAACTCCATTACTACCTGTCTTCTGGCAATAAACAAATGGGTGAATGGTGGAGATGACCTTAACGCTAGCTGCTAGCTTGGTTAGCACAGTGCGCAGTCTATCGTTAATTGTGATAATGCTAATGCTATTTCGTTAGTGAAACAGGTTTAAAACAGACTTAAAACCATTCAAACTAAATGCACTTATCAGGAAAACAGAACATCATGATTATCATGAACCTTCATGAACTGAAAACTAAACTCTGTGCCTCTGGGGTGAGGCCATGGTAGACAGTAGACATCACGAAGTAGCTATGTCCTAAAGCATACCCTGCTTTATCGCTATTTTATTAAAAATGGGACGAAAAATTTACATGATGCTGTATTGAAAAGACTTGAAACTAGCTACTGAGGCCATAAACTCAACAGGAAACTGATTACTGAAAATAAATCTTGACATGGGCTGAAATGGTGTCACAGTACCAATTAATCCCATGCCAAACTTTTTTCATAAAATATTTTTATTTTATATTCCAAAATCTACAAGAACTAATGAGATTTTCAAATGAGAGATAAATCTTGCTTTATAAAAAATTATCTCCCTTATAAAACATGACAGTATCCATGAAAAACACCTGAACTTAGATTTTGGTGCTTAATGGGTACACTTACCCCAACAGCTGGAAACATTCATTAGAAAATTAGGAAAGTAATCAAATGTAATAAGTGAGATTACTTTGATTAAGTAATTGAAATAGTTACATTACTTATTACATTTTAAAAAGGGTAACTAGTAATCTGAAACCTGTACCTGTTACATTTCCAAAGTAACCTTCCCAGCCCTGAACTGTGTTGTAACTAAACTTAATTTAATAAATGTTATATTAAGAAAAGGAAAGAAAAAAACCTCTGTACTGGCTGTTTCAAAATGATCAGGGAAAAGCATGCACCTGCCCAGCAAATTATTTTGAGTCTATCTATGTGATATTTAAAAGTTTATTCTCAACCTTGAAAACAGAAGTTTGACAAAAAAGAAAATATCTTAGCTTTTTCTGTGGTTTTCCACCACATTTCACACTTGGTTGTAGCCTATATTATTATATTACTCCTCTTTGGTGTTGAAAGTGGTTGGCCTCCGTCTCTTCACTCCTGCTCAATGACTCTGACCCCTTCCCATATGATAGGCCACTGTGACAGGTTTTGATCTGGTGTTCATTTGAAAGCTCTGGAAAACCTAGTGAGTTTCTATGATTTATTTATTTACTTTTTTCATTCCATTTTTCAATTATTATACATTGCTGAGGTCTGGCCCAAAAGCAAAAAGAGTGCTTTCACCTTTCACTGGATATCTTAGACAGTCTAAGAATATTTTGTAATCCTGCCTGTATAAATTGAAGCTCGTTCCATCTCAAAATATAAAATTTTAATCACATTTAGAGAAGCAGTGTGATTGACACAGAGTATTTTGCAGGGAATGGGACTGAGCTTTTCCCTGTTCACAGTATCATATGACCCCTCTAACCTGGATCTAACAGTGTTAGGGTGACCTGCTCCTCCTGCATCCTACTGAAGCTGTTAATCCATGACAGTCATGGAGACATGCTGGAGAGCAGACAGAAATAGAAATGCAAATGGTGACAGTTTCATAACACCTCATATAGAAATCATTACCCTGATCTATTTGCCTCTATGTGCTATATCTCTCTACGTGGTTCAGAGTAGAAAACATATCCAAATAGGTTTTTATGAAACCAGTGATCTTAATTGTATAGAGTCATATTAAATTGCTGAATACTGAATCACAAAATATACAGGCATCTTTCAATGTATGAAGGTCACATCATTCATTGAGCATTCAGAGGTTTTTGTTCCTTTTTTTTTATTTTTTAAAATCAATATCATGACACGGGGTGGGGGGCCAGGAGGGTATGGAGTTGCAGTCTCTGAACACTTCCTCCATATGAGACCCAATCAAAGGTGATTTACTGCCCTCACAGAACAGGCAAATGGCTGTATGATAAAATAAGCAGTCTGATCCCCAGATGTGACTCTCTCTTTTAACTATTACTGTACTTTGCAGCACAGAGGATTTATTCAGCATCACTTGGAGGTTTATAGTTATGCTAGTGTGGTTTTTTTGCAGTTTGTTGGGCTAATTTGTGAATTTATTGTGTACAGTTGGGGCTTTGTAGCTTTTCTTTTATTATAGCTACTCCTGCATTCGTGGCCAGACATGAGAGAGTGAGGCCGACAAACAGTTGATAGCCTTTTGTGTGTTCCTTGTAGTGGTGGCATTTTGTGGAAAATGGTTACAGATAGGCAGGATTATAGGGCAGGCTCCACACGGTGCCCATGTGGTTCCCATCTCATCTATTCAATGTGTTGTCATTAGGTGTCTTATCTAATTACCTCCACCTAAAGTGGATGTGGCAGATCCAGAAGGCTTGTCCTCAAGGCCCCACACTGTTGATGTAATGCCTTGGTGCTAAATGCAAAGGGACCTACTGTATGTACATAGGCCATAAAAAACATTTGTCAGAAGATAATAGTTATTGATTTTTTCCAGTATAAAGCTTTGTTGTCATTCAGCGGAGATGCACATAGAGTACATTCCTCATCATTTGCTTTTGTTTGATTTCAATCAAGGTTATAAATAGCTGCAGTGAATCTTTTGAATTGTATTGTTTATGTCCATCTGTATGTGGATGTGCATGCGTGCATCTGTGTTAGGGATGCAAACGTTCAATTTCCTATTCGATAGTCAGCAGTGTTAACAATGGATTATAGGTTAATCATTTACAATTTCTGAAATACACTGGGTGTCTTTCTATTATAAAATCGCGTTAACCACTAACACGACCTATGTTTGACACAAAATGTAAGCTATATTGATAACTAGTTCAAGGAACAGAAAAACACCAAGTTACTGGAATGATAAATTAAGTAACACAAATTAATGACTTCATTTAAAATAATGGAGCTCCCACTCCCGTCTGTCGCCATCTACTCAACAACTGGCCCAATAAAATCCAAAGTCGTAAACAAATTATTAAGCATTAAAGCAAATAGTTGCACAACTTCCAGCTTCATTAGAGGACAAGATGTGTGGGACATATTTAACAATTAATTAACATTTGATTGAAATTGATTGAAAATTCAACAGTAAAATTTACTGTTATGGGTTATTTAATAACCTATAATTTAATTACATAAATGTAAAAAAGAAAAAAAAGAAAAAAAAATCTACCTAATCTACATGATGGAATGATGTGTGTTCACTGTAGCTAATGTTTGTCCAGCTGCTGGAAACAGCTGCTCTGCTGCAACAGACTCACGAATAGTGTCTCTCCAACTTTACCGGTAAATTATTAACAGCTATTAATTAATAATTGATTAATCATTGGCATCCCAAGTCTGTGTTGTCACTGTCTTTCACTTAAGAAAAAAGAAGGATTATGTAAGAAGATGTCTTCTGGTTGACATCTTGTACAACCTCCTAATATGGATTTTCTCTGAAGGAGGGCTGTTTATCAGTCCTGTGCTTTAAAGGTCCAGTGTGTAGAAATGAATGGTGTCTAGTAATGAGGTCGAAGATTGCAAACAACTTATACCCCTCCCCTCATGCTCCTCTTCAAGCATGTAGAAAACCCTACAGGGGCCACAAAACTCGCAAAATGCCCTCTCTAGAGCCAGTGTTTGGTTTGTCTGTTCTGGGCTAATGTAGAAACATGGCGGCACAACATGCGTGGAAGGGGACCTGTTTCCTCTGTAGATATGAAGGGCTCATTCTAATGTGACAAAAACACAACAATTCTTATTTTATTTTTTTTGTTAAAACATACTTATGAATATTATATTCCATTTCTGCCAAGTCCGCTCTGCTGGATGCCACTTAATTTTACACATTGAACCTTTAAAGGGAACAGGTGGACATGACTACAGGGAGGAGATGGTTGTAAATAGAATGGAAATGGTTCAAAGACATAGAAACAGGCAGTGAGGGGGAATGATGATTATAGAGCAAGGAGGAGGAGATGGCATGTTTCAGCATGGCTTCTCTTACCCATGTATGTTAGCAATGTTTTTACTTGTCTTGATGCATAGTGCATCCAGGCTTTTAGTACAAACAGCCCCTAATTTTATCTAAATCTTCTTTTTGAATCGTATGTTGTGATCCAAATGCTTTTTCTGGTCCATGAAAGTGGATTATCTTTGCTGCTTGACTCTCCTCCTATATTGTGGCTGTGCAGTTGTGCATTGAGCCACCAGGGAATCAATGTCTCATCTCCTGAAAGCTCTTACTGGTCTTAAGCATGAGTAGTTATAAGTATTAACCCCTTAGATGCCTTCATTCAGTGAGATAGATCCTCAATAGCCTCAAATGGAAAGTGGGACAATTTCTGTTGTGTATTTTCCTTATTTAAGCATGAAAAGTACAGATGCATAATTCATAAAATGCTTCATCTTAATTCTTCAAAACCTTCAAATACTAAATGACAGTTCAAATACTGTGCAACATCTACCACTGTGAATAGTCAATTTTCAAACTATGTGTAAAAAGACGAAGCTCCAGTTGGACCCCTCCTCCGTCCCTTACAAGCATGAAGAAGAACCTACAATGGCCGAGAATTTTGCAAAAAAACATACATTTCCCTCTCTAGAGCAACTGTTTGGTTTGTCAGTTCTGGGGTACTATGGAAACATGGCGGTGCAACATGGCAGGCTTCATGTAATGGGACCCATTCCCTATGTAGACATGTCCTTGAGTGCCAAGAAAGGCACCTTTAAATAAAATGTATTATTAAAGAGCTCATTCTAAGGTAACAAAAACACAATTCTTATTTTTAGGTGAATATAGATTCATTAAAAAATACTGATAAAGTCCGGTCCACTAGATGCCACTAAATTATACAACCTGCACATTTAATTGCATCAGTCTCAAATAGTACAGTTTTGTTGTAGCTTTATTTGGCTGAAGAGGTTGATATTTCCAGGGAAAAAAACAGACCTGTCAGCTAAAAGCCGGAATTGTAATTGGAAAAGGGACACTGGGATATAATCACTCCATCACTATCCTGGCTTGTAAATATTCACACTTCAATGGCATGAAATAGCACTACCAGGAAATGGTGATGTTTTGTTTAGATGGAGAAGGTCATCTATAAAAAGCAGAGCCTCTCAAAACTGAACACACCATGTGTCTCAGGCCACACTCTTACACCGAAAATGTGTTTTCACCCCGAGGAAATAAGTATTTTCTATGTTTGTCTTTGCGTATGTTGTGTTTCCTGTATATTCTGGGAAGGGGATGGCAGCTCTTTCACCCTTTTGAATAGTGGTGTGAATTATATCTGGTCTCAGCTGAATAGTGGTGCTTTCAGAAAGGGAGTTATTTATTTCGAGTGTTTGGTCACGTGTGTCCGTGTGTCTGTGTGTCTGTGTGTGTGTATCTGTCCATTGCTAATCTCACATACTACTGGACCCATCAGACTAATATTTATTATTTGCATTTATGGCCATATACTCAAGGATTTCTCACAGTTTCACTGTTTTATAATTGTTAAGAAACAACATTTTATCCTACATTAATTGCTGACACCTCACTCCTCTTAACTGACCGGTAAAAGGCATTTCTGTCAGTCAGCTAGGCTAAAAATAAGTCTGTTGCAGGTCACATTTTGGGCTTTGTCATAGCTCAAATTCTGGCCAGCATAGAAACATTTGGTCTCATCTTGAACTGGAGTATCTGTAAATTGATTATATACCCTGATAAATCCACTAAAATTAGGGACAATACAACATGAATTAATCTCTGTTTCAGTTTGTTTCGCTGCCATCTGATCAGATTCAACTCTTCTTTTATTGTGAGGGGAGGTAGGTGGGGGGTATTTGATTTTATGTGGTGTATTACAACAAAATGTTCTAAATTAATAACTGTTTTGCCTAAATTGAGAAGTTTGGACTAATTGTCCTCTTCATTGTTACCTTAGTGATTTTACACAGTTAGGCAAACCCGGGAGGGTGTTTGGTTACTATACCATTACATTATTCTATGCATTTTAAGGAAAACTAAGACTTTATATGCATATAACTGCTATAAAAATTCAATACTTTTTTTTCATATCTGCCAACGGTTACACATATGTTGAAATATCTGTTATAAGCCTAAATAATAATAATGTATCTGTTAGGCTTTTAAGTTACTCATATTGTGAATAAGTGTCCCCTTGTTAAATATTAAGCGGGTCAGTAGACTGAGTCCAGGCTGATTGGAAGAAATCGTTTATTTAAGCCAATTTATGTTTTTCCACTGGTCCAGTTGTGTGTTCTGTTTAAATTTAGTCTCTGTCTGTTTTCTTATGTAACTGGGCCTCTCTTTTTCGACAGAGAGAATCTAGGTTGTCAGGCATCCTTGTCGCAGTGACAGTGAGGGATGAGAGTCCTGCTTATCATGCTATAAAACAGGTTGTGTGATCAAATCAAAGGGCAGGCAGGATGACACAGACTCTAATAGAAGTAACACATCACTGTCATTCTCATTATCTCCCTTCTCCATTGACCTCATCACCTGAGTAACACTGCTCACCTGGCACGATGGGTCATTAACATATTAAAGTGTAAACAATTCTCAGTACGGAGATGAATCATACCTACAGATGCAGCTGAACTCAAAATATACGCATCAAGTATGCATACAGCCACAACCTGTGTGTGTGTGTTTTGTCCCACTGAACTCACACGTGGACCCACAATTCCACCACACATACAGTTGCACCTCTTTAAAAGGAAAGCCTTTAGGTTTGGGGCCTGACAGCTTTGTTATCCCTTGACACCACACTGTGATGGAGGAGATAAAACTCCCATGTGTGTTACTGACAGTCCCCCAGAGCAAAGACATTCCTCAGTAACTGAAATGGAGTATGGCAGGACGGAGATCCCCCCTGCTCAGAGCATTTAACATTAGTACGCTGGTATCAGATGTGGAGTTCCTCAGGGGAATAAAAAGTGAAGCTGAAGTGTGCTGAGGGTGAACGCATGACAGCAAAACCAAAAGGTTTGAACACATCACTCCTAATTTAACTTCTCTTCTCTGACTCCCAGTGAAACAAAGTATTGATTCTAAAACACTCATTGTTTTTAAATCTTGGCTGACCTCCTTCCTGCGTTGTTGACATGCTCACTGAGTACTGGACAGATCCTTAAATCATAGAGCAAAACTCTCCTCACCTGTCGTATGAAATATGCCATGATGATGATGTAATGATGCAGCTGATCAGGCTCAAGCTACAGTAATGTGGAAAGGGTTGCCAATTCAGCCGAGATGTGCTATTGTAGTCATACAATGGCCACTAATGAATACATGATTCTGACTAAAGGTGTTAATGGAAAAGGCTAAATGGGCTCCTATACCCAGTCAGAACTGCTTGTTGGAAAGGTCAGAGAGTTACAGCAACGTTTTCAACATTGTATTAGGAGGTGGGGCTGTTTGTGGCTATTTCTGGAAGTTTCTGAAACTGACAATCTGACATTCACAGAAATTTCACACTGTGATTGGCCATCAGCTAAAGGAGCCAGGGTTTTATCTTCTCTCTCACGCTTTCTCCTTTTCACTGCCATTATCAAGTAGAAACTACCATGGCTTGAGGTTGAAGCCAGGGCAGAAGTATCTTAAAGTGCAGCCACAACGGTCACTAGATGCTAGCTCCAAAGAATCCCTGCCTCCAACAGACTCCCATTCAAAAAGAACTGGTCTCCGGAAATACTAAGTATTTTAGGGATTATGTTCTCAAGTGCTAAATTCGGGCCCTCTTATAAGTGTACTGATGATCATTTTAGAAATTAATATATAACATGATTCTGCTGTGTGTGTTTTGATTGACAACTATATTAATTGACCTGCTGCTCTCCCTGGCTTCACGACTCAGACTGAGTTGGATTAGATCAAATATTTTGGTAAGTTCAATGTAACTTGATTACAATACCAGTCCTATTAACACAATTTTGCTAAAGTAGCTAATAATAGCTCAATTGAGCACTGCTCGGCGTCACCAGAAAGCTAGCTGTCACTTTGATCCAAGACAGTGCAGCGTGTTACCAAAGCATGGATGGCAACACCCCACACTGGAAACGATGGTGCTGACCATACTGTAAGATGCAACTCCAACAAGCTGCAAACAGGCTCCAATACAAACCAATGGGTGACATTATATCTTTCTTGTCACCCCTCTCTCTCTCTCTCTAATGGCCGTCTTGATTTACAATCTTGTCAGACAACATGTCACACAAATTAGTTCATAAACCAAACCTAAATCTTCTTGCTTTAATCTAGACTGGCATTGTGATCAGTAGAAAGTCTTTTTAACATAATTACCTTCCAAAATTTCAGTTATACGTCAAATATCTTAGTAACATCATTATTAGGCAGGCCAGTGAGTTGAGTAATACCTTCACATCCTGGCTGATATTTTCAAGTCTCAGATGTAAATGTCAAACACAGACTTTTGTGGTTGTCATGCCATCTCTCACTGTCAGCTGGCTACAGCTGCTTTAACAAAGGTCTAGTTTTGTATGGGTATGAAGAGAAAATTGTTTCCTGCTTTGTATCAGACATTGAAGCATAATATTTGCGACCACATTCCTATTTAAATTCATGTGCTTCTCAACAATACAATATTTCTGAAATGAAGAGAAACAACTGTGAGACAGCTTGACTAATGTCCTCTGAAAGATTGATACATACATTCATGGAGATGTCCCAGAATCGGACACACACAGGATTGTGTGTGTCCGATTGTGTGACTATACAAGCCAGTCATTTTGTCACTGTTAAAATTCAACTGTATGTATGTTTTTGTTTTATAACTGCTTTATGTATACCCCTACATATAGACAGTCATCTTATCCCTACTAACCCCTACCTCTCTTTATTGAATTCACACATTCTGAACAGCTATACAAAAATGTATTCATTTCTTTCTCTATTGCTGTAATTTTTGAGGAGATAATGTGAATTTGAGGAGGAAAAAACATGTTAGGAATGAGTATGGCTCAGCCATAAAATCATCAGGATATTCTATTATTCGCATCTGATAGCAAAGTCTATTTTCAGCCTGCAACAGAAATTTGTGGAGAGGAAATTACTTTAACAGCTACACTGCAGCATCCCTTTGAGCTTATGAAATAGGCTCTGTTTCTTCTCCTCACACACTTCTCATTTTCCTGATGCTCTGCTCTCAGACGATCCGTTATATCCGCTTTTACTTTACAACCCCTCCTTTTACCTTGTCTGTATTTCCTCACCTTCATGCCCTTTGGCTCAAATCATTTCTCCTGCTGGACCAAAGATGACAAAAATTCATTTGGACGTGTGACCCTGGCTATAGACCACCACAGCTTTGGGTTTACAGTCATTAAAACAATTTTTGGTAACAGTTATTGAGTTATCTTTATCGCATTAGGTGCCTCACACTTCACAGATGTCCCACATTTTATCTGATTTTCTCTAAGTCTGGAGCTAAATTAAATCTTGTCTCGGCCATAAGTGCTGTTCACAATTGATTTCCAGTGTGATCCTTGAAAATAACCCATTTATTCAGCAAGTGGGATGTCGATCAAGATTAATAACAGTGTTTGAAGAATTCCAATTAAACATCCATCAATATTTTTCCGTTCTTTATAATGGCTTGGAGGGTGTTTGTAAGTGTTTAGCATAACATTAATTCAGTCTGGTCAGCCGATGTTCGTCATGATTTTAAAGGGAATCATTTCAATGTTCTGCTCTTGGAACTTGGCATATTATGTGTACTATACATTATGAAATGTACAGTGCATTAACAAGAGGACATTTTATGTTTCTCATTGTTGGTCCTTAAACAGTTAAGGGCTGATTTTCATTTTAAAAAGTGTTTGAGGGTGGTCAAAACTATATTGGGGAACATATTTATACACTTTGTCTCCCATTAAGGGCAATTCACTAGAATAGGAGATTGTCATTTAGTACAGTCCAAATGACAGGACCAGGGAAGATAAAAGTATCTGCTAAAGTTTATGGTTCATTGACTTCAAAATCAATGATATGAAAAGGATTAGAATGTGCAACAAATACTGATAATGATGACTTTATTTATTATACAACACCATATTACAAATGAGAGTCAGCACTTTAACATCAGAGTTGTTTAATTTCAAATCCATAATGTTGGAGTACAGGACCATATACCGGCATACAGTATACCGGCATATACCGGCTAACGTAAACCTTGACCAACATATTAAAAAATGTGTCCCCATACCAAATATTTGTGACGATGCACAAAGTAAACATAAAGTTATCACCTCAGTCATATCCTCAAAGCCCTGAGCTATTTCTAAGACATGTCAAAATAAATGAGTTTCCATCTAAATGTTAACACAATCACAGTTGCTCAAGAAAATGGAAATTAATTCAGTTCAGCATTTCCATTCAGTGCTCTTATGCAGTTATTATAGTTATTGTTACTGCACTCATTCTTATGTCCATACCATTAAACTATTGTAGAAGAAGATTGAGCAACAACATGATTTAATTAAAAGTGTGGCGGTCAAACAATGCAAAACCATGCAGAAAATATGATATTTACATTGTGATATGTATTAATCTGAGGAATGTTACAGTCTCCACTGTAAGCAGAGGATAGAGACACAGACAGCAATATTACCTGGTTGCTATGCTAGGAATCCTGACCTCCACCCTGTATGCTGTTATTGGCTGAGGGCAACAAACCCACTGCCCAAAAGTTGATGGCCAGAAGTGTCCTGAATACAGTAAAATAATAAGAAAATACAGACAGAGGGCAGGGTCTCTGCAGATAAATACACTGCCACACACTTGTAATGAGTCGTAAGTGATCATCATTTAGAGGGATTATTCTTGTATGAGTCTGTACATTGTTTTGAGTTTGTTTGTTTTTAAAGGAAAATCCTGCATAGTTTATCTTTTAAGCTTTGTGATAAGGTCTTCTAACTATGCTCCCTGGTAAGTACAGCTGACTTATTTTACCTTTTAACTTGCCATCATTGAAACCATTTCTTTTTGTTTTTTCCCCCCAGGCACATTATTACTCATTTTTTGTACTGATGATTCAACCAGGAGAGCCAAATGTCCATCCAAGCCCTGCTCCAAATACCAGTCACCACACAACAGGACTTTAACTTCTGGCACACCAAAAATAACACCTGGAAATTTAGCGGGGTCAGACCTCATTGTACTCAAGTGTTGCTACAGCTTTGATGGAATGAATCATATACCACAGTGAGTCACACCTCACAGGGATGCAGTAATGGACACTGTACAATTATAAACATATATTATCCTTATGTTTTGTAAGTGGTTAAAGGAGAACAAAAACAAGTCAGAATACTTTCAATACTGCTTGCCTATTAGATCATATGAGAAATACATTACCATTCAAACATTTGTATACACATTCCCATTCCCCAAACTGTGTCCAAATGTTTGATTGGTACTGATTTAAGAGGTAAAATTGCCTTTAAGAAGAAAATGTTTGTCATTCTGTATTTTTCTGGATAAATCCTGTTATGATTTTCGTCAGCTGTCACCTGATCTTCCCCACTCAGAGCAAAGTATGTCAAGTCCTCCCAGAAAATTCTCCATTTCATTTTCATCTCCTCAACACAGGAGTGCATAAATTCTGCTGTTATTCTAATCAGAGGCTGTGTGCTGCAATACGATTGGCTGATAGCTGATGACTCATTTCAACAGGCTGGTGTGGGGTTGGCAAGAAAAGGGTGGGTGGGTAGGTGGGTGGGTGGTGGTGAAAAGGGGGAACAGGAGGTGGAAGTAAAGCATTCTCCCACAGCCTGTACATTTGTGTGTATTGTTGTTTCACACACTCGCACACAACATAAATACGTGGGGAGTCTTAATCTATACACACTTTCCCACTGTTTTTTTGTTCATCTCCCCAGCTATGGTTGCCTGTAGCCAGACTTGAGGAGAGACACAGAGCCAGGAGAAGAGAGAGAGAGAGAAAGGAGAGAGAAAGTGAGAGAGAGAGAGAGAGAGAGAGAGAGAGAGAGAGCAAGAGAGAGAGAGAGAGACTTGTGCTGATCACAGAGTCTGCAGCCCCCAGCCTTCCCTCTGTTTGCTGCTACAGTACGTGTGAAAGGCAGAGGGAGAGGCGGTGGAGGCAGAGCTGGTGTTTGTCTCTGAGACTCGAAAGGAAGAGGAGTGAGCTGTGCAGTGCAGAGCAGAGCAGAGCCGGTCCGTCCACTGGTATGTGTCCAGTGTGAGTGACTCAGTCCAGTCTCTGCCGCTGTCTGAACAGCCTCATACCAGGACTCTGACAACAGCCACACAAACAGGTGAGTCTCAACAGCCTCACAATGAAATACTCTTACCAGTATCAAGCCAGTTCGACTTGCCATTTAAATGTTTATTACTATGATTTTCCTGATGTGATTGTACATGTGTGTATTGTGCTGTTGTCATAAATAATGTTATAGTATCAATTTAAGAAATGTCATTTTTGGATTTCTGAAAGTTTTCCTATGAAAATCTATTATTAGTTTGTGTGTGTGTGTGTGCGTGCGTGCGTGTGTGTGTGTGTGTGTGTGTGTGTTTGTGTGCGAGCTCGTGCGTGCGTGTGTAAGTAGAAATGAGGGAAAGGGGTGTTTTTACATGTATGTTTACCTGTGTGTTCGTTTGTGTGAAGGCTTGTTTACCTCTTGACTGACAGGTGAAAAAGACCACTGGGACTTGGGGGGTGAAGTGGGGTGGGGTTGGGGGCTGGGTGGGTGGGGGGGGGGGTTGTTGCCTCTGTTGGGAGTGCATCCATCTGATCCCCCCCCCCCCCTTCTTTCCCCCGTGTGTAAATCCATGTGTCCCTGAAAGAGAAGTGGGTGGAGTGGGAACAGTTTCAGCAGTGGATCTGCTACTGTTATCTCAGTCTTGTTTAGAAACAGAGGGAGAGAGTGAAAAAAACACGAAGACACAAGAAAACCGTGCCAACCCAGATGCCGCGCTTTAGGCGGACTACAGTATTTAAAGGAATCCAAATTGTGCATACATTTCAGCCCTTGGTGTGTGGACATAGTAGTTTATTGACAACTGTCAGGAAAATCTGCCGGTGTTTACATGTCAGATTTCGCTGTTTTTCTTGAGCTCAGTGAGCCTTTTGTCTCAACTGCGCAAGAGAACTACTGCATCCATCCCTAATTGATGTAGCGCTGACAGGATGCGATTACTGTAGTGTGAGAGTGTGAGAGTGTTCTCTGTTCAAAGTCTAAGCCATTACATAATAAGGGTTTCAAGATACTGGCATAAATTCAAGATATAGCTGACATCAAATCAAAGATCTATCTAATGAGCAAGATTCTGCATGGCTCCTATTTTTCTTGTGATAATGTATACACAGTCTAATGTCTTAAATTAGTGTAAAGTTGTATCATTGACTGAAAGATTTTGTTGCCCATATGTGCACTTTTGACAGTATGTAAAAAAAAAATGATATGGAGTATTTGCCATGATTGAGCTCATAATTTTTATCGATGATTTGAAGTTGTCTTCTGATCTCTCATCTCCACTAAACATTTCAGAATTCTCCTCCATGTTAGTATGTAACACTTGTCGCTTGCATCCTGGGATCTTCAGCACCAGTCAAAAGTTTGGATACACCTTCCCATTCACTTGAACGAGAAAGTGTGTACAGACTTTTGACTGGTGCTGTTTACCGCAGGGATTCAGCAGATTAGTCCAGAATGATTTCTTCCAGTGGACAACTTGTTGAATCAGCCCAAGTTCTTTTCACCTTTGCCTGTGGAGTAAACCTTAATCTGCCATGACTTACTTTAAGCCCGTATGATTTGCGTACAGAGAGGACAGAGAAATACGAGGCTTTGAATAAGGCCATATGGCTGAATGAGATTTCACAGAGACATTGTCAGTGTCTAGATGGTTTAAACCCCTGAGCCATGACCGTGATCTGGGCTGCCATTGAGAGTGAAAAATCCCCTCAGTGTTTGTCTCTCTCACTGTGGATGCTGCTGTTGTCTGCCTTCAACTGTCAATCTGTCACCGACATTGACAGTCCCCATTGACCCTGCCAGGTCCCTTCATCACCCATCCCTCAAAATATCTGTCCATCCATCTATCCATCTATCCCTCCATCCATCCATCCATCCATCCATCCATCCATCCATATTTCTCCCACTGGGTTTCAAATGTTTGTCTCTTCACTTTCACCGAGCACCTCCCTCCAGCCCCCTCCACTCTGGTCGCCACAGAAACGGCTGATTCAGGAAGGGTGGGCGGGTGTCTCAGAGCTCTTGCTGCTCTGCCCCATGCGGTGCTTTCACAGTACATTTCTGCTTCTGTGCTGCTTTTATGGCCCTGATATGCTGACAGTTCAGGTGGCTCAGTCAGATGTTATACAATCTTATTAACTACACAAAGGCTATTTGTTCCGTCCCCTCAAAGGACATGTTTGGTATTTAGAGTTTCATTGCCATTCATGTTCAGTTTTTCCACTAACAATGGTGCAGACAGGGAATCTCTTCATTGCTCACTGACAGATCTCTAGTGCCGTAGGTTTTTTTTTACTTTGCTGAATTTGTGAGGATGTTATTAGTGATTCTGACGTAAACTGCTCTCTCTTGACTAGTCTTCCAATTAAGCGTTGGATTGATCCAATGAGATTTCTGGCCTATTTTCGCCTAAACATATGTGACGCCCGGGTCAGAGTCACACTGTGTGTGTTTAGAGACTTCACTGAGGTGATTAATAATGTAATATACCATGACCGAGCCATTTAATAATAGATATGCTTTGACCTTTCTCTTACGTAAGATCCATAAAGCAGAATAAGAGTGATGGAGTACAGGGCTGAAATAAATGGATGGATTTGAAAGGGAAATATTTGTCTGAAAATATGGATTAATCACCCCCTTCTCACCCGAGTGATACAGCAGACATCCCACTCAAAAAATAATGAGCAGCAAATAAACGATTTGCAGCTGTAATTACAGATGAATTTCTCAGGAGTGGCTTTTTGTTTTTGTGTTGGTTTCTATCCATTTCGTTGCATTTTTTAGGACAGCTCTGGTTGCCATGGTGATAGTTTGTACAGTAGCTTAAAACACTGCCTTTTACAAAGGCTCCTGAACATTCCAAGCAGGACCCCATGAGTTCGTCCTACTGTGCCTGATTAAATTAAAATGGGAATTTATATTCACTTAGGAGATAATAGGGAAGACCAGCGCCGTCTAAATTGTTGTGCTTTTAATCTTTTTGTGCTCTTTGCTCAAACACATAACCGAGCAGAGACACAGTCTTGCTACAGCATATCTCTGATACAGTAAATTAAAAAAAAGTTATTTCAGTTAATATTATTTTAGTATTACCTGGTGACTGAAGAGGAATGAAGAATAATATCTAGTGATTCTAACCAACATCTATACTAGCAACTTGCTCAAAACAGTGTTTGAGCTCATCTTGTTTGACAAAATTATCTCATATAATGTGTTTTCTTTTGTGATTTTGAGCACAACAAGGTATAAGTGTATGCAGGCTGCAGTGGTTTTTCTACCCTGCAGTGTTCAGCCATTACAGTCAGTGGTGACGCAGCCCGAGACTCACACAGCACACTGCAGACCCGTCACGAGACACAGCCAGAACAAAGAGCATACACTGTCATCTAAAAGAAAACCTCAACATGGATGATAACTCAGAAGCATCCTTTTCACAATACATCAAAGGACTGTAGATTGAGAGGGTGACATAGAGTACATAGCCATGTCCTGAAACCTCAACACTGACCCTGATACTTTTTAAGTGTACTGCCCCAGATACCTGAGAGACCTTTGTGGCACTGGATGCCTCAGATGGGAGACTTGGATGCCTGTGTATATATGCCTGTGCCAATTCACTTCTCCTTGTCAATGTGAAGTATAAATGAGGAGGGGTTCACAGATGAAGAGCCCACATATACCCGGGCACCTCCGTACTTGGTTCAACAAAACCATAACAAAGAGACATAACCACAAATGAGTTTGCAAAAGAATAAATCAGACACTTAGCTTGAAATTCAAAATTATGGATGTATTTTTTGACAAATAATTCAAAATAGAGAGTAAAGATTTTTATAATACACATGTGTAGACTTAATGAAAATAATGATTGTTGCTATAATGGCTAATTGGACTCTTTATTGCATCAAATTCAGATCAAATGAAGTGGACCACCACTAAAACCAGGCGAAACTCAGATTAGACTACAATAATATGGGAAGAGTGTCCTCACTATATGACCACACTGCAAAAACTTCCTGCAGAATAATGTTTACTGCACAAATCCACCAAATGTTTACAAGAAGAAGAACGTTCCTGCACTTCTGCCTCACTGTCACAAAACACTTCAGAAGATAAAAAAAGAGACATTTAAAACTGTTAAAGGTTGACACAGCCCTATAAAATAACTAAAGCTACAGCATAGACAGAAGCAGTTGTTAATCACAACAGGCAAAATAAAACAGTCAGAGAAAGTTATATTACATTATATAGTATCCTGCAATAATACAGTGTTTGAGTCAGCATGATTTACCATGCTAATAAAAAGTCAAAGTCATGGATAATAAAGGTACAACAACTATCTACCTGGGACCTCAGTATATAAATCGCCTGCAAACCGCGGGACCCTTTACCAACTTGAGCTCCTCATAAAATGTATAGCAATAAAACCTTTAATGTATAAATCTGCGGATATTTCATATTTGTTTCTTACCGTAAACAAATCCCATGAAAAGCTAAAGGAACAGTAGAATTCATCTGACTAAACCTGACGGGTAATCCTTTATTTTATTTTATTTTTTTATGTGTGCCATGGACCTCCATTAAATTATTTTACACTATTAAAAACACAATAATGAACCACACTGTTGCATAAGATATTTCTTAATTACCATGAACATTGGAAGTGTAATCAATCCCACATTCACTGTCAGTAACAAAAACACAGAACATCACCAGTCTTATCCTTTACAATACAGGATTTTAAACCACCAGGATCTGTAAGAAGCCAGTTTTCCATCTTAATCTGGAATAATGATGTTAAAATATTTAAAAAGTTACAAAAAAAAAAGCTTTGGCCTAATTATCTCCACTTAGAAAACACACACATATTTTTTTTCAACACTAACTATTCAACAAGGATACTTTGTGTATGAAATATGTTTAAATGTTTTTTATTCTTCTTATGTGATACAAAAAACAAACATTATCTAAAAAACATTAACGAAAAAATTATCGAAAAATATTAGCAGTGTGGAACTCACTACTAATGTAGAGAGATGGTTTTCCTTTACTTTGATGAGCAGATTAATGATTATTGAATGCTTCTTTTATTGACTTTACTCTTTCTACTCTCAACAGCCACCAAGATTGATTTTTTTAATAAGTTGGCCCTGTCTTCTAACTTAGCTATTCTGGTGAGGGATTGACCAATCATGATGCTGTAGAATGTCTTAAAAATGTTGCCACAAGGAATTAATGCAGATAACTTCTTTGGTCATCGGTCCTGTGGAAAAGCGAGAAGTGACTTTATGTTTGCTGCTCAAATGCTGAAAGCGATATTACAGGAAATCAGGTGAATCATGCTCTTTCTAATGTTTGAGGTGCAGACGAATTGATTTGATTTCCACGTGGGATGAAAGGTGAATATTTAGCCTACAACCAGTCGTTACCATAGATAAGCTCATTTTGAGTTGGATCCTGGATGATTCTCGGCAGCGGACCACTGTCTGATGACTAATGTTCTCCCAAGTGCCATGTTAAAGCCCTTTAATTGGCAAGAATGAACCAATCATTAACTTAGTCATTAAAGCTTATTGTAGTGCTGAGACTGATGTGACTTGATCTTAGCAAACTTCTATAATTGTTCCCGACATTCTCAGACATTATTCGGGGGCTCATCAACACCAACGTGCTGTTTCATTTTGATTCTTTGAAGATTCCCCAGCACTTAATGTCAGAGTGTTACTGCACTAACCTCACTGTTCTGGCCAAAAATTCCCATCTGGACTTACTCTTCCTACCATCTGCTCCTCTGCTCTCTTATTGGCCAGTCTCGTTGACAGTTGTGAGGCCTCCAGTTTTAAATGGCCCCCACACACTTTTGTTAGATGAATAGAAGAAAGGAGGTGAGCTGGAAGAAGAGAGGAGGCACAGAGAATCATAAAGCTTGGGGTTTAAACTCGATTCACCACAGTGCATTTCTTTAGTGCTGTGGCACTCTGCTTCTCAGCAGTTTCCACCCAATCTCTCTGTATCCCAGAAAGTGCTGACTGGCTTACGATAGGGATCACTAAGAGAACAAAATGCAGTTTATTCTTAGTCAGAGAAAGACTGTTTCCCTTAAATTAAAAGTCACATCCAGAGAGGAGCTGAGGGAAAGAAAGGAAACAGGGTCATTGTGCAGGTGTATGGATTATTGCAAGGGGAGAGTGACAGCATGATGTAAATGTTGCTGTTGGTGGTGTTTGTGTTGATTTAGATTGTTGGTGCTAGTTTGGCCTCAATGACTGATGTATTTGAGGGAAGTGAACTCTAAAGGAATCATCTGTGGTGTTGCTCTGCCCTGAGGTTTAGTGCTCGCTCTATCCTCATACTAATGACACCATTACAGGGCTTTTCTGAAATAGCATTTTCCTGTTTACCAAAATGTGTAGGCACACACTGCAACACATCACACGGACCTAATCAGACAATGTAAGGCACGACATTATGAACACGTGTATTTATAATTGTATTTCACACTCCCATGAAACAGAAGTTAGAGCGTCTTTATCCTCTGTACTGTGACACATTTCCCAGTGAAACAGAATATTTGGGTGGTACAAAAGGGATTTAAATCAAATCCTTTGCATTTGATTGGACTGTAAAAAAGTGGGTGTGGCTTACAGTTGAGTGCAATATGGAGCTGCAGAGAGAAACTGAGATGGCTCCACACACACCTCCTCACCTATTGTTAGATTAGGAGGAAGACAAGGGAGAGATGAATAAATTAGACCTCAGTCACATTGCTTTGGAAATGAAAACAACAACAGTTTTTTCCCACTGATATCGAAACACATCTCTTCATATCCTTCTCCATATTGCTCTGTTACTACACTGCGCTACCAGTGAAGTGCGGTTTTATATGACCGGTGTGACTGGCTACTCAACCAAAGTCCTTTTTGATTGGATTAACTTGGATTAACCCTGGGTGCAGTATGAGTCATAAAACATTTTAAACATTTTACAGGAAGATTTTGATGTAATAAATACTCTGACATTGATATTTTTGACATATATTCAGCATATAACAAGATATAAATGAACACATTTATTTTTTATTTCATGGGGCCTTTTAAGACCCCCCCTCCCCCCCCCCACGATTTTACATTGATATTTACAGTCAGTGTGAAATGTACAAAGTAAGTGCTTTCCTGTGATGCTCATTGAAGTGCTAAAGGAAATATCATCAGTTCTTCACATCTTTCATCGACATCTCTTTCTCTGTTTTTATCAAGATAACAGGGATTGACATGAAGGGATTTTGTAATGTAAAATTCAATAAAGACCTTTAAAAATGGAACTGATACAACGTGGAGCTGCCAAATAGGACACGCTTGCTCAGTCTAGTGTCACTTTGAAATGACGTCATTTCACATCCCCATCACCTCAGTGTCTTTAAATAGTAAAGGTGCTTGTAGAAGCTTGATCTGTGTTATTTTGTTGTTTTGGAGCTTGGTTTTCAGCGATGTACAAATTTGTGGCTTCATTTTAATCTCTTTTTTCCTGAAAGGAAAATAATGTTAATAGTAATCTGTCAATCACTAAATTTTTAAATGTGTTCCGAGCACATGATAAATCACCGTCTTTTGTTTGCTTTATCATCCTTTTACAGTCCAATGAGATCAGCTGCAGTATCCAACTGCTAAACAGATTTGTTGCCCATTGGCCAGCTGATGCTTTTCAACTGATTAATCAAGGATGCACAGTCTGACGATGTGCACAAAGGCTTTTCATAACTTGGCTCACCTAAGTATCCATTTCATCGAATGTGATCACCCCAAAAAATATAATGCTCCTTCCAAACAAAAACCCAAATTACAGACATTATGGCAGGTTGTTAATGTCATGTTCATCATGTGAAGTTCAACAAGTTACTTGTTACATGTGCCTGTGACATTCATGGATAAAAAGACAGACTTTATGGTTTTATTGTCTAACTATTATACTAATTCATTTAAATTCATGAAAACTCTTCCCTTGTTGTCTACTGGATAATATTTGTTATGGTAGATTCCATAAAATATAAATTGAATATTATTTAGCACTCAGTACACCTAGTTTCTATGATAATGTTGGGGAAAATAAACTAAGTAAAATACTTCATCAGTTGCTGTTGTGTATCTTTTGCTCCAAGCCCCTCTGGAAGGCTTCTTGCTGTTTGTCGACTCCAAGGGGCATTTTACCAATTGGAACGGTCCTAAAGATGGCAGACCTCAATTGATTTCCAGGTCATGTAGAAAGGACAAGGATGCAAAAATATAACATCCTGGATCTAAACCCAGCAGGGGCCTATGCCATATGTGTCATCTCCCCAAGTCCTCTCACATCTCCTGACACTCAGTGCTCCAGTTTCAGTGGGAGAGCAAAAAAAATAAAACAAACAAAAATTAAAGTTTATGATTTTACAGAAAAACAACTTTGACCTGCATTATAGTATCAAAATTCAGTATTTTTCAATTTATCTTTCTCACAGTTTTATCTGTCTCCTCAGATAAGACTCGTGACTTTATTTGCAGCCATCTTCAGATCAGTTCAACAATAACAAGTATATATTTTCTTACATTTGAATAGATATTCCATCCTGCAAACTGTTTATGATTGGGATGGTATGGCCACTAAAACAATTCAATAAACTATTCATATTATCTGGTGGAGGGTTTCTCAAAGTAGTTTAGAATTTGTTTCCATTCAGACAAAATACAAAGAAAAATACCAAAGATTGGTTTCACAACACAAAGAAAGCAGAATATTGTATCTGATTTTTTATGATAGTTGTCATTTTCAACTATCTTTTCAATGCAGGGAGGTCCGTCCCGGGGGTGGGGGGGGCTATAAAGGAGCTTTGCTCACACACGCACTGTATTGATAGTCACACAATCACACGCGAGCAGTCACTCTCTAGTTTGCACTCTTGCTCGCTCCAGATTCCGGGAGATTGGATCTCATTTGCAGGCATCAGGGAGCCTATCAATATGCGGGAGACTCCTAGAACTTCCGGGAGAGTTGGAATATCTGTTTTGCTCTGGGTGACTCAAAAAAATATTAAAACTTGATAAAGTGACGTATTAACAGGCCTTACAGCAAAAATAACAGCTTAATCTTCATCATTACTGCCCATTGGTGCAAAATGCATTCTGGGATACTTCGGCCAACCAATGGTGTAACTTCACTCAGTCAATTATGTTTTTAGGGCTGGTCCCACTGTTGCAGTCCAACCAAGAATAGGAATAAAAATCTTTAGCCATGCTAAGTACAGCCTTTGTGAGCCTCTGTGAGGCAAACTATGAGCTAAATACAAACATGCTAACATGCTGATGGTAAGCAGTTACGTTTACCATATTCACCATCTTAGTTTTGTGTGTTACCATGCTAACATTTGCTTTAGTCACTGTACAAACATCAAGAGATCACCAAAGTTATTTCAACTCATCCTGACAGGAACATGAATCTCTTTACAAAATCTACAACCAATAGTGGTTTCATTCAAAACCACACAAATAACATCCACATGGTAGCACTAGAGGGAAACTGAGTAGATTACCATTCAAGTCAGTAAGAAACATTTCTTTTACAAAATGTAATTGCAATCCATCCAATACTTGTTGAGATATTTCAGTGACCAAAGTGGTGGGTCGATCGACTGACTGATATTGCACGCCCTAGAGCTGTGCTGCTAGCAAGGATAGAAATTAGTACAATTCAACCACCCAAGAAGACTCATCCCTTTTATGGAAAGAGTTGGAGGCATTATGCATAATTTAAGCTGATTTCATTCCAAATTTTCTAACAAGGCAATTTATGTTATCTATGTAAATGGAAAAGTACCACTACACCCCAGAGATGATGTTGAAAAAAGTCAACAATGCCTGCGTGATCCATTAAATCATCTATTCCCAAGAGGCTGCAGTGGAATTACTTCACATACAAAAATCTTTGGTTTCCCCTCATGAGATCTGCATCACTCTAAACGACTCTGACGAGATGAGAATGTGATGCAGGCAAAGCTGTTAACTATTACACCTCCTTTGTGAAAACCACACACACACAAATAAACACTCTCAAATACTTATAACCAACAGATCCTCTCAACTGCTGCACCACCTGCCTCTCATCAACCCCCTCATCAAGCAGAATAAGATCACTGTTAATCCACTCGTCTCAGCCCAACAACGCTCCCACTGCAGGGCTCAGCTGTTCCCTCAGGGCTCCCTGAAAGTCAGGAGTATAGAAAGGTGATGGCAGCCTACACACTCCCTTATGCTTCTCCCTCTCTGACGTTCTTTTTCTGTCTATTACACACACATGCATCTTTGTTTTTTACTTTTGCTGTATTCTGTTTTTTTCTACTATAAAGGAGTGAACTCTAGAAACATGCTGTGTGTGGCTGTGGATGTCTAGTTTGATTGGAAGTGGCAACCCTTGTTTGAAAACCTGTAGGGTTTCTATGTGTGTCCAACCCTGCTGTGTTGTCACTCAGTTCTGTGGCACTACAAATCATGCCCCCTTCTTTTTGGGCTTGATTTGTATTTATGTTCTTTCACAATGTCCTGCTAGGACCCACAATATGTCTGAGTACTTTTGATTGTGTTGTTCCATCAATGGCGGCTCCTGACTCCTGATGCTGGGCCTCTCATCTGGTGGTGGAGTTCACACAAGTAGGGGGAGTTATGGGAGTTATTTTGGCTGTTAAGTCCTCCAGTGGACCATCAGGGGAGATCCAGTACCAAGGAAGTAATTGAATTTGAGGTTTCAGCTAATGATTTTTACAACAGCCGGACGTTTCTACCCTCTCCTGGGCTCAAAGTGTCATGCATGGCCTGCAAAGAGCTTCGCTCAGGCAAGCCCCAAATCATCCAGTAATGGCTTTGGAGAAGCTAAGTACATCTTACTCTTTTAACAGGCATGATTTGATAGCACTTATTCATCCAACAGCATATACAGAATTTTACATTGTTTCTTATAGGCTTCGCTGAACAGATGTTAAACTAGATGCATTGCCTTTGGACAAGATCAGCGTCATTGATTAAAAAAACAATTAGGGACTAATGAATCTCTGTGAGCTCAGGATACAATATCATACCTTCACGTATGAATTCATTAGTGGTCTTATTTGGATTATTGTGTCTTCAACAAAGCAAATTTGTTTAACCGGTTAACCAATCCACAGACATCTACATCACAATTTTCTTACAAAAATCTGGTTAGCCTCAAGCTCGTTTACTTTCAGAGGCTGTCGACCTTTGTTCTCTGATTATCTATGACCAGAGCAGTGAATTGTATGATTGATCTTTCCTTTTTTACCTCTAAAATGTCAAATACTGGCATGTCTCTGGTTACACAGTGACATTTCTTGTTAGTTTTAAAACCTATGACACTAAATGATTATTTTTTCGAGTATGTATTAAATATCTAAGTTTACACTGCTTTTAAGTATTCTTAAAAGCAGTGTAAATATCAACTCTGTTAGACCTCATGCTGTCTTTTGACCCAGACAGATAGGCAGCTTTGAAGCTGCTCTTACATTTAAAACCTGGCAACTTCAAGGCTGATTGGTCTCCATTTGTAGTTCAGTGAGGAACAGAGACTTCCCCCTTGGACCTCTTGTCTCTTCACCTCCATTGTTATCCCTTTATCCTTTTCATGTTGCTCCAAAAATCTGCATCTTACTTTCTGTCTTTTCTTTCTCCAAATCTTATTCCGTTATCTGCCCTCTATTTTGCTACTTTATATATTTATTTCTCTTTCCAGCTAGGAAGCAGCTCTTATCACCAAACGAGTGGGTATCATAATTGTTCCTTTTATTCCACCCCGACTCAGCCCACTGCTCTCACACACACTAACACACTCACACACACACATACACACACACACTATTGTCTTCCCTGGCGCTGTGCTGCAACCCATTTAGGTGCGACATCTTGTCGCTGCCCTTCATCAGCATAAACTCACCACTAATGGCCACCAGGTTTTTCTCATTAGTTAATTATGTTTTGTGATAATGTGTACAGCTTTGAGCTGTTAGCTGAATGACTTTTAGGCTAATGGTAACTGATCACCTCTGTACACAGACCTAAATTGGCCCCTTTTTGCACTTGTTGCATTGTCACAGCTATCCCTTATACCTGACTGCATTCTTAGTTCAATCAGACAGCCAAGCTTGTGTTTGTCTTGTTGAACTCCAGTGAATCCCATTACAGTATGACTGGGGTCAGAGGCCAGTAAAAAAGGTTCTATCAGAGATAATGGTGGCGCCCACTGGACTATATGTAATCATACTCTTACTGGAAGCTGCCTGATATAATTTTCCTCTCAGCCTGTAATTCTGGTTTTTCAGTCATGGAGGTGTAAGTGATGCATATTTACTAGTTCAGTGGGAACACCTGTAACAGCTCCAGACTGTCACATACATATAGATTTGTGCTTCTTGTCTGGCTTCGACTTGATCTATTGAGATCTGATCCATTTGTCCCATCACGTTGTCTTCTTCTTTTGTTCTGTCACAGTCAATTTTTAAATTTCTTTGTTTGCTTTGGAACGACTAGTGTGAGTCATTACTTGTCCATTGTTGATTGCATCGATGCACAAAAGCACTAGTTTTCAAAAAAAAGGCTACAACAATGACAGAGAGTTTCAAATGAATCATGCCTTCAGTGGATATTCTCTCCACTCTTTTTAATTTGGGTTGGTATCCAACCCTATAGTCAGTTCTGGTTCCCCTTTATATAAGCCATAGGCTTCAGTGGCAAACAAATGGTGGAGGAATATTTTCTTTTTTTTCTAAATTGCACAATTTTTCAGTGCATAGTGAGTGATCTTCTGCACTTTTTTGGAGCGCAATCATGCTTGGATATGTGGCGCTAAAGCAATATTTTAAAAAACACTCACCTCTTGGGTCCATCTGCTGTTCCTTGGAAAATAATGTGCATACTTCAATACTGAGGGTGTACGCTTAGGCTCTGTGCAGACATCTGCATACCTCTAATTTGTTGTGACCATGCCCTAAAGCAGCTTTCAAGAGGACTCCAGAAAGTTTTGTTAACAGAACAAATATATGTCTGTGATGTCTGCAGCTATCCGTTTACATGTCTGCTTTGAGTGGCATACTTTTTTTGAGCATCATGCCACCAGTACACAACCACTCCGCTCAGCTGATCAGCCGATTAGCTTGTGGCACTCCAGCTGGCTGGCATGGCTCACCAAATTCACCAGATCCTTGATATTAGGAGAAAGTGTCAGGGACAACGAGGTAAAGAAAGGAGGTTGAGACAGCGAAGCCTGTGAGCACTGTGAAGGTTTTGACTCAGGTGACATCTGGCCAGCTTTACTGGGTGAGATGCTGACAGCGATGCAGGTGGATGCTCCCCTCATGTCCTGGATTGTCAACTACCTGACTGGCAGACCACAGTTGCGCTTGCCACACTGTGTGTCGGACAGAGTGCTCAGCAACACTGGGGCCCAACAGGGACAGCCCTGTCTCCCTTCCTCTTTACCCTCTACATCACAGACTTCAACTACCACACAGTGTCCTGCCATCTTCAGAAGTTTTCTGATGCCTCTGTATAAGCAAGGGTGAGGGAGCTGAGTTCAGGGCTGTGGTGGGAAACTTTGTCACATGGCTTGAGCATAACCATCTGCAGGTCAATATGTCAAAGACAAATGAGTTGGTTGTGGATCTGAGGAGGGCCAAGGCACTGGTGATCCCTATGCACAGGGTCAGTGTGGACATTGTGGAGGACTACATAAACCTGAGAGTGCACATCGACAATAAAATGGACGGGATTAAGAACATTGAAGCCCTTTACAAGAAGAACCAGAGCCATCTCTATTTTCTGAGGAAGCGCAGGTCCCTCAACATTTGGTTGAGGATGCTTTATGAGTTGCCGGTGGCTCTCCTGTTTGTGGTGTCCCAGTGACGTGGCGGTGAAGCTGGACTCAGTGTCAGAGAGGAGGATGATCACATTTTAATTTACCCCCAGGGATAAATAAAGTATTTCTGATTATGATTATGACTCTTCAGCATACCACCAACACTTCATCCTGCTATCTAGTCACAGCTGCACTGACAATGCGGTCCAGAACATTGTGAAGAGCTCAGACAACTCATCTCCAGACTGAACACCAAAAGACATCTCTTTCATACGCACAGCACTTTTACACATGCATGGGGAGCAGTAAATGCTTCCCATATGGCAGCATCCACACATTTGTCAGCCCTTCTGCGTTGGTTTAAAAAAAAACATTTGCGGTTAGTTTGCTGCCAGTAAAAGAGAGATTATGGAAATATATTGAGATTTATAACATTATTTCTGGAGAGAGTGCTGAGATTGTGAAATTCTCACATGCTGTCACAGTGAGGCCAAACGGTTATCAGTCATCAACGTCAGAAAAGAAAAAGTGCTTTTTTAACTTATCGTTGAATAAATTATATCTTACTCATCATGAGAAATTGTTCAATTTAAATAATTTATCACAGTAGGCGAGTGCAGATACTGCTGTTATATATATATGTGCCGTTGAGTATAGCCATAGGTTGAATCACCTCATCATTGTAAGTATACCTGCCAACTAAGCAAGAAACATAATATTATTACCTTTGAAAATGAAGCAGAATTATATCAGCTTATTTTCATGTAACATTAAGTCACCCTCAGTCACACAGTATTTGTACTGTGATGTTGTACTGTGCCAGCTACACATATTTAAAAAAGCCAATAAAGCTGTTATCCAAATTTATGCAGTTTGATTTAGTTTTGAGGATGAAAACTTGAGATGTGAAATTGTTTAATTGGTTACTTTGTTTAAATCCCACATTATTTTATTTACAGTATTTACAGTGGAAAATGTTTCAGTCAAATGTGCACCTAGTTTTTGAGCCATTATATGTATAATATGCCATATAGCATGGCTCTTTACCACAGGTTAAACTGCAAAATATCACAGTGCTCAGATTCGATGATTGAACACAGCAGCAACTCCCCCATCCCTCTAACCCTGGAATCCATCGAAGTAATGGAGCAATTTGGGGAAACAACAAGCAGTTTAAGGGGGTTGAAGCCCTTTTCCTGACGGCAACAAGACGGCTCAGGGAAATGCCTGACCTCTTAATGCTATGCCGCAGCTTTCAGTGCTTTTACTGCTAAAAGTGTTGTTGCATCACATGGAAATGGCTCAGCTATATGTGTTCAACTCCACTGTGCCTTGACGTTTCGTGTGAAGAGACCAGTGGGAGGACGTGTAAAAATGCATAGCAACAGACTCTTTCTCTACTGTTCTCTCTCTCTCTCACACACATATACGCACACACATATATGTAGAGACAAATAAATACACGCCTGCACAGATAGAACACATAACACCCCTCCACACACACACACACACACACACACACCCCTAACACAAGGCTCAGTGGAATCAAAATGGGTCCATATTAAAGATTACACCCTTGGGCAAATGATGTAAATGGTATCACACAACAGGAGTCAGCCTCAGTTTGTGAATCACCGGCAGCAGTTGTGAAGAAAACATGTGCCTCTGCCTGCCCAGCTGCACTCCTCACACAAGTCACAGGCTTGGTCTGGAAACTTGATGCTCTGTGTGCTGGTGTGTGTGTGTGTGTATTGCCATTTCAGAGTCGCACTTCTGTGGCAGCCCACTGCTACTCAGCCATCCCTGTCATCATACCTGATCACGCCTGTCTGTCAAACCATTCTGATAAAATTCCTACAAAAGAGGGGAGGCTTACGAACACAGGCGGTATCCATTTCCCTCACTGAAACACAGGATGGTGCCTTTGCGGCAGCGTAGAGTGCGATTTGCCTGTTGAAACCCTGCAATTCTATTTAAGGCCATCCCACACACAGTGGGAGAGGAGCAGAAATGTGTCACCCTTTAATTACAGCTTTTCAGGTCCTTGTGAAATTTGTGCTTCTGTAGGTAAGAGAGAGTCCTACTTTGGATTTCAGGAGCACACCTCCAGCAATTAGCGCATCAGGAACATGAACAGTAGTATGTGTGCGTGTGTGCGTGTGTGTCTGTGTGTGCGTGTGTGTCTGTGTGTGTGTTTCCTTTATTGCCTTTTTCTTGTTGGGATCCATAGTGCCTTTACGTGAAAATGTTGTCCTTCTAGGTATTGACAACAACACCATATGAGTGATGCAGATAGCCGATTTGAGTGTGTGTTATGTTCCCAATTATATCACCAATTTTGTCTTCCACTCTGAGCGTTTCTCAGTCTGTTCTGCCAGCTGAACCACAGAGCTTTATTCCTATAGGGTCAACCCCTTTCAATTAATTTCTTGTTAGTCCTGATCCAAATAAGCTGCAGTAAGAATTTAATCCTCATAACTGGATTATGAGCTGATTGGCACTACATGAGAGCTGTTTGTTATTGAAATGAAGGGTTACATATTTCTGGATTTGATGGCGTATTGACAGCCACTCCTAGCTGAACAGTTAATGAATGGCTGTGCCATTAAAATCTGAATTTTGTTGTCACAAAAAGGATGATTATTTCTAGTGTCTATCAGGAGACAAGATCTAACTCTATTGGCTGTTTCTTTATGAGTGTCCTTGACAACGATTTGCCACGCAGGCCTCAGAGAGCCATTGAACACACAAAGCGCACACACACACGAAACACACACACACACACACTTCCCCTTCTGTGCACATGAAGATTAAGGAACAAGATGGTGGAATGAAGGACACTGAACTTGCTTGAAAGATTGAAATTTACATTATTTCAACTCCTTGGTGGGAGCTAATCTGACAAAAAAATCTGTTATCTTCAGTCATCTATTCTATTTTCTCTCTTCCTCAAATGCATTGACATACAAACTACTTTGTCATCTCCTGCATTCGTATTGCTACATTTAGATAAGCGAATAACATATTTCGTGTGGAGCCTATTGCTCAGTTGCCACGCTGTTATTCTTTTCATTACATGGGTGTATATCTGAGATAGTGGGCAAGAGTTGCTGTTTTTACTCAACAGGCTGACTCCATGGCGACCGTCTCCCGTGCCATTATGCTGTATGGAGGGTTACTGCCTTGTGGCACACTTGTTCCCCCACTGTGTAAGATAATTCCCCTGTCATTACAAAGGAAGGTTGGAAGTTTAAGGATTGGGAGGTATAGAGGTATAGGTGTATGTAGGCAGTCATATGTGTGTGTGTGTGTGTGTGTGTGTGTGTGTGTGTGTGCGAGCATGTGTGTCTGGAAACCTTTATTATTAATCAGGGATAACCATGAGTTCAGCAGGGGAGGGGAAAGAGGCCAAGGGTTGACATTTCAGGCTGTTGTAAGTTCAGTAGGGAGGCTCACACACCAGTGTCAGGGGGGCAGTAGGTTACTGTTTCAGTCCTGCCCACCACGCTTTGTTGTGTCACTATGAATCTGTATGAATGCTTTGAAACATTTGCAAAAGGGCATCACATTATGGCTTTTTTCTAAACGAAAATCATAGTCTCTTTTTTTTTGTTACATCTGAGCTGGACCTGCTGACCCTTTTGGAAACTCAGAAACTGGTAGAGGTGAAAAGGATGATTTCATCTGTCGTTTGGCCCATAAAATTGATTACATCAGTCCATTATGTAATGTGTGTGAGTTATGATACGAGCCAGCAAATTAGTATGATTGTGCGGCCTTGAGAGCCAGCATGAAGGATCCCAATATCAGTTAATGAAGCTAATAATGATCAATTGGATTTCAAAGCATATCGGTGTGATTTTTGTTTTGGAAAAGCAAAACTATTATCTGATGAATATCCAAACCCTCCTGCTTTAGTTTTTGGTCGATGTGGAAGGCTTCCAGGCAAATAATTACCATTATCTCTAAGAATGATTAGGAGAGTAATAATAAGGAAGAAGAGCAGCTTTTGAGTTTTTTCCTCACCATGTATGTTGAAAGAGAAAAGCATGTTCAAAGTAGAAACATGATAAACTAAGTTAATTCAGTGCTGTATTACAGGCAAACAAATATTACTAAAGTGACTTAGTTAACTATTTTAGAGCTGCAATGATTAGTCGATTGATCAATTAGATCAACATAAAATTAGTTTGATAATTGATTAATTGTTTTTGATTGATTTCTAGGTACTTTAATGTGAATATTTCCTTAGTTAGTCCTCTTTGACAGTAAACTGATTTTCTTTGGGTTATGGACTGTTGGTTGGGACAAAGCAAGATACTTTAGGTTGCATTTTGAACTTTGGGAAGCATTTTATAGGCCGACAACTAAGAGAAAATAATTGACAGATTAATCCATAATGAAAATAATTGTTAGTTGCAGCCTTAATCTATTTTACATTGGTTTTGTACTGTATTCTCAATTTTGCATTTGGATTCATCTCTCTGTATCACTGGATAATTGTATTGACTTGGCAGCATCTGTAAAATGCACGAGTAAATGGATGAGGCCTGGCTGATAACAAGATACATGAGACAATTCATCACAGGACATCCACTTTCTCAGTCTTTCTGCAGCCAGCCTCCCCAATAAATTTGCATTTCAATTTTGCCATAATTGACCTTTATGTACTTTGTCACATCATGTATTTGTGAGCCACAATATTCCCAATGTCCCAGGGGCATATTGTTGAAGTGTTTGATGTTTTACAGTTTTTCAGGAGGACGGGCCTGGGGGGCAAACTAAACTGCTACTACCTCTTTAACATTCAGAGGATACGTGGAGCCACACACACAGAAAGAGAGAAAGAGAGCGAGAGTGAGCAAAAATGGTATGAGTAAAAAGCTTCAAACCTCCCACTCCATGGCTTGAATATTTCACCGGATATGCTTAGTCTTTGAGAATATGATGCAGTTGAAAATGGTAAAGTGCTGCCATTACCAATGGAGGGGAGTGAATGACGTGACTTTGAATCTGCTGCATCTGATTTTAGTTGTCTCAACCACATAGTTAATGGTTGAACAGCATTCATAAATCCTGAAGTTCTGCCTTCCATCTTACTGCAGCAGAGCACTTGACACACAAAGGGTGATTAATTACTGTATGTTGGACGAATAATTCCACACAGCGGTTGTTTACAATGAAATAATTGCAGACACACAGCACTGAGATTAACTGACAACCAAGAACCTGTCGAGGCGATTAGCATCCTCTTTGGTTCAGCTTTTGTGTATTAAAGGGGATGCAGGAGCAAATTCAAAACTCCTCACCAGTTTTATCGATTGCAGCTTGTAATGTTTAGTGTCTCATTTAATGCTTCAATTCAAAGCACCAGTTAAATATCAATGAAAAGCTTAATAAGACGCTGTCTGCTTTATCAGTTTTTTGGGGTGTTTTAAAGGGGATGATTGTAAATATACAGAACCAGAGAATTTGTCAACCAAGAGAAATTCTAATTACTGCTGACAAACTGTATGTCGGCAACAGAAGGAGATTAAATGTGGACTCTGCATCGCATTTGTTGTCACGGAGAGGATAGTGTTGATTCTGATTGGTTATGCTCTCACTGTGAAGAGTTAATCAAGCCTTGGTCAGGCTCTGTGCTTCAGCCGAGCACCTCCTCTCATGTCAGCTTTTACATAAATAAGAGCTTTTTCTCTCCATCACTCCCTCTCCTTCTTTTTCTCTCATGCACACCCACACAGAGCCTGTCAGAGGCACATGAGGATGGGAGGAGGAAGGAGGGAGGTGGGTGAAGCATGACACGTGAAAAAGGAAAAGCGATGCTCTTAACACTGCATCTACAGCCCTCTATCTATTGTTTCTCTATTTTTTATTTCTCTCTCCGTATGTGTTTCGAGTGTATTTTCTCTTGCTGGAACCTGAGAGGTTGTGGATTTATACGCAGAGCCTCTTCTCTTTGTTCTCAAAATTACCTAATTTGTTATGAAGATCTTCTCTGCTCTGGCTCAGAGATGTTGATTAATCTCAGTTAATTTATGTGTAAATTAAGACACTACTAATTGGATCTAACTGAAGAAGAGGCATATTATGGTAAAACTAAAATCAGATTCAGTGATCATTTACAATATTTAAAACATGATATGCCTACAGCATGTATATTATCCATTATGTAACCCTGCCAGTGAGTATGAAAGAAGCATAAAGATGGTAGATTTGTGCCTCCCGATAAAGACAGATACCAACAAATGAAAATATATTACAGCTCTCTCTTTCTCTCTGTGTGCACTTTATTGTTCTATCAGTAAAATCGTACATTTCATGACACACTTGTAAATGGGTGTTGTTCAAGACTAAGCACACCAACCAGTTGCCACGGCAACTTGCAGAGTTTTTCCAACTGACCTACAGTTGGCTGACTGCTGCCTCACTGAGATACAGTTTGGATGAGTCGTCCTCTCCTCCATTCAACAGTCACTGCGGATGGTTAAAATAGTTATCATCTTTGTCAAATAATTCATATTTCAGTACGGTAACTAATCATTATGAGCCTGAGAAAATAAAAATCAATTTTTCAAACTTAACCCATCACTTGATTGTGCTTGTTTGAGATGTCAGCCATGCAGATTATAACAAAACATTGACAATCAGGGAAATATGCTTATTAGTTAGAATAAAAGATTGACACTACTTCAACGCTAAAATGACTGTATGTTTAAGATTAAGTGATAAATACTTCCAGCAGTCGTCTTAATTGTGACTTTTGGATGTCAGGAGCAAAGAAGGAGGTGAGGTGACATTATTATACAGAAATAAAGTCTGCAGAGGTCTGGGGTGGATGGGTGGGTCAACAAAATGTGCGTTCCTGAACACTAAATCAAAGCCACATCAGACTACAGGTCGTCCTCAGGCATCTTTTAAGTGCTGCCTGACCATAACCACGTAGTTATTGCTGTAACCATGACACACACACAAGTCCTCTAACCTTAACAAAGTACTTATTTCAACCCAAACCATGATCTTTCTTTAGCACTAATTAAGTCATCTTTGTGCCTAAACTAAACCAGGCATCAAGATTTTGGAAGGCACAGATAAATTGTCACCCAGCTGAAAGGAACAGCAGATGAGTAAACGCCCCTATGTGTCCCTGTGGAGTGCGTGGATGGACAAAGTATTTGCATTTAATTTGGATGACTTGCTGTGTTAATATAAGCTACAGCCAGCAGCCAGTTAGCTTAGTTTAGCACAAAGACTGGAAGCAGGGAGAAACAGCTAGCCTGGCTCTGTCCAAGGTGGAACTAAATCTGCCTACCAGCTCCTCTAAATCTCACTTATTACCAAATAATATCTCATTTGTTTAAGCAAAGTAAGAAATTGACGGTGGGTTTGTGTGCAGGACTATTTCTTGGTTCTGAGCAGTTGCCAAGCAACCAGCAGAGACTCCAAGAAGTTACTGGATCCAGCAAGAAATAGCAAAGCAAATAGTGCTGGCTGTAGCTTCATGTTTGACGGACAGTTATGAAAGTGGTATCAGTCTTCTCGTCCAACTCACGGCGAGGAAGTGAATGAGTATATTTCCCATTTTAATTCTTAACATTGACCTTAAGAAGATTCTTAAGATGAGATACCCCATTATAAAAAAGTGACAAATTGTAGACTACAGGTTAAACTGTTATCCAGACAGTGATATTTTAGATCAGTTTAGGATCCTGAATTCAGATCTAGTTTTCTTATTAGAGACAATATTCATATTTTACTGTAATAATCCTGATGCAGTCAAAGATGTATGATCTCACAGAGAGGGGTTATCTCTCCTCTTCCCCTCAACGCTGCAGTAAAAATGCACTTAAAGTCATGAAATACAGGGAGAGAACATTTAGCACTTTACAGCCCACCTTTCCCTTTGAGACAAATGTCAAATATTTTTTTAGTTATTATATATATATATATATATTAAGTGCCAACCCACTTAATAGCTCTGATGATCTAATTGTGGTTTAACGGTCAAAGATTGAGCAGGGACAAAGTCAGGACAGATTGTAAGTTGTTTGAAACTATTCAGAAAACATGTTCAGTGGAAGGAAGAGTAACGCTTTTTAGTTGAGCCAATCACTTCTTCAGCTGATTTCAATGATTAGTTTCTCCTCTCTGGTTGAGGCTGTATTGATTGGTTGGAAAGAGAAGAGAAAGAGTGAAATCACTCGGTCTTACAAGGCACATGATTGTCTATTTGTGTTTTAGACCTTTACACACTGTTAATTACAAAACCCTGAACCTTTTCACAGTTGTGCTAAAAGAGAAAAGCAAACCCATCACTAAGCTACTTTTATTGAGCTTTTCATTGGATATTTTAATGCCTTTCATCACACATCACACATTCTGTTAAATAAACAGATTACTTTAAATAAAATGACTTAATGGATGGCATTAAAGCAGTGTCTCCTGTCTTTCTGCCAGTTCCTCTATTGAAAAAATGATTTCAAAACATTTGTTGAATAAATAACATCAATGGAAGCAGCTTTCTGAGCACAGAAAACTAAACATGGTTCACGTCTATTAAAGAATCTTATCAGGTTGCCTATTAAAGGGGGAAATTATTAACAACACTTGAAAATTGACAGTGCAATCAGCAAAGTCAACCATCTGACTACAGCTCTGTTAAGATGTATGATGAGTATTTATCACAGCATGTGAATGTGAGCACAGTAACAACAAAAGGCTTCATTTCCAGAAAGGCAAGCAAATTACTAAAAATGTAGAAAATTACAAAATAGAGAACAGAAAAACATTTCTTTTCTCCCCAAATATATTAACACTTCTGAAGCATGAATTACCCAAAATTGTGCCTCCCCCAGGAAACAGAAGTTCACAACTTGTCTCTCCTCTCTGCTTGTGTTGCTGGGGAAGAACAGAGGAGTGTGTTATGACTAACCGCTCAGCCTGGCAAGTGTTTATTACGTCAAAAAGTCACACACTCATCAGCAGTCTTCTGTACCAGCTCAATGTGCATACAGTCAAAAGTTTTGGTGCAAAGACAAGCCGTGACACTGAAACAGTTTGACACGAAAGCTGCGTCTTTGTTTAACAATGCACAGTAGAGACTTACATCACATCTTAATAAGTAGGGTGTGAAAGGAGCATTAAGCGGAGCGCTGTTGCATGCAGTGACGCTGTCATCCACTTGACAATAACAATATGTGTGCCAAAGTGGATTTAACATAACCCCACAATGGTTTTACTTATACTGTGCTAGAGAGGAAGAGGACACAACTTCATTGTTAGGAAGAATTTGTAGTTTATCTACATAACTTCTTACAAAATCACACAATTTTAAAAGATTGACTCTAAAATAAAATAGAAGGTTGATGACTTGCTGATGATGTCCTCTTTTTCACAGCATTATCATAGCAGGTAAAACACAGGTGTAACTAATAACATTAATCTGTGCTCCATCTTATTGACATTCCCTACTTAGCCAGGTCAGAGAGTCAGCATGCACATTTACTATTCATTAACGCAATTTGTTAAAGCTATGGTTTTCCTGCTATGACATGTCAAACTGTCCTCCATGGAAAAACCTTATTAAAAACATCTTCAAAGGAATACTCTTTAATTTTGAAGGATTATGCTCTTTCTTACCTGGACTTAGAAGATAAGATCAATATATTTTCATCTCATTGCTCAATACAGAGTAGCTCTATGACATGTTTAACCTAGCTTAGTAGAGACACTGGAAGCACAGGGAAACGACTAGCATAGCTTCCTACATATCCAATCTCTCATGTACATATTGTGTCTTGGGTATCAATAAATCAATCAATCTTTATTTATATGTATTATAATCACAACAAAAGTCATCTCAAGGCACTTTCACATACAGCAGGTCTAGACTGTACTCTTCTATTTAGTTCAAAGACACTCAACGTGCCTACATGAGCAAGCACTTTGTGACAACGGCCACGAATAACTCCCATTTTACGGGACGAAACTTGACGCAGAATCGGGCTCTAGGTGGGCGGCCATCTGCCTTGACCAGTTGGGGTATTAGGTGTATTTAACACTTGTAACTAAACAAGACATTGATGGGAACTTACACACACTGGTGTTATTTCCTAACAAACAATAGCTGGGCCTGTTGCAACTTCTTTGTCAAACACTGTATATAAATACACACATAGAATGTTTTAATGCCCCACTTTAGGGGTTTTGCCTTCCACGCTCTGGAAACATGCCGTGCTAACTCGGACAGACGTGAACCTAGTGCACACTTGGTTTAATACAAGCTACATTAGCTAAGGGCAGATATCATAATCAAGTAACATTAATCTTGCAGAAATATTGCAAAAAATAGCCCAACTCAGTGCAAGTCCCGGAGCTGAATAGAGCAGTAGATAAGCTAACTGTCAATCAACGCCCAGACAGCAGATATCAAAGCAATTCTTTTTAACAGATCAATCATTTTCAAAATGACCAGCACACTCATTAGAGGGCCAAAATGTAGAGATTGAGACTGACTGAAAATTATTGACTTCGTATTTCTGGAGAGAAGTTTATGATTTTGAATGAGAGTCTATTAGAGCCAGCATCGTCAGTGGTATCGTACTTTAAGTACTCAACTTTGCACATTTTCCTATATTTAAACAAAACCTAGTTGATTAGTGTGTATTACTGGCTAGCATGCTAGCATACATGAGACAAAATGAAAATAGGGCAGTTTTAGAGCGATTTAGAAGCTTATTTTTCATCCTGCCTTCAAAGCCACAGACTATCATCATGACACATTAACTCTGTAGCTGATAGGTGCCCACTGAGCTACCAAGATTATAGAGAATGCTTTTTAGCCCTAATTTGTTGCTCTGACATGTCAAAATGTCTGCTGTGAGAATGGAAATTAATAAGTAATTTTCCCCTCTAATATCTTTTTTTATGTAGCTACCAGAAAGACAACAAACAAGCATATTTCCAAAAACGTTTGTCCTTGGACAAGGAGGTACATTTAGGCACTGTAGATGCTATCAATTAAATATAAATACACTTGTCTCTATGACACAGAGGAAGGAAAAGGAAATGAATTTAAATGTCAGAATGTAGTTAGGATTCATATCGCCAACTTAAGTCATGTATGAACAGATGTCTAACTGGCGCAACAGGCTGCAGGTTTCCCAGCAGGCACACTCTAACTCAGCCTCCATACACTAATGAAGCACAGCTTCAGGCCAGACCGGAGGCTCAAGGTTACATACCTGCGATCTCTTCTCACAAAGAAATCAGCAGCACCCATCTTAGAGAGATAAACAGTACTCAGCTCTGCTTGGATGGAGGCTGACTCACTGGCTCAGTCTGTGGAAATGTCGGCTGTTCCTTGGCCACTGCTTAAGCTCTGGTTTCCTGTGATTTCTAATCTGCTTGAAACAGTGTTGCTCTCCGAAACCACCAGAGAATACCTGAGAAATCATTTTGAATCAGAAAATGTCAGAGCCTGTTCGTACTTAAACACAGATCATCGGGGAGTGTTTTTTTCCCAGTAAACTGGTTTGACCTTGATACCTGACCTACAGACACACAAATATGATACATTACAGCAAGTTCAATAATCACTGTGTTTTTTAAAACTCATATCAGGCTCTGACATCACTATTGTGTCCTTTACTTCACACTAATTGACTCTCTCCACTCATCAGCGTTGTGATGTAAACAGATATCATTCTTGCTTCCGTTGCTGGCTCACTACATATTCAAGCTGCCTGCATAATGAGTTGCATTTTATCTTCATACGTTGATGGTTGAGGCGATACCTAGCCCTATTAATTATTCATGTGTCAGAAAATATGTGCAGCAAGATGTAGGAGAACATTGAACTGATCTTGAATCCATACATTCGAGTAAAGTATTGAATGCAGATACAGCAGCTGATAATGATGTGTTTGGATTGCTCTGCTGCTGTGATATTATTTAAATCAATTTTTAAGTGATGTCTGCAGCACAGCTCAGTCACTCAGTCAACCCCTTTGGTCCAGACTGAAATATCTCAGCAGCTATCAAATGGATTGTACGACAGTCATAGTTCCCAGAGGATGAAGCATGATCACCTAATGTTTTACCTTGTGACACCATGAAATTTGTGTGAATTCTGAATTGAAATGAATTATGTTTGATACCTTTATGTCCAGGACATCAAGATTGTTATCACACTGGTAAAATTTACGACATTCCCATCAGCCTCAGCTTTGCTTTTAGTGCTAATTAGCAAATGGTATCATGCTAACACACTAAACTAAGATGCATGCTAATATGCTGCTTACATTTACCTCATAGCATCACTAATGGTGCCATTCAAGGTATGTTGGAGTTATTGTAATTACAACTAACAACCTAATCACAATACTCAAACCCAATTACAATGTATTGTAATTAGGACTCAGAAAGAGCTCCAATATATCTAACTTGACACTTAATAATATGTCACTTAATGGCATTTAATAAATCTCTGTGTATGCATGTGTATGTGCAGGCATAGTATGCATGTCTATATATGATAATATATATAGGCTCACAAGTATATTTCTTACTTATTTAAAAAAAGAAAGCTTACTTAAATACAGGCCTTTTGATTGTAAGATTGAGACTATGACTTTTCCAGCATTAAAGCTGCAAGTAAAACATGAATAAAAGTGACGTTTAATATAATAAAACTCAAATTTAAAGTCCCCTGCCACTCGAAAATGTTGATTGTTACTTCACAGTTGATGTTTTTACAACCATACAAAGCTAGAATGGCATTCATACCTTGAATGCATTTAACAGATTTGGACCACCAATGGTTTTTTTCCTGTATGTGAGAGCATGAGAAAAATGTATTGTTCATAACTTACATATTTTCTATAGCTGTGGTGCACCTGATGTTCACCGTCAAATCAATCAATAGCCTAAAATGCTACGATTTTGCCATCTCCCATTTTTTTCCTCTCTTTTCTCTATCTCTCATTCTCTCTTCTGCCTTTTTCATCAACAGGAATACCTGTGTCCATTGAAGCAGTTTGTGTAGAGGAGCATGTTGTGACAGCCATGTCTCTGGAGATGGAGAAGACCATCACCAAGCTGATGTACGACTTCCAGAGAAACTCGACCTCTGATGATGACTCTGGATGTGCACTGGAGGAATATGCCTGGGTTCCACCTGGCCTCAGCCCTGAACAGGTACACCAGCTCCAAAATCTCTTCTCCTCAGATATTCACTTCACATTCAACACCCCTTCCCCGTCGTGCCTCATTAGCTAATGCTTATTTTGGTCTGACAAAGCCAGACCATATCAAATTGAACCAAATCGGTCAGAAGAATTTAATTAGTCGGACGATAAAGTATCTGTGGCATTTTCCTAATAATCCAGAGATGGAAAATTCACTGATCTGAAAACAAGACAATGGATCATTATTGTTTCAGTCTCTTTGGGTTGAAGAAGAGGACAAGAGAAAAGGTGCAGGGAAGACATACAAATCACTCCGACTGAGCTGCCAGGCGTTTCACGGAAGAATAATTGTAAAGACATTTCTGAGCTGCCAGTGTTAAAGCTAACACTGTGTAGGAATCAAGTTCACAGTCAGAATGACAACCATGACTAAAATCCTGAAAAGTAACCACAGGCTGATTAGCTGATTGCATTGTTTTGGAGAACAGATGTGACGCAATGGTTGAAACATCTGATTCACGTTTATGAAATGTATGAGGTTATGTTTGTCCAGGTGGAGTCCCCTTGTACATATAGAAACAGTAGAACTTTCCCTGATCACTATCAAGAATATATAAAAATATGAGAGAATATGTCAGTTTGGAGCTGTGTGCACATTTTAATTTTTCCATTTAAGAATGGTTTTGGTATGCTAGCCATCGATTTGTTCTGTATTTTCGTGTATCCTTTCAGATTTAAAACCCAGAGGAATGGAAGTAATTTGAGACACTGAATGTTTGGATGAATCTAATTGAAACTGTGTGGCAATGTGTTTATGTATTCAGGTTCCACAATTCCCTGTCTGGACTCATTTGCAGTTTAAACGCCTTTTAATTGCATGCATGACCAAGCTAATGTAATCAATTGTGCATATCCAGAAGAAGATGTTTTCTCATCATCATTTTTTATTTCTGTCCACTGTTTTTGTCAGTTGTGGCTTAAGATAAACATGGCTCTGCTCAACTATATTGGGTATAAACACTTCTGTCTTTATTTAGTGAGTGCAGCACTCTAATACAACAGGCCCTGTTAACAGATGACAGGCTGGGGTGATAACAGTCATTTTCTCCAGTCAGCCATCTTGACAGGATGCTGAAAAAGGCTACAGCCTCTCTCATTGAGCAGGAGGTGTAGACAATTGTAGCTGCCTGTTGTGTTTTTTAATGCACATGAATGTAACGATTTCTAAGCCTGTCACTTGTTGTTTCGCTCTGTTCAATGTCATTAATCTAATTTGCATTTTGAAAGAAAAGCATAATTTCATGTAGTACAGTTCATTGAGTCATGATTGGCTTGTTGAAATGTTTTATTCCTCATGTTTCTGACAAAATGTTCTTATCTTAGGACTAATGACCACCTCTGACCCAGTATTTTAATTGATCATATGATTGTGGCAAAATAGCATGATAAAGGATATTTTTCCTCTTTATCATTCTTCATTATCTAAAACTATAATATTTAGTATCTATTAATGTCATGTTAAGAGCTTGATAATACAGAATGTGGTAAAAGAAAGCATTTTATGTATCTTTGACCAAATTACAAAGAGCTCAAAACAGAGAGGAGCTACTGAGGAGAGTATGTTTCACTGATATACATGTAGTTGTCCTTCATAGCTGACCTGTTTCCCATTTAAAGATCAAATTCTGGAAAAGAATTCCTCACGTCAAACCATCTAGAGCAGCAAAACTGTCATGAGGCTCAGTGTCACTCTTTACATTGTAGAATAAATAAATATGTGAGAATCTGAGGGGTGGCAGTCTGAGATGCTCTTCCTTTCCCTTTCACTCTCCACTCCACTGATTATGTAAATTGGATTACAACAACTTCAGCAAAATAGATATTTACACTGCATTGAACACTGGGCCACTTTGTGTCAAAGGCTGTTGTACTGAAATCAGAGACAACTGACAAGATTGTTTTCCATCCCTTCAGTGTTCAAACACCAACCAAGGTTTTCTGTATTTCACCCATTAACATGCAAATACAAAAGGATGTTTAGGCCTTGGATACCAAGTCCTGCTGCATCATGAATCATAATTGTAATACAATTTCCTTTAAGGAAGCTGAATCAGCTTCTGAAAAATGTAAGAATTTGCTTCTGTTCAAGGTTGTTTCTGCAGCAGCAGCACAGAGCTCACACTCTTTCAATTCCAGACACTAACACCAAGGACTGCCTTGATGGAGGAAAAAACAAAATGTTATTCACATGAAGAACATTATAAATTAATTTGAAAGTAATTTCAGTTTAATTTAGGTTGGGTGTGTTGCCATAAAGTAATGAAATGAGGTAGAATATGTAAAAATATTCAACTCAACATAACAGATGCTTCATAATTGAACATTAAGTTTTATCAGAACTGCATATTTGTGTCATTTGTTTCAGGTTCATCAATATTATAACTCCTTACCAGAAGAGAAGGTCCCTTATATAAACAGCCCTGGAGAGAAATATCGTATCAAACAACTTCTTCACCAGTTGCCACCACATGACAATGAGGTGAAACATGTTTTTTAATAGCAAAATTCTGTCACACCTTAGTACATTACAAATGTATTGGTATTATGACTTCCAGTAGTTCAGGAGCATTCTGGTTTTGAATACAAATGTGACATCTGCGCTTGAACTGATGATGAACCGTGTTCTTCAGGTACGTTACTGTAACGCAATGGACGAGGAGGAGAAAAGAGAGCTAAAGCTCTTCAGCAACCAACGGAAGAAGGAGAATTTGGGCAGGGGCAACGTCCGTCCTTTCCCCCTCACCATAAATGGGGCCATCTGTGAAAAGGTAAAACCAATAACTAATTTTTCTTCCTTTTGCTCTGTTGTCCTCCTTTTCATTTATATTTTTGGATTTACTCACCCGGGCTTCTTTTTGATGTTTCATCAGATGGATGAAACAGATAAGAAGTAGAAAATACTTCAATCTTGCATCCTAATTTCTTCAAGAAGAATTATATCTATTTAACTCTGCATGACCTACAGTTTATATTAATCTTTTTTTCTCATGCTTTTCTCCCACCCCTAATTGATCCCTTTTGTCCACTTCTCATCTCTTCCCTTCACTCCTCTCTGTTTTTGTCCTTTCCTTTTTTTCTTATCCTTTCCCTTCCTTCTCCTCTCCTCTCCTTTCCTACAGTGTGGTGGTCAGATAAACGGAGGGGACATTGTGGTTTTTGCTGTGAGGGCGGGTCATGGAAAATGTTGGCACCCTCATTGCTTTGTCTGCAGCATGTGTGAGGAGCTATTGGTGGATCTCATCTACTTTTACCAGGATGGCAAGATCTACTGTGGCCGGCACCACGCCGAGAGGCTGAAACCCCGCTGCTGTGCCTGTGATGAGGTGCGTCTGTCTCGGCCTGGAGCCTTGCAGGGTTGGAAATAGCTGAATGGCTCCTTGCTCAGAGACTTGAAATTGGTCTGGAGTGAAAAGATGTCTCAGCATTCTTGCCATTATACAGAAAGTCTGCTTGTTTGTTTTACCATAAAATGTGGCACGCAGGCATGACATACAGTAAAAATAGCTCTGGTAAGCATAGTGTACCATCAATATGATGACACATGCAGTAACTCAAGTGTCATATCTGTTTTATTTCCCTTAAATCATAGAAATAGTTATGTACAAGTGATGCTAGTGTTGCTACTAATGATTATTCACATCATCAATCACTCTGCCAATGGTTTTCTCTATTAATTGATTAATCATTAAATTTATAAAATACAGTAAAAAGTTGGAAAGAAAACCTATCCTAGTTCTGAGTCCAAGATTCTTTCAACCAACTGCCCAAAACCTAACAATATTCAACACAGAAAAGCAGCAAATCTTTGTATTTGAGATGCTGGAACCAACAAATTTTTGCTTGAAAAATTACTGAGATTATTAATTCATTAATTGACCAAAGCAGTTGCCTAATCACTGCAGCTCTAACTGATACCTATCTGATATGACACAAGGATTTCTGCTAGCTGGAAAACTGGAGGATAGTAAGACAAATTTCTTTTATGATAACAATTTGAGGTTGTTGGGGGGGTTTTGTTTCGTTTTTTGTGACAAGTAATTATGTGACATTCAATTTTGAATGGTTGCAAGATGCTTAACGGGATAAGAAAGAAGAACAAACTGTTTTGCTCCACAAGATATTTATTTACTCATTGACATATGTCATGTGTGAAGAGAGGTAGCAAGTAAGCATTGCTTCTAAAAGGTCATGGGGAAAAAAGTTTAGGGGCCATCATCCTGGGGATAACAAATAAATATTATGAAAAAAATAACTGGCCGAGGATAGAGCCTTGAGGTACCCCAAACATCATCACTACCCAGTAACTTCTTAAACAGCAACATTAAAAGTCATCTTTGCAAATTTGCAAATGTAAAACGAGCTAATATTCATCTTTTGCTTAACATTAATTCCAACATTTCATTTAACTCAATTAAATCTCTGTGTTGAATGTCTCTGCTGATGAATATAATATCTGGCTCATGCAGATTATCTTTGCCGATGAATGCACCGAGGCAGAGGGCAGGCACTGGCACATGAAGCACTTCTGCTGCTACGAGTGTGAGACCACCCTCGGCGGCCAGCGCTACATCATGAAGGACGGGCGGCCACACTGCTGCAATTGCTTTGAGTCCCTTTATGCAGAGTACTGTGATGCATGTGGAGAACACATAGGTATTACACATGTTTCCTTTTGGGGTTTTATTTTTATTGTTGTATCAAGACTTTTAACAAACATAAACTGTTACAAAAACACATGGACATGTTTTTTTTACACTAACATCATAGAAAACCTTTAACAGCTATTTATTGTGAGTGTGGCTATAATCAGCCTTGTGTGCCACAGCTGTGAAGAGGCGGAGTCAGTGCAGTGAGATGTGGATGGTTATTATCATCACCAAGCTCCAATAACAGTGAAAGAGTGTGTTTCAGAGGATGGGCCCATGTTGTATCCAGATGGGAGCTGTGAAAGATGATTACTTCCTTCAGCTCAGAAACAGGGCTGCTGAATTTTATGTGTGATTTCTTACAAATCCGGCAGTCATGTATGGGCATAGACTCACAAATGGTTTTGCTTTTAAATGGGGGGGGGGGAAGCTCAGTTTGTAGAAAATGACTCCATTATATCAGGCAAAAATGAGTTTAACCTAATGGCTAAAATCAGACTGTGGGCTGTGTTCATTAGCAGCAGCAGACTTTGTAAAATAACATTTTACCATTTTTCAGCAGTTAAAGCTGGAACCCTTGAGTATTTACTAATAAACTTTCTTTCTGGTATGTTATGTATTAATGTTGTGTGTTTCACCTAAGGCATTGACCAAGGCCAGATGACATATGATGGGCAGCACTGGCATGCGACTGAGGAATGCTTTTGCTGTGCTCGTTGCAAACGCTCTCTGCTTGGCCGTCCCTTTCTGCCAAAGCAGGGACAAATCTTCTGCTCACGGTCCTGCAGTGCTGGACAGGTAGCTGATCAACAAATGAGTATTATGAACATTATTGAATTGTTATATTGTTATATATTTTAGCAGGACAAATTTTTCAGTATGACCATACATATTAGCAGTTTCCTAATTGTACTAATGTGTTGCTATCAGGATCCAGATGAGTCCGACTCCTCAGACTCAGCCTTCCAGAGCGCCCGTTCCCGTGAGTCCCGCCACAGCACCAAGATTGGGAAAAAGGAGCGCAGGAATGCTGAGCAAGAGCGGCGTAGTGCTGAGGCCCGCCAGTCAGCTCCTCCACCCATGCCCGACCGTCTGTCAGCTGAAATTGATCCCTTGTCTGTTCAGATGGACCGTTTAAGCCTCTCTTCTAGCCAGACCCCGAGCAGGACACCTAACCGTACACCCAGCCGTACTCCAAGCCGTGCCCCAAGTCTTAACCAGGTGTGGATGAGCCGGGATGATCCCTACGTCCCTGCTGCTGCTTATGAGGGCCCCCAGCGGGAACCCTCCCCTACCACTACATCTATACATCTGCTGGGTCAGTGTAACCCTAGGCAGGGCTACAATCCCAACGCAAATCCTCATCCTCCAGCCCAGACTCCTGCCAACCCAGGTAAGAGGCCTGACTCCTGGGGGAAGGAACAAGGCAATGCCAAGAGGACCCCTATGGCGGCCCTGAGAGGCCACTCCTTTAATGAAAACTGGATCCACCACAGTCAGGATGAGTTCAGGCCCAACAAGCTACGTACCCAGATGAGTTTCAATGAGATGTCTAGCCAGAACCAGGGTTTCTCTGACAAGAGGAGCATCAGCCTACATGGATTCCAGAGAGATGGCAGGCCCCCGCTGACCAGGAGGAACCCCATCAATGCCATGAGCTTCAATGAGCCTCTCACTCCTCTAGAACAGACTCCTCGTGGATCCATGGACTCCCTCACCATGTCCAATGCCACAGGTACAGTCTGATAAATCATACAATGTGATCAAATATAATACAAATCCAAATTGTATGAAAATCTGACATGTGATTATTTGTTATTTTAGCAGGTAACTCTCTGGACGGGGGCAGTAGGCGTCAGGAGCATTTGTCAAGGTTCTCTATGCCTGACTTGAGTAAGGACTCAGGTGTGAATGTGTCTGAGAAGAGCAATATGGGAACCCTCAGCTCCTCAGTCCAGTTCCACAGCACAGAGTCACTGTCCTCCTCTCGCCCCTACAACAACAACATGTACACTCCACTAAGAGTAGGCTACCCGCTGCAGTACTGGGACGGCCCACAACCACTGGGCTTCGACAGCAAAGGTCGTGTCGGGGTTATGGGCAGCAGTGGGAACCTGCGGATGGCTCCAATGAGCGACAGGATGCCCCGTCGACGTATAAACGGGCAGGAACCCGTAACCCAGCAGCAACAGCCACAACCAAGACGTCGCAAACACCATCGTGGAAACCATGGTAATGGGCAGCACCGCAGTGGCCGCCACCACAAACGCTCTCGCCGTTCTCGCTCTGATAACGCCCTACACTTGGTGGCGGACCGGCCTGCTCAAATGTTGGAGCCACCCTACCGCCGCGTTCAGGAGGATTATGATCGCTTCCCCTCCGGTCATGCTGCCCGGGAGTTGTTTGGTCTGGAGCCAGGCGCCTACAGACAACAGCCCCATCGGCCCTGCCCCCGCACTACTTCTGATCTCACCCTACAGAATGCTGGCTGGCAGCCTGTGGGGCTAGGTGGGCCATGCTGGGGCGATGGGTACATGGAAGCTGCTGACCCCTGGTGCTCCAGCTGCTCCTCTTCTTCTGAGTCTGAGGGAGATGAGGGTTATTTCCTGGGTGAACCAATCCCTCGGCCCGTGCAGCTGTGCTACATCAACAATGAGGAGCTGCGCCATCGCTACAGCCCCTCTGGGATAGTTGGCCATCATGGACCTCTGCATGGGCCGATTCATGGCCAGCTGCACAACCGCCAGAGAAGGAAGAGCAAAAACTGCATAATTTCATAGATATGAGCAAAAAGAGGGTAAGGGATTAAGCAGGAGAGTGAAAGAGATGAGAGAGAGAGGTAAGGAGACGTTAAAAGCAACAGAGAGTAGGAACAGAGGGAGTGGGAAGGTGAGAGTGAGACAGCTGACACAGAGTGAATAGAGTGTTTGTCTATGAGTTTGTGTGTCTGCGTGTATGTGTGTTGGGGTTGAAGCGAGAAAAAGGCCTATTTTTCGTGCTTGTGAGCTTACACAACTCTACACTGGGTAGTGTTTGTGCACACCTACACAGAATGATCTAATCATAAGAGGAAGCTCAGCTGGCTTACACAACAGAGATGTTTACAATGATGGAGATCAAATTCGATGATGGTACCAGGAGGCACCGATGAATCTGACTACTAAATACGACTGTGGTTGAGGTAACATGATGTGTGTGTGTGTGTCTGTGTGTGTATCCATGTTACAGAGAGATCGAACTATTCCATTACAGTTTGAAAAGGGAAGTAAAACTGCAGTGATCTGACTGTTCATGTCGCAGCTCAGTGACCCTAGCCCTGGGCAGTAAACTTATTCTATGTGGACAAACCAGAAATTGTGTTGGGATAGTGAAAGCTACGTGCTAGATTCCAAGCTATGTCATTGTTTACCTCAGTGGAATCCAAATGCTGCTGGAATATAGTGTTGGCTCGCTAGCCCGGTTATCACCTTGTACAAATAGTCTGTTGAACCTTGTGCTCTACATAGCCAGCTCTCCATGCTTTACCAAGGACAGAGCGCCCAATAGCCTCTGCTCCTTGACCATTCAGGCACAGTAACGTCAGGTATGGTCCCGTTTTCTCTTCTGCAACATGCTTTGTTTTTTTGAGAGTTACTTATAGATGAGTAAGAATAAAAATAATAATGCTAACAATAATAATAATAATGCAAATAATAATTATACAAATATTAAAGAATAATACCTGTTAAATGTATATATAGTAATAAACTTAATAAAGTAATGGATGTAGTAATGTAAATGTCATGTACATATGGTCTTAAATATTTATATATTTTGTAACTAAAGAATCATTATTTGTATAACATGATGTAGAGATAGGGAGACTTGCATGTCAATTTGTTGTTGTTGTCTCATACTGAAAATAAAGTGTACTTCAATGAACAACCAGCAAGTTGTATCTCATACTGAGTTCTCCGGTTGGTTGTAACTGACCTCTGACCTGTTACCTTGAGTTGAGACTCTTGGTTCGTCCCATAAAAGGATGATGTAGTTTGTTCACTCAAAAAAGTCACCATTAACGATGTACACTATTGTACCATTATGCAATGCACAAAAGAAATGGAGGAGATGCTCACAATTGCAAATAAATAAATAAATTACAGATGTTGCTACGACAGCTAGAGCGATATCTAAGAATATGAAAAATACGTATTACAACTTATGTGAACAGTTTTGCAAGTCTGTCTTTAAACAATATTTAGGTGCCTGAATAAACACTGAATCAGGCTTTATCTAGCTGTAATCATTCCTCCTGTTCATACAGATCATTAGAAGATCCGTTCATAATTTAAATGTAAGTGATGGGAGACAAAACCCACAATCGTTCCATGCAAAAATAGGCAAAAACAGGCTTCAGCCATCCACATCAGTCAACCAATGATGATATCTTGCAAAGTTATTGTCTTTTTAGTACAGAATTACCTGTTTGTCTTTCCCCAGAAAGTGGTTTGGACATACCTTTCCATTCCCTTGAATGAGAAAGTGTGTCCAAACTTTTGATTGCTACTTTATTTCCACCACAGCACAACAGGAATCACTCTCTGTGCTAAAAGGACAGTAATTTTGATTTGACTGACTGCAAAAGTCTCATATTAACTTCAGATAAACATTCTGCTCAAAACAAGGAGTATGGTATTGTCCCTCATTAATGACATTGTACGTGCATAACATACAAAATATCCCTCTCAACCATCATTTATGACCCAGTAGAAGTATGCAGTGTTGTATTTATCTGCAGAGATTAAGCATTCTGCCTGTATTTTCTTATTTTATTGTGTTCGAGATGTTTTTGCTAAACTAAAAGTAAGTTGCCTAAATATTTATAGTATTGCACTATCTATATTATGTTAATATTATGGTAATATTAACAGAACACATTTCAAAACTTCCATAGTCAATATTTATTGTGTTATTGTTTTTGCCCAGTTTAGGACCACTTTCAAATTATTATTATTAAGTTTTTGAACAAGGTTTAATGATAGCTGTAGCGGCTAAGCCTAAAACTTAAAGCCACTGAGGGGCTGCATAGACAGGCTAAAACGAATCGACGCGCTGGCTACTGCACGATTATAGCTTGTGTGAAACAAACAGCTTCCAGATTTGCTTCTCACCGTTTCAATGATGTTCAATAACATGCAAGGTTCCATTGCCAGTGCATATAAAGTCCATTCAGCTGTGTCACAGACAACAAACAAACAAATGTGACGGAGCAGTCGAAAAACTGTGTGCTCAACCGTATAGCAACACCTGACACCTGACAGAAAGTTCCCACCTATACAGAAATGTACACCCAACACCATGAGGACACCTACTGGACCAATTTGGTACCTTGACACACATTCACATAGAAATGGCTCCTACAATAGCTATAGGTTTTAAGTGACAGGACGAACAGAATCTGCACAGGACTAAAGGACTGTGTCATGTGTGTATAGATAGAAGTTACAGTTGTACAATGAAAAGGTCATATTGTTTCTAATGAATAACACTTATCCGAGGACAGTACCTTGAGGAACTCCTCTTCTAATGGGGAGAAAAGAGGACCTAATATGACCTACTTTGACTCACTGTGACCTATCAGAAAGATAACTAACCATGACCTAACATTGTCAAGCCCAAAGAAGAAAGTCTTTGTAAAAAGCCCAAGCTGAGATAATTCTCTCAGACTTCAGAAAGCTCCCTCCAACTGATATTATTCAGCCATTTTTCAGGCTGATTGGTGCCCCCTATGACAAGTAAATGGTATTATCGGTGAAGATGTACTGACCAGGAAATGTAGGTCTTTAAACTTGTCAGCCTGGTGTGCTCTTAATTAACCTCAAACATTTCTTTGGCTTACTTTGTTCTGTAATGTCTTGTTATCTATCAGCTCATATACTCTGATATGTGTATGTATCTACATGCTGATCTATCAGTCAGTGTCTGGATCAAGCATTGAAAGAAATCTCCACTTCCTCATTGTACAAATGCCTGACCACGAAACAACACTGTGTGTCACCTACTGACCCATTTGTGTATTTCCTGCTATGGTTTGATTTTGGCTTGCCCATCTAGCAATGAATAAGTCACCAAAAATATTATTTACCACATGTTTAATGTGCTGTATACAAAATTAGTGATCATAAATTAAGCACAGTCAGATATGAAAATATATCTTAAAGGGGACCTATTATGCCTTTCCTTATTTTCAGTCATATACATAACATTACAAGGTTCATACTAAATATGACAAAATGTCAAAAAATTAGGTAAACTGGCTTCAGACTCCTGTGATTGCTCAGGTTCTGTTTTTCCTGTTTTCAGCCTGAAGCAGGCCAATCAAAACAGAGTAAGGTCATCAGGAGGGGGGCCTTAAAGAGACAGGAGCCAAGACTGCTTGTTCAGAGACATAGGCTGAACTGAGGGGCTGCATAAAGAACCAGTATAAGATAAATATGGAGTTGTTTGGTGGTGCAAAGTTACTCTAGTGGAGTCCACAAATACAAGTACAAAGTTCGAAATGAGCATAACAGGCCCCCTTTAAGGACAATAAAAGCAATACAACTAGTTTGCTTCTTTATCATCATCACATTATCAAAATTATAAGCAGTATCAAAAATTCAGATCAGTTTCCTTTTCATATTTCACCAGTGTTGATCAGAGCTCAGCATAAGGTCAAGTACAGAGAAAGACTTCTTTCAGCCAGCAGGATGTACAAGCTAAATCCCTCTTCTGGCAAACACAAAAGCAGCATTTAATCACTTGAGAAAAGATTTAACCAGAGGGATCTATGCTAGATGGACAGGAGAGTGTGTCTGATTAGTGAGACACTTCCTTGGAGTCATATTCCTCTATAAATTTCTCCATTGCCTCCACACAGCGTTTGCCGATGTCTCTGAGGTTCTCCTGCAGTGAGGACTGGATGGATTGCTCTAGGGATGGGTCCTTTGCAATCAGCATCTTTACCACAAGGCCAAACATTTCACATTCCTGATAGTACACCTGTAAGACACACAACCACAGAGAGTTTAAATGGGATGAAGGGATGAAGAGTGACAAGAATCAGTAAAAAAAAAAAGAGAGAGAAGACTAAGTGGGAGAGCTGGGGGGGAGGGGGGAAGGAAGAGCACACAGCAAATGAGTTGAGTGAGAAGTCGTGTCATGTGTTTGCTATTACCACTGAATGGATTAACAATCCTGCAGAAACACTCGCATGCAGGCTGTTCACAAGTATCATGTGTGCCTGTATACAGAGTATTGGTGTACAAGTTTGCATGAGTTACCTGTTGCCAGACTGCCTCTATAATCCTGCAGCAAGAGAGACTCTCTCTCTCTCTCTCTCTCTCTCTCTCTCTCTCTCTCTCTCTCTCTCTCTCTCTCTCTCTCTCTCTCTCTCTCTCTCTCTCTCTCTCTCTCTCTCTCTCTCTCTCTCTCTCTCTCTCTCTCTCTCTCTCTCTCTCTCTCTCTCTCTCTCTCTCTCTCTCTCTAAATAAACAAATAAATATGTAATGTATAATAACTTTAAATTTATAATGAGACCTCTTCTTTGTCGGGCTCTGAGAAGTGAAGACAGTAATGACACTCAAGTTGCCTCAGGCCCATCATTTCAAAGTTTATGTTCAGACTGAAGAAAACAAATCTTTTTTTTCTTGTCTCATGTCTCCAAGCTCTTTCAAAGATATTTCCTGTCATTCTTTCTCTAATCCCAGTTTCTCTTATCTCTCCACCCTCAATCTGTTTATAACTATCCCTTCTCCCAAGGTGTGAGAGCGTGTGTGTGTGCGTGTGTGTGCGTGTGTGTGTGTGTGTGTGTGTAATCACACTCCTCTACCTCATCTATCTCTCTCCTCTTTTGCTGGATTGCTCTGTCTCGTGCCGCTGTCTGGCTAGTAGTTGAAGGGAGCTCCCCATCTCTGCTTCGCTCTCTTTCTTTGCTTTTGGTCCCTCTGTGATCTCTCTCCCTGCTTTGGTTCCTGCCACTCTGGGAAGCCTGCAAGAGAAAACAGGACAAAACAGTTGGACTGCAGCAATCAGACAGCTGGCCAAAAACATGACTGCAAACGCTGGTGATGACCGACCTGCTAATGAGCAATAGATGACTAGAAAGTAAAATTCCAAGTGTCAACTTGTAACACTGAGGCAAGCCAATTATAAAATTTGAATTTGTTCTGACTGCATATTTAGTCCATGCTAATAAATAAAGGTTTATAGAAACTGGCTTTATTAATAAATAATATGTTAACCATTTGGAGCACAGAATAGGCAACTAGCAAGAACATTAATTTAATTTGTGGCTATCTTACATACCACTGATTTACCCATTAATGCAGTACCTAAAAGTCTATATTAAAGCAGCTATAGTCAGTATTTTTATATTAACAATAAATCAAATTACTACAAGTAGAGAAAAAGAGGTCACGCATAGAGACAGGAGATAAGAGTGTTTTATCGTCTTGTAGCTCATTATTTTGATTTTACAGCCTTTAATATTATATTTTGGTTCACTCTCACAGCTAACCTACCTGCCCAACACCAAACTGCAAAAAAAAACAGTGAATGTTGCTTCTATTCATCAGGTGGCCCAAGATATACTACTCAAAATAAATGTTGCTCCACATCTGCTAAATATGAAATGTTTGCCCAATCAACTTTTTAAAATATGTCAGTGTAGAAATAATTGAATGCAGGTTTAAGGAGTCCCTTAACAGCATCAAGTCTGCAGTTATAAAGTTATAATTGTTGGTAAGTTATTAATAAAGGGTGATACATTTATTACCCCCTATTTAGCCATCTAGACCACAAAAGGAAGTAAACCAGCTGATATCTAACAAACGCACCATAAAAATTAAATGCTGCACATAACAAAACAGCTTTTCATGATTACATTTTATAGAGGGTTAGTTGCATATAGTTTAATTGTGGTCGTACCGCAAATCACAATGAAGAGTTTCACTTCTAAATGAAAAAATGTTTTCACTCAACATAATCATAATCAAATATGTTACTATTGTAGCATTAGGAAATATCAATAACTAACACTAACGTTTAGTTGTTTCAATGTTATCAAAAGCTCAATAGACACAAGACTGATTAGACTGTTGACCGACAACAATCAGAAACCAGCCAGTCACTCTTTGATTCTCTCTTTCACTCTTCCTGCACTGCAGCAGTGACCAGCAGTGATTCATCACGTGCCGCTCTGCTCTTCTTGCTGTGTTTAGGTCAGCCAAGAAATGTATGCGATCATGTTATTTCAGCCTTTTCTGCAGCACTTGGGCTGTTCCCACAAAGCTAAATCAATCTCTACTACAAACACAGCACATCAGGTAAAACTGTAATGAGAAAATCATGATTAAAATATTAACTATTAACATTAAAACAACTATCAATTTTGTTTTTAATTGAAGGTTCCAGACAATAGGTAGTGATGTTTGTTATGATGCAGAGGATTTCACTAAGAGCTGAGATTATTATTTGCACTGTTTTAAAAACCCAGGAAAAAGGCAGTCATCTTCAAATGTTTTTGTTTTCTAGTCAGAATAAAGCTCTTATAAATCATATTTCAACACCAACACTTAAACAAATCAATATTCTGTAAGGAAAAATAATATTAGGTTTTTTGAAAGGGATGAGTAGATCATCACATTTTTCCACAGTCTATAATGAAAGCAGGTTTTTCTGCTTGTGAACTTACGGTGAACTGCATGTCCTTGTCTCTGCTGGGAGTGTGCCTGGTTAAGAAAGGTCTGGTAGCTGGAAAACAGACAAAACAGAAGGTCAAAACAACACAAAAATGTGTGTACTATCTCAAACAAAATGATTGATACATGTTTGAAGAGTCCTCTTTTTCTATTCACCATGCCTGCGAGTATTTATCTTTGGGTGCATCTCTGGGTGACCATTGATGTTTAAAGCCTCCTAATCAACCTCTCTGCCTCCTCAAGCTCCTGTTAGAACAACACTCATTTTCTTTGCAGGTATTGATAATCAATTTAACTTTAAGTAAAACCTGCTGATATTTGGGAAACTTACTTTGCAAACATTGGACTGCAGTATTCCTATGTGAAGCAATAGCTTTGTTATGGCTCATTATATAGTGCTGGCTGCTTTCTCTCTCTCTCTTTCTCTCATATATACACACAAATCAGCAATGAGTCACCATCATCTCACCATCACTCTGGCACACGGAAAACCTGTTCCACACTCACGCACACACAAACGCACACCTCCACAGTGCTGCAGTGTGCACACAAATACAGTGCCTGAGTGCGAGAGAGGATAAAAACATACAGTACCAACAGCTCTGTTGTTAACAACAACATACCGAGCCACTTTATCCCAGCAACAGATGAAGAGAAATCTGAAACATGAGCTTCACAATTAGTGTTAAAACCAAGGAAACATAATCATCAACAGATCTTAAAGCCTTCCTGTTCACTTCCAGACTTCACCCTAACAACTGATGAGGTCATCCTCATGTTTCTTATACATCTACCTGCAAATAAACTATGTTATTTATCAGATGTATACTGTGTAACAGCTTGACTACTATCAACAAGTTAATAAGAGTGTTGACATAATCCATCTATTGATTCCAGGAAAAGCTTCTTGGTGATCAACATTATGTAACACTGGTTTGTTGCTACCAGAATGTGACTACCTACCAACCAACAGATACCACGATGAGCAAATGCCCTACAAGTATTTGTAATGCAAAGTGCTCATGAAAATGCTCCGTTGCCTCTGTTTGCTTGCACTGCCACCCAATGGCCATGTAATGAAGTGCACAAACATAATGTGACGCTTATGTAAATATACTGTAGATGCATGTATAAATGTGTTCATATTTACAGAGGGTGAAGACACTAACACAGAGAGTTAAGTTCATAATATTATTTAATTGTGTGGATTGTGGTGGTGTTTTATTAAAATATATTACATGTGTTTCTGTTATTGCATATAACCCCCTTGTACACATTAAATGTTTTATGTTGTAAGGCTGAAAACACCCTCCTTCCAACATCATTCACTTTATGGTCAGAAGTATGTTGTCACCCAAACATTACAGTCATATCTGATTGCTGTACATCTCATTCCAAAACCATGGCCAGTCACATGCTGCTATGAAAGCCTCCACTCTTATATCAAGGATTTCCACAAGATTTTGAAACCTGGCTGCAGGGATTTGCTCCCATTCAGCATCAAGAGAACTGGCAGAAATACAGTCAGTATAGCTGGCTCTTAACTGGTCCAGTCTACTTAAAGTGATATCAGACCTGAAGCAGTTTACATACCTTTAAAGAACTCATCTCTATCATTGTTACAATTAAATTTTTAATGTGTGTGTGCTATGTGGATAATACTGTAGGTGAAGAGACTAATTTGGCAGTGGGTGTTTTCAGATTTGCTGTAGCCTGTTTTTCTTTGATGCATGAATCAAGTTGCTTGCTTTGGATATCATGTACCTAAACTGTTCTTTTATAGTTTTATCAGCAATCTGTTGGATAACATTTGGAAAGCAAATGTTATCCAACTTCAAGCTGACTTCTTTACACTATTTATATTCTTGTGCATAAGGAATGGTGCTGTGAGTTGTGTGAGTTGCCTTTAATACTAAATAGTTGAATAGTTCCTGTTAAAAATATTGCAGTAGGACCTGTTATTACGGGTTGACTCCACTGCACAGGAAGTGGTAGCACGGTTCAGCCCTGGTGACACTGAGTGCAAAAATAGCTGAAACACACATGGCCAAAGGTGTTTGATGATTTGCGGTCGAAGCTCTGCAGACCAGTTGAGTTCAGGTTAAACTCACGAAATGGTAAATGGACTGCAGTTATATAGCACTGATCTAGTCTCATGGTAACACATTCACACACACATTCATGCACTGATGGCAGAGACTGACATGCAAGATACCAACCTGCTCATCGGGGTTGAATCTAATGCACATTCACACACACACTTGAACACCGCTGGCACAGTCATTGGGAGCAACTTGAGGGTTAGTATCTTGCCCAAGGACACTTCAACATGCTGACTGAAGGAGCTGGGGATTGAACCACTGATCTTCTGATTAGTGCAGGGGTCTTCAACGTTTTCCAGGCCAAGGACCCCCAAAGTGATGGAGAGATGGAGCGGGGACCCCCTACTTTTTATTGTTTAAAATTGTGTTTTATATTAAACTGGTCCTATGGTGCCATGTATAAATGTATGTACCTTGTTATTGTGCATTCAATACTAAGATATTCAAATAATAACAGACATCCCAACCGAGGAGCATGTGTCTGCAGACCCGGAGACCTGCAGATTCAGACCTGCAGATTCAGACCCGCACATTCAGACCCCTTGGTTTTTTGCTACAGCGCCCCCTGGTTTGTGTTATGCTAATGTTACCTACTCGTAATATGGAGGACGTGTCTGCAGACCCGGACAAAAAGGTATTGAACGTTAATCACATCGTTCGTTTCATGTCATAAAAGTTTTTGTTGAAAATGTATCTGACAGTGTAACGAACATTTGACTTATTTCTGAGTACATTGATGGTTCTTCTATTCCAGTATTTATCATTTTGTCTGTTTTCAGTGAAGTGGATGAGTTCTGCAGGAGGCTGGAAAGGCAGATGAAGAGGGAAGGAGCACTGCCATAATATAAAAGGCTATTTGTGAAAGCCTGTGCAATAAAACATTTGAAACCATTTAATTTCATTGTAGGCTATTTTAAGACTGTTTTGTCATTATAACCCCCTGCAATAGAACATTTAAAAGCATGTCATTTCATTGGAGGTTAATTATTTATTTAGTCCAAAAACTTTTCTAAAAAGTTTAAAAGTGTTCCAAGCTTCACAAACAAACAAATTAGATCTTGGTGTTTTATTTGGACTCTGCCCTGTCGAAAATCCATAAGGGGTCTGAACGGTCCAGACTGTGTGCAGTTACAGTTTTAGAGTGATTGGCACAGCAGTGATAGGGGCGGGTTCTCCTCATTGGTGTGACAGGTGTTGTGAATGAACCGGTGCCCAGCTTGAAAGAGCTCCTGTGTGTCGCTGAATGTGTGCATTGCTGACTGAAAGACATCTTCTGCCTCCATTTATCTGTTCACTACAGTGTGTTGGATTCATGTTGATGTGTATTTAAAGACATTTCTGTTGAAGACCTCTGGATTAGTGGAAGAAGACCTGCTCTTACAGCCACCCACATTTCTTTATGAACCTCACTTTGTGCACAGGAGTGAAACATGAAACGGCCTTCTCCAAACTGTTTCCAGTTACTCTTTTTATTATAATATTTTTATATTCTTTCTACAACTTCATATACTTTAAAATAACATCTGCTATTCATCTACTATTTCTGTCACAAAAGTTTAACTGCTGGACACAAGATATATCCTGCTTCATAGTAAAGTTCATTTACAGTGTATGTGTGCAGTGGACTAAACATATGTTTGGCTATATAGTGAGCTTCTGATGTGTATATTAAGTAAATGTTCAAACATAAACTTACTGGTGTTTGGTTTTGGAGGTGAACTTCCTTCTGCTCCTTCTCTCGGCTCGTATCGCTCCTTCTCTCGGTCCCTCTCCCTCTGCTCATATCGCTCCTTTTCTCGCTCCCTCTCCCTCAGTGCAAGGTGGTGAAGTTTAGGATGGAAATGATCCCTCCGGTTGAAGTAAGAACGGTGTTTGAAGTAATGGTAACGGCTGCTGAAGCCAGGTTTATAAAATGGATGATCATCTCTTGGAAAACTGCATCATTGGAGGGGAAAAGCTTTCAGAGCGTTGTCGCCATTGTCAATACTTTGCAGGTAAATAAATCAACAGCCTCGATCATGTGGAAATAGAACACACTGAAAGGAAAACAAAATACAACATGCTCGCTGTCCTCAGCCTTTCAGTCTTACCGAGGCTTGTAGAACGGCCCTGCAACCTTGGATTTGGAAGAACTGGACATCCATGCCCTCGGCCTGGATGGACTTCGCACTCTTCTGATTGGCCTCTTCTCATCCTGAATCAACAGGGGTAAACTCATTTATCACAGTGTGCTGCTTACAAAGAGAGCAGAATAATCTTTTGAGACATAACACATGAGAGCAGGACGTACTTTAGTGGAAGATGCAGAGCTGTCAGCGGGCCTCTTATCTGCAGACTCGTCACTGTGTTCTCTGTGCCACGACATGGAGCCCTACAGAAAGAAAGCTATGTGTTAGTATGGCGTATGAGATTATTAAAAAAAACTAGTCAATTTATCCATCAGTTGATCATTAGAAAAATAATTTGAAACTATTTTGATAATTGGATCATTTCAGTCATTTCTCCAGCTAAAACATTATTCTGGTAATCAAGCATTATCATTTATCTTGGTTAGTTAGTATATATATATATATATATATATATCCGAGGATGGTGTCCGGCTAACACAAGCCTCATTTACATTCACATTTCCAGATATTATCACAATCGTTCACATTACACAATCATCTCTCACCCTGACCTTCTATAAACAAACATACACACTCACTGACTCACATTAGCTAAATCAAATAAATAACAGATTGACCAATAAGTAGAGATCGTTAGTTGCAACTTTAGATATTTGAATAAAAAGATACATATTCCTGCACAAGATAAAGATGTTTTTTACGTGTTCAAAAGTACACCGGATTTTTGAACTATGCATGGTTCATTAAATTTAGTGTGAGACAGAGGAAATCAACCCAGCATCCAGGAAATGTAATTTACATTTAGTGGTTGTGAACTCTACAAGTGTCATGAGAGCGCTAAACGTCTACCCCACACATTAAGAGATAAATATTAAATATGTATATTAATATATTTTATAGAGGTCAATGATAAACACTCTGTCATTACAGTTGCCTCTTGAGAGTGACACTGTGGTCAAATAAAATACAGGTTATTAATGGCCTACTACTCAGTTTCTAGACAATAAATCTTTACATCTTTATTATCTATATATCTATATCTATATTAATTTAGTGCTCTTACACAGTGGTTCTCAAATGAAGGACCCTCGTTTGATAAGATCTTGTCCCAGGGTACCCCATCTGATAAGATTTCTCTTTTTAGAAGTTTTATAAAGTGTATGAAATCCACGACCAAAATAGTCATACACCCTGACACTCTGTTACGTATTTGGGATTATAGTGAAAATCAATTATTCCCCTTTTTGCTGGGAACCCCCTGGAAACCTCTCAGGGACCCACTTGAAGTGGTGGGGGCATTGAAGAGTCGGCGAAGTGTCACCACATGTCCACCACATTTCTACCATGTACTTGCTCGTGTAATGCTCATTAGTGCCCTCATGTGGTAGAACTGTGTTAATCTCCTCTGCTGTTAATATACTTGATATTTGTACACTATGTTTCCTACGTATTTGTAAGATAACTAACATTTTTTTTTGTTGGTACCCTGGTTCTAAGATATTGATTCAGCTTTAAATGATTGATATTAGAGGTAATAAAAAATGCAAGTTGTTTAAAGGGGGGGGGGGGGGGGGGGCATGTTAGCAGACCTGCCTGGCAATTAAGCACTTCATGGCATCTGTCAGCTTTCTCCCTTTAAAGGGTTTTTACCTTGCTGGGTTGCGGGTCCTGTGGTCGTGCTTGATCCATGCCCTCCAGTCTGCAGGTCGATGTTTAATCTTTGTCAATGACTTCACTTCTTCTTCTCCGTAAATCCACACCAGGAAGCGCGCTCGACTTCTCAAAAGTGCCTCATCGGTAAAGCTGAGAAGTAACTTCTTTGCATTTCTGCTTCCTTCACTTTTTCTGAGCTCACAGGCTGCAGTCTGTCGATAAGTTATTTTATTATTTCGTGTCCTTTTCAGTTAAATATCTCACAATGTCCACCAGCAACTTGCGTTGGGCAAGAGTTGCGCAGAAGTGTTTTTACTTCCTTTTTCAACAACCGCCCAATCAGCTTTGACTACTGCAGCCATAAACTCTTATCAAAACCGAAACATTACTGTACTGCTTTAAAAAATCACGCAGGCGCGTTACACAATGGGGTGAATTACAGTAATAGGGTTAGGGTTAGCGATATTTCGATATATGAATAGAAGAAATGGAAAATAAAAAAGTGTTTCTTGTGCCTAATTGCTCCCTGACGTAGGAGAGTTCAGGAGGCTGACGATCTAAATGACCTTCATTCATTCAATAAAAACTGATTAATGACACCCAAGGCCGAAGTGCATGCCCACATGTGGTCATTTCAGCAATTACATTTTTTTTTTTTTTTTTTTTTTTTGTTGCTTTTACAGATAGTATAGCAATGTAGTTATATGAGGTGTGTGTATAAATATTGGTAATAATAATTGTCAGTTTGCCTAAAAATAACATTAAATAACATTGCACATTTAATGTACTTAAATGCAATATTTCGCATATTTTGAGTCATGAACACAATCTGATAACAATAAGCATCATTGCATCATCCTTAACATTTAATTAGTCAGACTTCTTTGTCACGGACCTGTTGGAGGATTGCCCTGCAACAATCTATGGCTTCACATGTGTGGATTGATAAACCAGGTTTCATTTGACAGCAGTCCCAATCATTAGCACTTGGCAGAAAAAGAAACATTTGCATTTGAGTTTAGGTGACTCACATTTGTCAGATTATTTTGGCACATTACACTAATTCACCCCTGTCACACCTATTTACTTCCTCATTGACGGCAGCAAGGAGTGACACTTCTACAAATAGTCTTCACTGTTAACCTCATTCTTCCTGTTGTAATGCTATTTCTGATGAGTGAAACTGTGATCAAATACATGTTTATTACTCAGGTTCTTCAAGGACCTGTGATCCAGGTTTATCATTTAGGCTACTGTATGTTCATGTTTTTAAATGACTTACTAACAGTGCATCTTTGTGCAAATGTGAATAAAATACAAAGATAAATGCAGAATGACTTTATTGTAGTAAGTGTATGTATCAGGGCATGTGAGCTCACAAATCATTAACCCCCCTCCACTCACCAGCACAGTAAATGAGTTACATAATTGTTATTTTCTGTGTTGTGGTGAAAATGTTTCACCACTGTCACAGTTGTGAAACATTTTACAGAGTGTCAATAATTAAATATGTTTTAACTTAAAGTCTGTCATCACAAAATGAGCAAAGTAACAATGTGTAACAAATAAAAAACAAAACATGTTCTGTTCAGGGAGACTTTTAAACCTGCCTGTTTCTATAATAAATTATAATAGACCTTAACCTATTGTAAGTGTAATATTGGTTGTTTTACCCAAGACAATATGTTTGTTATATAGATTTATATCAAACATCAACAGAACATCTACCCTTGTACTGTGTCCATGTGTTTGATTGGTATTTTACATACACAATAGAACTATTTGTGCTGAACATCATAAATATCACACTGTAACCTGTTTTGAAAAACTAAAAATGTAATTGTTAATTGGTCCTTTTACATTGCCTGAAAAGACATAGCTTGAATGGCCTCTCATCATTAAGGTGAGGATGTAATGTGACTAAGCAACAACCTATGAAGTAGGCCGCAGTGTGCTGTCATGTTTCATTGAATTTTTTAATCTAACAAAATAATTGGTGTTATAACACTTCTTTTGTTTTTATGTGTTTCAAAGACAAAAATATTTGTTCAACTGAACAAAAAAACTGTTGTTGGTAAAGTTAAACTCTTAAGTGAGAAGTGGCTTTAACTCAAAGGTAAAAACAAAAAACAAAAAAATCCCTAAATACCATCAACCACATCAGAATGGAAGAGAGTTCCTAGAAGAAAAATTATTTTTTGTTTACAATTTCAAGGAATGACATCATGAGAACAAAGAAAAGCTGAGGCCATCGAATAATGTTAGAAAATGTCTGAAGTTTTGTGTTCCTATCTCCACCCACTGTGTCTCCACCCATCACACTTTTTCCTGCCTGGGGACAGAAACAGACACAAACATAGGGAGGGAGAGAGAGAGCGAGAGAGAGAGAGAGAGGGGGGGGGGGGGGGGGGAATGATTAAAACTAAACTAGACACCTTATAAGATGACTTGGAGCAACGTGATCTTGTACTGGATCTCACTTGAGGCCCATTTGGAAAGGTAATCCTGAAACAAACATACAATACTGAAGCTGATTTGCCCTCCTGCTGGTCTCTGGTGTTGTAGTGTTTGGGGTTGAGAACTTGTTGGAGCAGGTTTTCAGTCTTGTCAGGTCAGTGTTGCTAATTGCCCGATGGGAATGTTGAGCTGTGTTTGTCAGGTACGTGTATTTCTATTCAAATGAGACGGTAAGAAGAGAAGTACAGTCAGATTTGAATGTATAATTTAGCAATTTAATACAGTAAAACTAACAAAGTCAGCTTCCCTAAGGTAATCACACGTACCTGCACTTTTGTGTGTTGTGTATTTTGTGGTGTCAAATAACTGTTGAAGATGTAAATTCCTTTCTAACTGCTCGGGGGAGGGTAACCAGGAGCCAGACGCATTATTAGACACAATCCACCAACATCTCAGTTGTTCTGTTTCTTTTTATTTCTGTTTTTTAGTAATAATCCTTGATTTGAATTAGAAATGTTTCATTTATGAGAGAGGATTTGTTTTCTTTTTCACAGCACTGACGCTGAAAAGGACATCATCATCATCTAACATCCCAAAGTCCCTGCTAACTTTGTATTTTGAGTTAGGGTTTGACTTCATGGAAAGACATGAGGTAAGGATGACAACATTCATCATAGCATCCTGAGAATATGATCAAATGATAATTCTGGTGATATTTTTTGACTTCCCAACTTTACTGTCCTGTCTTTAGCACAAACATACTTCTTTTTTAAAAGAGGCTAAAAATGTACAGATGGGCATTATAGATATTTATCACTCTGTTGTATCGCTCCGTCACAGATGTGGGGCACTAGTATGTACACACAGCTGGATGGTGGGTTTAAATCAAGATAAACTATGATGTCCGTGTTCTTGGTAATAAAGTGCTACCCAGTGCAGCAGTGTGGCTCACTGATGAGTTAATCATTGTTTGTGTACAACAATTGAGCTCTATAGCACAAAAGAACAGGCTGCATTGCTTTGTTCACACCTGCTGATCAGGTTTACACCTTGTGCAGCAGCCTCAGGTATCAGCATACGATTGTGTGTGTGAACAGGTGAATTTTGATGTATTTTAATGCGCTTTGAGTGGCCAGACAACTAGAAAGGCTCAGTATAAATGAAGTCCATACCAGTCCATTACAGACAAAACTTGTTAGGATCAATTGCTGGTTGTAGTTTTTTTTTTCATTTCTTAACAATCAGAAAAACAAAGAATATCACCAGACTTATCCTTACTGTCTGAGTGTATCAATGATCTGAAAATGTTTGATTTTAATGTGACAAAATCATATTTTATAGGGTGCAAACTTACTCAAGAGCGCAGATCCTGCAGGAGTTAAATATGCACTGCCAGGCACTCGCCGGCAATAAGAACAGAGGTTTTAAACAGGAGTTTGAGGTAAGTTTGTTTAGAAATTGATTTTGGTTTGTGAAGCTAGGAGTAGGCTATTAATCGTGTGTGCTAATGTCTTTTGCTCTGTTAAGGATCTTAATGAAGTTGGCAAAGACCTCTCTACCAGAGTTGGGGAATTGGAGGCTAACAGAGTAAAGAACAGATACCCCTACATTTTGCCATGTAAGCATGAATTAGTTTAACTGTTTAAAATAAGTAAGTTTAGTAGTGTTTGAGACATTTATTTGCCTGCTCTTCATTTTGTGTTCACATCCGATCATAGATGACCACTGTCGGGTGAGGCTATCCATCCAGAACTCCCATCCACACACTGACTACATCAATGCAAATTATGTGCCTGTAAGAACTCATTGACTTCCTTAACTTAACCGATAACTCTGTCTGTCTGTGTATCTGCCTCTGCTGGTTAATGACTAAATGTGTGTCTGTATTCAGGGTGGAGGAACAGAAAGAGACTTCATCTGCACTCAGGGTCCGCTGTACAACACCATGGCTGACTTCTGGAGGATGGTGTGGGAGCAAAACGTCAGGATAGTCGTCATGGTGACAGCTCTGAAACAGAAGGACATAGTGAGAAAAGATACATTTAGTCTGTGTGCATGCCTGTTGCATGCTAATCTCTATTTACCTCTGACCTCTCTTATAAGAACAAGCTCATTATATTAATTTGAAATTTTGGGAAATCATTTGGGAAATGCTCTTATGTCTGAGAGTGGTATCGTTTTTTTTTTTTTAAATTTAGCTCATAATGTTGAACTATTCCTTCAGTATAATAACAGGAAGTTCCATACAATTCTTAAAGGAATCGACCTTGCAGCTTATTTTTGTGTTTGTAGGTGCTTTGTGAAAAGTACTGGCCTCCGGAACGAGGGACAGTTTATCATGGACTGATCCAAGTGACGACAGTGACCTGCAAACAAGGTCCAGACTATTTTATCACCACTATTAACCTCAGACAGGTGAGTGTGGGACTCATTCATCATCCCATCTGGCACCTTTAAACTGCTGCTGTTGACTTCTGTGTGCACTGACCGTACCTGTAATCTATCAAAGAAGAAGTCCTTGTTGTAGGATTGAAGGAGGGTGGTTTGTTTTTCAGAGAGACTGTCCAACAGACAGGATAATCACACACTACTACTACCCTGCCTGGCCAGATCGGGGCATCCCCAAAAAAGTGTCCTCACTCTGTGCCTTCACTGAGCATGTGCGGCAACATTTGAAGGCCATTCCACGCCTGGGGCCAGCTGTGGTGCACTGCAGGTGTGACCTCTGACTTTGAGTCCATCACCATCTCCTCTAAGAAACTCATATTGTTAAAAAAATGTGCCTCTGCTGGATTTAATCCTCTAATCCTGTCAAGTGTGTTTGGAGGTTTATCAGATTGTTGTTTTTTAAAATCCTCTGTCATGTGTTTCAGTGCAGGTGTTGGCCGATCTGGGACATTTGTAGCACTGTTGTGGCTGATGCAGCTGTGTGCGAGGGGCATCCGGCCTGATGTCAGAGCTGCTGTGGAGGACCTACGGCTACATCGAATGTGGATGGTCCAGAATCTGGTCAGTTCAGCACTAACACTCACCTGTAATGGGCATTATGGAAATTTGATAATATGCATATGTTCACAACACAAGAGGAATTATTATTATTACACAGTATATATATATATATATATATATATATATATATACATACATGTACATATACATATATGTGTGTGTGTGTGTGTGTGTGTATGTATAAGCCAGGTTCAATATTCAAATGGGCACCAGGCTGTTGTTATAAGACAAACTTGAAAACTGTGATACTAGCGTTTCAGTGTTTGAATGCATACCTGTGATTCACTCAGAGGTATTTCATTGCATCCTTAGTAGTCATAGACCATTTACCATAAACTCAACCATCCTATTTACCTGCTCATTCCTTTGTGTGTACTCAGGAGCAGTACATATTTATTCATCAGTGTCTTCATCACTGGCTCAGCGGAGGAGCCTCAGCATGGTGAGGATACAGAAATAAGCACACTAAATTGAGTTTCAGCACAGGCAGCGTATTATTAGTCACCATAACGTATGATGACATTTTAATTAGGTGTCTTCTCTTCTCTCAGCAGCCCCCAGACTCAGGGTGCCACTTCAAACATTAACCACGCTTTGGATGGGCCTCACAGCTCCTCAGGACCCAGAGACCGAACGGGGAGGAGGAGACATCACCATCACAGACAGAAACCTCCATCAGACCAACCGCAGAACACAATGCAGAAGATTTTACACCCTGGAAACCTGCTGAGGAGGTTGCTGCCCTCCTCATCAGTTTAATCTGGGATCACAGACCTCCTGAACTCACATACTGTAAAGCTGATAAAAAAAACCAAAGACAAGCCACAAGACACTGCTGCAAGGCTTGTCAGATAATTTGTTGCAGCTGCATGACGACAGGCACTGAAGGCGGGAAGCTGGTCTGACAACATGCAAAATAAATGCTGATGAAGAAACCACACACACAACATTACATAGTGTACGAAAAATACATAACCTGTCATTCTGGTCAAACCTGTTTCTCTACTAGTCTGTGAATAACTTGCCAAAGGAGCAAGAGAACAAGTATGAGACCTGAGCACACAATTTAATAAGGAGTGCAAGTACACCTGTCAGCAGGTTACCATTGAGGAAACACTCTTCATGTTAAAGGACGGGACACAATCTTTCATGTTTGTTTTAAAACAGTCACATGGCCAAATAAAAATTGAAATAGGTTTTTCTAGCTGTAATCATTTATCCTGTTCATTCTGGCTATTAAATGATCACTTCATAATGCACTTATAATGTAAGTGAAAATCCACAAGCTTCCATCTGTGGTAAAATGCATTTGTAAGTTTATCTGAAGCTGTCCAAATTAGTCATATCAAGGGGATCTCTTTCAATGTTAGTCTTTTTAATGTCAAACTCCCTCCCTTTATTACTATACATCCCCAATTCCAACAGCTTCACAACAATCAAAGAAGGAACTTGATTGTAAAGTCTGTAAATGTGGCAGATATTCTCTGACTAACTCAGGCTGCTGAAGCTTTACATAAACTTTTAAATGCATTTTTGCACAAAATGTGTGGACATATGTGGATTTTGGCTCCATCACTTACATTAGAAGTGCATTTGAAGGGGACCAGTATGTACAGGAGAAATGACTAGGAGCAAAACCTCTTTCAGTGTTCATATGGGCTCCTGACTGTTGTTTTAAGACAGACTGGAAAAATTGTGAATCTGTCCTTTAACTAAAAATACTAAAGAGTGTAAATTGGTTCATTGTTTGTGTAAGTCTGTTTGCTTCTATTACATTTGTTGAGATGACTTTTATTTAGATTTTTTGAAAAATCATTGTGCACCATTTTATATCACACAATGCAGGCTATCAGTAATCAAGGATGCATGTGCAGAATTGATACCGGACTTGCTAGAAAGGCAGACGCATGGTATAGTGGCTGTACAAAAAAGGTCATGTTTCAAAAACACACAGGCACTGCCATTCTCCTTAGATGACTGAAACCCATTACAGTACATGAAGGAGCTATGAGTATTATACATTATAGAACATTTAGGGCAAACCACTGTTTTAGTCTTTCATCTGTCATGTAATAAACATGTATGATACAAGAAGATCCCTCTTCAGGTGAGTTTGGAGGGGGGGGGGGGGGGGGTGTTGGTGATGTACTGAATAGAGAAAGGAGGATCCAGCAGCAGTCAGTATCCATGACCGTTCCTCTGCCACATCTCCACTGTGTGGCAAGTGCTAGTAGCTGCATTGCATTAAAGTCTGTAACAGAGTCCTGATGTGATTCTGTGTGGCTGAGCTTGTCCAGCAGGGGGCCGCTACAGCCCAAGCAGCATTCACTAACAAGCCAGTCATCTCCAGAGTTCGGTGTCCAGCTCAACACAGATAAGAGTGAAAAAACAAAGACAGAGAGGGAGACGTCACAAAAGTTGAAAATGAGCTTTTAGCCTGTTAGGCTACTTAATGCGACCATAATACCACTGAGGTATTCACTGTGACACTTAATAGTGACAAGGCAGACGAGGAAAGTAGAGCAACAAAGAGGGATTTTTATGAAAAGCAGCATAGCGCCGACCAACCGCAGAGAAAATATATATGAAATATATTACAGATTAAAACAAAACAAAAAAAGAATAGAGAAATAAACTTTTCAGACTATTGGTGAGAATATCCAACAGTTAAAACATTTAAATTAGAGTTCGTGTCCAATCATCTTTTGGCCAAACAAACAAAAATAAAAAGCAACTTGTGGTAAGGTTGAGAAATTGTCTCAGTAAGACAAATAATGACTTGTATTGGTTGTATGTGTATGTACAGTCCATGTGTGTAAGATATGCTGACACATAATGAATATAAACATATACATGCCACCCTTGAAGACCACAAGAGGGTGTGAGAGAATAGAAAACTACCGATAATGAGCAATCAAAGGCTAGGTGAAGAGAAAGAGGAAGAGTCTAGTCCGTTCATTCTTCTCCGACCCGATCAACTAGTGCACACTCTCCGACATGTTAATGTGTTCCTGGATTTCGCGGACAGCAAGGATGCGGGCGAGCATCTGCTCCAGCTGTTCTTTTGGGATTGGCTGAGTGGAGTACCAGATGGGGCTGTTTGGAGCCACAACAGGCTCGGGAGTCAGGTAGAAGGTATCGTTACGACCTTTAGCACTCTGTGGACTGACAGAGAAACAGAACAGTGTCAGCACATTATCATTCATCTGATGTCAAAGTTACAATTTTAGCCACAGTCTGCCTACACTATAATTGACTAAATACTCATTTTGCTGCAAATGAAGGAGAAGATTAGTGCCACAATGATGCAGATAGCACCCTTAAAAAAGAAAATTCACTGTTGTACAATCTTTTCTTGTAGAATTGGCCATTGTTCCTTTCATCTCACTGAAATATAGTTGTATAATCAGCATTTAAGTTGGGTAAAATGTTACAGCTGCAAATGCAAGTGGGTAGAAAAAAAAGGTGACAAAAAAGTAAGAACTAGGCTCCATCATGCACCACTTGTAACTATTCGCCTCTGGGGCAAACAAAGCTGAAGTTAGCTAAATTTAGGCAAGCTAATGTTCTATAGCTCAATTAAAAAGTGACATTTCAAGTAACAGCAACTGCATCACAAACATAGTCAAGCACACCTCTGTGCCGGTGTGTCTGTGATTTGTCAAGAGGAGCAAGGAGTGAGTTTTGTGAAGTGGAGCAGTCAACACAAGGTGAGTAACATGAAGGAAAAACAGTTACTGAAGCCAAGGACTGTTTTATTCATGGCCATACAGCTTTAAAACAGCAAACTCAGAGGGACGACACTGACCCAGAGACTGATGCAAACAACAGTCAGCAGCATTTTAGTGACAAAATGCCTTCACTAAAAAAAAATATCCAGTGTATCTCTGCCCATGTTTACTAATGTTAGTGTGACAGAAGACACTTTTCTGTAGTATTTATGATTTAGTGTTCAGAAAAAGAAATAATTGATTGATTATTTTAACAACACTTGAATTACGAATGTAAAATATCATTTCCTGGTCTCAGTTGAATTGTCTGAGGTTTTGAATGTGTGATGTCTTTGATCATTTTATTATATTTGTTGAATTTTGTGCCTGCAATGCAACTCATTCACTGTTTTTGAAAAGAGAGCAAGGAGTAGTTATACCACATCCATGTTCTTGTATGTTACCAAAGACAAATAGTTTTACCTAAACGTAGCTGGAGCATCTCCAAAGAGAAACTGTCACTCTTGTTATGAATTGATAACCACATCCTGCCAGAGTGACACTACAAAGTAATCCTGTTATGTGGTTTCACACATTTTATTGTTGCAATATTGGATCAACTAAATGAAGGCTGACAAACACGTTTACTTTTACATTTGTCATGGAACTACACGTTTTATTTTTCATAGGTGACCAAATCTGTTTTGTACATTTATCTTCTTTTCACGCAGGTGTTCCGTTTCTTTTTCTCTCTCATCTTCTGTTTTGTAATTATTTAAAGTCTCAATTGAAACTCAGTATACTACTTGTGTGTTTTCTGTTTGGAAATCCAATAAATAAAGTTTTGAAAAAAGAAAATAAACAATTTTCTCCTCTTCCAGTTCTATCCCTACTCAGCTTTCTTTTAGTTTTATATTTACCATTTGAAGAGGTAGAAATCGTAGAGCTTGATCGGACATCTCAACGGATTCTCCGGGTCCTCCAGCTGCTCTGAGTACATGTCGTCTGTGACTGAAAGAACACACATACAAATGTTATTTACCCTTAAGATGAAATCTGACTGCAGCACGAATCCAATCAATGTGTGCTCTTACCTTTCTGCCCTATGAACCTCTCTGTAGACTTTAGGTATCGGATGCTGGTGCTCTTGTCTTTGGGGTTATTGGGACTCTTCCTGGTGTGTCTTAGCACTTTAGAAAAGGCCACTTTTAAATGCTGATCCACTGTCCTGAGGTGGAAATACCTGTAAAAATACAGAATACACGTCAGATGAGCAGGTTGTGTTTATTACTGTGATCTAGATTTTAGATAATATGGTATGTAAAGCAGTATAGCCAAATTCTTGAAGAATTAAGTCACCACACTAAATGACTCAGGTAATTTGAGGTGGCAGCATGTGCAAGCAAAGAGTAACTCACTTGGTGTTGAAGAACATTAGAGTTGTGAGCAGCGTTGCGGGGGAATGTGCTCCCAGCTGTTTACATTCCCATAACATCTCTTCTGTCACATGACTGGGGATAACATAACCTACAGGGGAGATGAAGAGATTATATGTAACAAAATAGTGTTGCATGCAAATATAACCAATTGAGACAAACTATACTGCAGGGATTTCAGAACAGTTCAGAGAAGAGGTGGGTCGGTGGGTGGGGGGCGGGGGGGTTCATAATCAATTGACAAATGGCCAAAAATATATTCTGTAACAACATTGATCAATGCATATGTTGATACAACTAAACTGTGAGGGAACAGCGCAGCAGCCTCCGATGCACACACTGGAGTCATCTTGTAGTTCAATTTAAAAAAAGAGAAAAACATTTGGGCACATTTTGGATTTAATGACTAGACAATTAGTTTTACAAGAAGAAGGAGGACTACTTTGTTAAAACCCTCATACCCCACTCATAGACTAACTCCAGCTCTAATAAACAAGACCTGCTGACCAACAGTCACTGCAGTGCTTCACAAACCAACAACTTAAACCAACTCAGGTGGAGCGAAGAAAATCATCCTCATTCATCCACCGTCTGTTTCATTTAAAACCCTTCCGCTGTACAGCATTTTCTGATTACAGTGATACAAACAGTGTAGCTGAGAGGCTGTAAAATGCTTTCAACGTAATGCATTCAAATTAAATATATAACTATAAATAATGTTTAAAAGCTGCAGAGACAGTGACCTTCACCAGGACCGGTTAGCTTAACTGTCAGTTATGTTTCATATTTCAGCTCAGTGGACAGAGGACAGGAGTTCCACAGCGGTAAGAAGCCAGCTTCATAGAGAGGGACAAAGTAGGCATCTGGGGGAGGGGGTCCAGTGACATGCCGGGACAAATTATGGCTGTATTTTCCCCAGATATGATGGCCCGTGGCACATGAATTACACTATTCCATATATAATGAGTTTACTAGCTTCTAGCTAGCTTCTCTTGATATACTCAACATGTACGGGCAGCAAGGAGGTGTTCTTTAAGAAAAACACTCACTTTGTTACACACCATGCAGAAGAAAATTACTCATTGACAGGATATAACCAAAAATGTAAACCATGGATAAAAAGTACAATGTGGAAAAACATAATCATATATATTTTTGCTGAAAGTTTCATTACATCATATTTTATTTTTAAAACATCTGACATTATTTTGCATAATTGGTCAATGGCAAAAAAATACAAAAGCCTTCTGGGATATTTTTAACTGTATAATTACAGTGTGAGGCTGAGGCATAGCCTACATTTTCCTCATATGTCAGGCCTGTTACTTTAGCAACATTGCCTGTTTTGTGTGTGTGTGTGCTACACCTCTTAGAAAAAGCTCTGCTGTAAAAGTCGCAGTGTAAGTGAAGATTATTAATTGATTCATTTATTCATTAAGCCCATAAACGTCTGTGTGTTTTATATATGTCAAACACTGAAAAACTCTCCATTATCTACTCAGCAGGACACAATGTCTCAGCTGACACACACACACACACACACACACACACACACACACACACACACACACACACACACAGGTTTCTCTATCATCATGCCTGCATTGTTGTGAAGGTTATTGATCAGAAATATACATGCATTGAAAATCACAACGTCAAAACTATTCTATTAGTCAAAAATGAATACAATAAAAGTAGTCAGTTGGACTTAAGTGAGCAACTGGCCAGCAGCCAAACAGCTGACCTCTGGGAGTCATTGATTTAGCACAAAGTGTACTTGAGTGAGAGCCTAAATATAAGGCCATGACTGATACATTATGATTTAAGAGTGAATGTGGCTCTAATAAATGAAAAGGGAAAAAAGAAAAAGAAAAAAAGAAAATTCACATAATCTAAGAAAAATGGAATAATAAATTGGATCTTAACTTTTTTTTCTTTTCTTTTTTTAATCTTGCGTTAGAATATATAGATAATATAAACAAACTGAGTCAGCACTTTTACGTCAAGCTATTCACACTGACAGTGTGTCAGCAAGTAAAATGAGCAGGACTAAAAAGCATTGGTGCCTCTGTGATTTTTCAGAAGAGTCGTGCCTCCTTAATTCAGCTGCATTTTAAGGCGAGGAAGAGAAGCTGTCTAAACCCTGATATTCATCCTCCCATAGATATCACAGCAAACAACAAACATATCAGATTTGGCTCACAGCATTAACGCCAAATAATGCAGATAAATGCTGGTGAACAAACCACACATCCAGCGATAACACGCTGTTACCAGAAGGAAAAAATAACGTGATAACCTGTTATCTCTGCCCTAAGATTGAGACAGAAATTTTGGCACAATACATTTATACCTTAACTATTGCACACTGTGTCTGAGATAAAAATTGAGTAGATAAGACATGAAGCTGATAAGAACACACACTGCAAGTCCCTGATAGGTTTGATAAAGGTTTTTTGGTCTCACCTAGTGGATGAATAGGTGGTCTCCAGGGCTCCAGGATCTGGTGCAAACTGTGAGCAAAGCGAGTGTAGTACTGATCTGAGAAAACGTCATCCACACGACCATTATCAAACAGATACTGCAGGGAAGGAAAACGGATGAGGTCCATCAGTGTTTCCACATTAAAAACAAGTACCAACAGTGATGGATCGAATGTTGAAAGCTGTGAGTGTTTGTATGTTTGAAGTGAACTTACTTTTTGTATGCACAGAAAAATATAATAGAGAACATCAGACTCAAAACACTCCCCTTCCAGCCCTCGGGCCTCTGTTGTCATCAAAGAGAGACCCATGCAGAGCTCAGCAACTGCACATGACACTAAGTCCTCCTGGAAACGCAGTGCCTGGCGTCCTAAAACACAGACATGCCAGTGATTAGATTGACAGATAAAACTGTATGTTACTTTTTTAACATAATAAACATTGTGTATATGCACTTACGGCCAATGGGGGCCAATTTATTTTTGTCAGATTTTTCCAACTCTGCATTTTTCCGCTGAGCCCAAACCCGCCACACGTCCAGCCCCTCCTCTGGCTTCAAAGTAGCGGGTAACAGCAGCTCCTGCACCTGCTGCTGGCCTTGACTGTCTACCTCTGCTACCACTGTCTGACCCTGAACAGACACAAATACAACACCTTTACCCCATTCTATACAAAGAGATGCATCACTGTGTGTACATCTGGTGAAGATAAAATACCTAAATAGGAACATTGTGTTATTACCTGTAGTTGCTGTGCGTCCTGTCCTGACAGCCCCTGTGTGTGCAGCACCTGCTGCTGTGGGTCCCAGATAAGGGACTGTGTAGCGTTGGAGTAGCCCTGTACTGCAACTGGGATGTGGATATTTCCATTCATCAGCTGGGCAGGGAACAGTGTGTTTGCAGCCAGCGTGTGCACCACCTCTTCCTGGCCCCCCATTCCTACAGAACTCGTTATGCTGGAAACAGCCTGCGCTGTCTGACTTTGACTGGCAGGGATTTTCAACTTGTCATTATCAATAGTAACTTGTGTTGGCATTGTGGTCATCGTTGTAGTGTTCGCTCCTGCAACCTGCACTGTTCCATAGGCCTCCTGGGGGATGGCAATATGTGTGACCTGCTCACGACCTCCAGATCCAGCAGGAGCAGAATAAACAGGGATGGTCCAGGTCTCCCCTGTTGGACTGGTGATAGTGCCTGTGGCACTGTAAAGGTGGGAGCTGTCCACAGTTAACAGATCTGGCCGCAGGGACACATAACTTTGCTGCTGACCCTGTCCCTGAGGGATAGCTAGGACTGTGGCTACCTGCTGACCAGGCAGAGCGTAGGACACAGTGATGGGCATATCCACCTTGCGCTTCTTGGCTGGCTGAAGGACGCCTGCTCCCTGGGATGTAACAGTGGTTCCCAGTACCCTCCTCTCAGTATTGTCCTGCTGCTGGGTGGGAGAGAGAGCTCCGACTGTCTGGATTTGGATCTGTTGCCCCCCTGCAACGGCTGCCACCAACTGGGCTTGCAGCTATAACACAAAAGAGGGACTTTGATTAAAACTCTGGTTGATAATAACATTTGCAATCCTGCCATTAATGTGGTGTGTGCATGTGTTGGCATACCTGTTGGTGCTGCTCCTCAGTGAGGTCCCCAGGCTGAATCAGCTGTGCCGTAGTCACACCTTGTAGCTGTTGATGGGACCCAGAGGGCACTTGGAGGACCTGGCCCAGCATCTGACCTTGCTGCTGGCCCTGAATCTGCACCTGAAAAGAGAAGAATGTGCACCCCAGGGATTAAATGGATGATTGGGTGACAAAGATACCACTACAGCACATCGCAGATACAAACCTGCACTATCTGTTGCTCTGTATTCTGCTGTACAGATTGCTGCTGAGACGTGGACTCTTGTATCTGTTGCTGCTGCGGCTGAACCTGCACCTGAACCTGCATCAGAGAACCATGCCTATCAGAGAGAATTTTAACTGAGAGTTACAAAACCTTAATCTTAAAAACTTAATAAGCAGATTTACCGGACAAGCCAGTTCCAAGAGTGACCCTGCCACCTCAGTGCTGTCTGTGTAGATGCAGTTTGCCTCTTGTTGATAGACCATTGTGGTGGTGGTGGTCGTAGTATCTCCACTTTGCTGGTTGAACTCCTGCAGGGCATCTGGACCCTTGCTGGCCAAGGACTCCAGGAACTCCTTCATGCGATGCTGAGGGATGCTCCGAGCTTTCTGCCTCACAAGCTCTTCATAGGAGCCTGTGCCATCCAGGGAGTTATTCATGGCTGCCAACAGTGTCCTCTTCTATGAAGGGGGAATCTGGATAACAGGGGGAATTCATGTAGGGTTGTTTTAAAATTGCTTACTATACTTATAACCGCAGTAGCTCTTATAAAACTATTAAGCAGATATGTTATGCTTGAAATAACAATGAAAAGGAAAGCTAAAATTTCAAACACAGTGTTTTCAAGCAGCTCCACAGACGGGTGGTAATACGAAAGGGTTAAATCTAGCTGAGTGTATACGAGCTGAGCTGGGACAAAAAGCGCGGTCACTTTCCAAAATCCGACAGTTATTCAAAAGCAGCGACGGGAAACACACACAGAGCCGCACAGTTTCACGGGGCGATTAGATTACGATTATTTATATTTGGAGCAAGTGGTTCCACAAAACAGCTGGTTACACAACAAGCTCCTGTTAGCCAGGTACACGGCACACAAATAAGAGCCAGACACAGCTGAGTTTGGGGTATTAAAGCGCTCGGGTCTCACCACTGCAGCTTCATAGCTCACTTACACTCACCGCTGCTTCATCTACACGGAGCTAAATAAGCTGGGGTGACTCTCTAATGCCGCTAAGGTTACACACACCGACTATATTTTTTGTTATCGTCCCACAAGCTAGCAGGCTAACATTAGCAGGCGCGTGAGCTACCTCTTCCTCCAACCGGGCCGAGGCTCGAGCCGCCCACGAGCGTTCTCCTGCCCCTCTGATCGGCGCGTGTCTTTCCCCACGAGCGAGGAGAGCCACGTATTGCCGATTCTCTTCTCTTTTTTGTTTTACTCTGTGTTTTTAGTGGTGTTCGTTAGATGGCTTTGCTTTTTCTTTTTCTACACCACTCATATTTCTCTGGGCGCCATCTTACAACAGCGTCCTCAGACCAATAAGAGAGCGATTTGTAACTCTGCGCTGCTATCGCGGTGTTTCCACCGGCTGGTATCGCGATGACTCAAGCTCGTAAGATGGTTTGTTAAAGGCGACAGACTCAGGTAGAGTGGCTGGCCAGATCAGGGTAGATGTCAGTCCACCTTAAAAACCACTTAGGCCAGACAGACGCTCCTAGTGGTTCACTGGCTTCTGAATCTTTTAAGGTGGTCCTGCAGAGATGCGCTGAATATCCGGGTGGTGCTCCGTAAACTCTGGGCAGTTGAGGGTTAATACGGTTCAGCATGGCCTGCATGACTACAGTATCATATTATTATAGTCAACGGTCTGCATCATAGCTGTAATAATATTACTTTTTATATTATTTTATTATTATTTGCAGTCTATGGCCTGCATCTCCTCCACTGTTTTCTGTTATGGACCAAAAAAAGTCTTAAATTATTAACACATTTACTGAAATGAATCCATGTGAAAAGTTTAGAGAGAAAAATCACTATTTGGTGGAGCTGTTAACACAGACATAAAACATGTGACCCATACTACACATTGCTTTTTTCGAAAGATGTCAAAAGCCAGAAAGGTTGGAAACCACTAGTTTCATCTTTAAAAATGTTTTGTATTTTAAAAGCTTGTTATATTGTCCGTTGTGTCAAATCTTCATCTGAAAAATAACTAAATTTGTCAAATACACATAGTGGAGTAGAAAGTACAGTATTTCCCTCTGAAATGTTGTGGAGTGGAAGTATAAAGTAGTGTTAAAATGGAAATTTGTCACATTAGCAACAGAATAAAAGGCTGTAAGTTATATTCAAATAATTATATTAGCCAGTGAATGGAGCAGCATTGATTTTTTTTGTTTAAATCAGTGTAGCTTCCACATTATTTTGTGTTCTTGCTTTTATAGATTATATCACAGTTCAGTAAGAGCTTTGATTTTTTACACTGTAGACTTGCTTTTTGAAATTGTAAAATCAACAGCAAATACTTCTATTTATTAAGTTAATATACACACATGATCATTTACTGTCCCCCTCCACCAGTTTCAATATTATGTGAAGGCATCAATAACCATAGACAATATATAATATACTACATCAGACATATTGATTTTGTTGTATAATATCATTGTCTACATCACCACAATCAGTGCATCCATACTTGAGGTGATAAAGACAGAGACGTGGCAGTTTTATTTCATTATTATTTATTCTCATCTCCTGTCAAAAGGACACGTGCATCCCTCTGAGACTTAAAAAAACATATGATGGTTTGGCAGTGATCCACCATCTTTGTAAGAAAGTCATGTATGGCATTTGAGAGCATCTCCTGTGTTTAACGCCAGCATAGATTCAATGTTAAATTAACACAGATGAGATTCTTGTTGAACCATGGTCAAAGTTGCATACATTCAACAAAGAAGAAACACTAAGTGTATATTATTGCAGCGGATGTCTAAAAGAAATTAGGACTGACACTGACTGGCAAAGCTTCAGATTGATTAAACCAAAGCTGCAGTAATTATTTTTACCATTAATCTCTCAGGAAATTATAACCAAAAATCATGAAATAGAGTTAAGTTTTCCCAATTTCTGTAAAACAGCTGCATGCACCAGAACTGCAATTTAGAAATATGGACATATTTATTACAGTGTCTGATTTGGCTCAATCTCAAGCTAAACAGTCTGTTCTTCTGCTGGTTTTACACACTGAGTGATGCAAACAATTTGGACATGTTTCTGTGGGCTCATGGGAAGCAGGAAATGTGGTTTGATCGAAGTCAATCAGATCTTCCCAGGATCCTCTTTGAGCGTGACTGTTCTGTTGAAGACGAGCTGCAGTGAGAGAAAAGATCACGTTACAGTTCACACTCCTGTTACATAGGTCCCAAAATGTTTTGCATAGTAGCGGAGTAGTAGTAGCCAAAAATAATATCTCAAATGAACTAAAAATAGAAGCTTTTAATAATGAGCATTTGCAATATCAAACAGTGCAGTTTCAAAGTTGCATAAAAAACATGAGAAAGAAGTGAAGATGTAACAAACATGAGAATGTCAAAGTATATCTGCCTAAATCTAGTAGCAGCAGTACTTTTGTGGTACTGTACCTTGTCTGCGGTGCTGTCAGGGTCCAGGGAGAAGTAGCCAACTCTCTCAAACTGGAATTTGTCGAAAACTTTTGCTCCCCTGACCGAAGTATCCACTAAGGCACTGCTGATGTTAAGGGAATTCTGAATAACAAAAGGAGGAAATGAAGAAATGTTAAACAATCACTACAACATCTCAGTAAATCCACTTCTATCACTGTAGGGAAGAGAGACTCACAGGGTTGATGTCACTCAGGAAGCCGTTAGGCACTTCAGATGGATCCTCTGGGTGTTTGTGCAGGAATCTACCAAGATAGAGAGATTTTCAGAGTTTATGCAGGTTTCACAAACTTAAAGACATTTTTTAATGCCACATAGAATGTAATTTAATACCTGTTTTATGTTAAAATTATGAAAGATATCAATAAAAACCATTAGGGATATGAGGCCTAGAATTATTTACCAAGTGCAACTTCTTGACAGTATATAAGAATCATTCCCAATAATATAACTAATGACTAATAACTAATTAATTAGGACCTGGACGAAAGCTCCAGAAAGAGAAATAATCAATAGATTCATCTGTTAAAAAATAACTCAGAGGTCTGGAATTACATAAATTACATAAAAAAGAAACATCAGAGAAAAAAATATTTAAGACATTGGTGAATTACCTTTGAGACTTAAAAACATTCTGAGGCCTTTTTATTTTGAGAAAACTAAAATCAATGTTTTTAAAGCCTTTTCAGGACTTGCAAATACCCTTTGGTAAATGAGTTTCCTACATGAAGTGTTGGTTAAGAATGGCTTTTCTGTGACTTACAGTCTCTCATAGAGGCGCACTTCACACTTCAGTGGCTGGCTGACCCAGTGGATAAAGGCCTTTGGTTTCTCAGCTGTGTCAGAGCTGCAGCATGTCACCTCCAGTTCCACCACTTTACCCTGAGAGTCCTGAGAAACACAGCGGAAGACAGCAGACGGACCACATGATACATAAAATAGTACTTTAAAGACATTCATAAAGCCAATACCTGCTAAGAATATAAAATGCTAAGATCATGTGTGTTATTACACATGTGAGTATAATATGATCTGGGGAAACTATTACATTTTACTTTAGAGCTACTGAGTAAAACATCTGGACGTACCTTGATGACCTTCTGGACAGAAATGACATACCCAGCATGCCTTAGGCCTACAGGCTGTTCTAAGGACAGACGCTTGTAGCCCTTCTCCATCACCTGCAAAAGAAGAAGAGCCCACCATCATCTTCTGTCTACAATCCAAAAAATGTAGAAATAAAGTACGTATGGATGTTTGTCTCTAACCTCTCTGAAGTCACTCTGTTCAATGAAGATGGTGCGTGTAAATGGAACGGTGTGGCTACCCTTGGATTCGTTGGCAGGAAAGTCTGGCACTCGTACTTCAGACTGAAAGAGAAGACGACGATGCATGATGTTAATGTCACATAAAAGACAGAGCATCCAGGATAAAACAAGTTCTCTGGTAATTAGATATGTCTGTGTATTTGTCACTAATGTACCATTGAATTCTCAGGAAGATTAGTTATGGTGATTTTGAGTGGCTCCAGGACAGCCATTGCTCGAGGTGCTGTGTCGTTAAGCACATCCCTGACACATGACTCCAGCAGATGAGGCTCTGTCGTTGTCTGGGAAACAGTGACACCCACCTGCCAACACATGGAATGTATTATTACAGCGTGTTACTACATTAGACTACTAGTTCCTCCATCCATCCATCCAACCATTCATCCTTCCATACATTACGTTCTGCATACCCGTGCACAGAAGTTGTTAATTGCCTCTGGTGGGAAACCTCGTCTCCTCAGTGCAGTCAAAGTAAAGAGGCGGGGATCGTCCCAGTCTCTGTAATTAGAAGAATATGGTATGTAGTCACACATTTTAAGAAGCACAAAGACTGAATAAATCACAGTGAGTAGAATAAACCGTATGCTTTGAGGTGGTAGAGTCAATTATGTGCTGTCAGAGATTTATGTTGCTATTATAATAAATTCAATATGCTCAGGAGGGCTTGGGCTGTGTCGAAAGTCCGACCCTGTACAATTGCTGGCGTCACTTTTGCATTCTGTTATGAGATTACAATGTAGAATTGCCATCTTATTAAAAGTAGAGTGGTGCAACTAATAATCATTATCATTATCAATTAATCTGCCAATCCTTTTTTTTGTGATCCTTTGTCTTTAAAATGTCAGAAATGTACTTAAACCTCCTGTTATCATTTCCAACAACTGTCTTTTTTTTTTTTAGCAACAGCTCAAAACCAAAGGATGTTTAATTAAGTTTTTGGCATTTTTGCTTACAAAACTAACTAAATAACTAAAACAATTATTGAACTGTATAAATATTTGCTGATTAATCTGACTGATTAACTGAGTAATTGTTGCAGGTCTAAGAGGTGCACATCTGAAAAGTGGCTTTTGTGAAAAAGTAAAAAAAAAAAAAAATAAGATATGAAATATAAAACTATTGAAGTAAGTAGGTGCGCAAAAAGCAGGCAGACTTTTTCTCTCCTCAGGATATCTGCTGATTTAGATTTCTTTTCCATAGCAGTGCTCTCTCTATCCCCACATTTAACTAACAGACTGGAAACAAACAGCTAACAGAAATACCATGTTACCTGACAACACCTGTCTCTACCAGTTTGATGATTTTCCTCTTGGACACAACGGTGTAGGTGAGGTTCAAGCGGCCATATTCCCACTGAACAGGGCAGTAGACATCCAGAGCGTTACACAGCCAGTAATATGATGAACGCCTGTCACAGTAACAAAAGGAACAATCACGCTTGTATGCTTCCATGCAAGTCTATGATGAAGTATAACTACTTACTAAAAGCACCAAAAAAATGAATTCACACCTGGCCTGAAACTCTTTGGTACAGAGTGAGTGTGTGATATTCTCGATGGAGTCACACAGGCAGTGGGTGTAGTCATACGTGGGGTAGATGCACCTGGAAAGAAAGTAAACCACAGCTTGTTGTGAGGAGGAAAGTATTAATAAAACTACCTGTGTGAATAGAGCAACACTTTAGGTTTTCATACCATTCATCTCCTGTTCGATGATGAGGCGTGTATTTGATGCGGTACGCCACCGGGTCCATCTTCCCATCCTCCATGATCATCTTCATCCTGAGTGTAGCCTCTCCCTCAGAAAACAGACCCTTCTTCATCCTCTCGAACAACACCAGTGACTCTTCGATGGGACGATCTCTCCACGGTGATGGAGGAACGTTGTGGCCCTTCAGTTCCTCTCCCTTCTGGTGGCAGATATACGCATGACCCCTGACAGAAGACAAAGAGAAGAATGAAATGTAATGTATCCATCCATCCATGCATGCACTTTAACCAACACATACACACACATACACACAGTTGTTACACTCACCTACGAATAAGATCCACTGCAAGATCGTAGAGTTGCTGAAAGTTGTCTGATGCGTGTGTGACGGTATACGGCTCATACCCTGTGTAATACAGTAACGCTGATGAGAAACTACCTTCATGAATGTAGAAAGTAAAAGAAAAAAATTCATCAGATCAAATATTGTAAATCAAGAAAATTAAACTCACCAAGCCACTCCACCATGTCCTTGATAGCAGTGAAGTACTTTTCCTCCTCCTTCTCTGGATTTGTGTCGTCATATCTCAAGAAACAAATTCCACTGTTCGCCTGTGAGACAAGATGAGGTTAAAAAAAATACATTTGCACTAGAGGGAGTTAAACAGCTTCGACAGTAACTGATGTGGAGGTGAAAGAGGATAAAAAGTTACGCACCTTGGCAAAACCAAAATTGAAGTTGATAGCTTTAGCATGTCCAATGTGAAGGATGCCGTTGGGCTCAGGAGGAAAGCGAGTACGAATCTAAAATAATTCAACATGGGAGGAAGAAAAATCCAAATGAATGATCATTTTCAAGTTAGCATGCTTCTTTTCCAAAAGCTAATGTTACTCATATGAGGTTTGTACCTGCCCACCACTGATCTCCAGGTGCTTCTTAAGCAAGTTCATGGTGTTGGGTGTAACCACGTAGCCCTCAGTTTTATAGTTCTCACCTGTAGGATGGAAGGCAAGGATGAAAGATGAGAAAACTTTTTAAAAATTGCTGGCAGAGTATGAAAAAAAAACAGAGCAACAAGCAAAGATGCTACTGTATCTAATTGTTTCAGATGGTTCCTCCTCACCTGTTTTATGGAACTTCAGTGCTTCTCCTCTGAGCTGCTCCATCAGCGACTTTCCCTCCCCAGTCATCACATCACCTGAAACACACACACACACACACACACACACACACACACACACACACACACACACACACACACACACACACACACACACACACACACACGGTTAAAAACAAACCACCTGACACAAACACAAACAGTAAAATTCAGTCATCCACTTTGCCTGCTGCTTACCGTTCACTGCCACCTCCTCTTTCTTCGCCTTTACATCCTTCTCTGCAACTTTAGTCTTCTGGGGCTGCGAGATGATTTTTAATTATCCACAGATGTAATCAAAACCTTCAGTGCAACGAAGTAATAGTAAGTAAGTAAGTAACAATTTTGGGTAATACGCTTGTTTACTCTCTTACAAAGAGTTAAATGAGATACCATTCTCATGTCTGTATGGTGAATATGAAGCAGCAGCGGCCGTTAAGCTCAGCTCAGCATAATAAAGCTAATTTATTAACATGATATATCTCTTTCATTTAATATGTTCAAAAACCGAAGTGTAAAAACTACAATTTGTAGTTTATAAGAGTAATATTTTTACAGACAAAGAGACTTTCTGCAGTCTTTGCCAACTTCAAAGCAAATAAGTGTATTTCCCAAAATGTCTAACTACTCCTTTATACAACATGAGATGAGTTACCTTTGCTTTCTTCTCCAGGTCAGCCTCTGTCTTGGGACCCAACAGATGCAGGACCTTTAAGATCAAAGTCAGAGTTAGTTACAGAATGCAGTGGGAATCTAATAATGCCCGATCCAAATCTTTAAATCACAAGGACAGACATTTTCAAACACACCTGCATGTCCACCTCATTTTTGATGACCTTTCCATCAGCCCATTTCAGAGCAGCGCGTGCCTCTCCTGCAACACAAAGACCCTGTGAGTCATTCTGTTGGCCTTTTAGACTTTTATGTATTCAAAAATATTTATCCATTTAAGCATGAGTGCATACCCATTAGCAGTCCCATGTTGAAGTGGTACCTCTCTTTTACCAACTGTTCCTTGTGCTTCTTGATCACAGTCTCCACCTGCACAACATTCCTCTGTCACTACACACACAGTGCACTGTAAAGCTTGTAAAAATGACATAATTATGGTCATTGTGCACTTACTGCATCTTCAATCTGCTCTGGTGTTACGACCACGCCCACTCCACATGCTGCTTCAAACTCCTTCTCGTTGAGGGGGTCCTGAGGATGACTCTTCACAAAGTCCAAAGCAGCTGCAAAAAAAAAAGAGGAAGTAGAAATTGATGGAGGAGTCACTCATTCATTCTGCTTAGTAAAATGCTCACAATGCAACCTCCTCCAGCCTCTACAAACATTAGCATGATATGTGGTTTCACGAGTTTTTTCAATGTGTTTGTTAAATGTTTTGTATCTCCTGGTCTGCTGTGAGATTTAGATTTAGATGTTTATGTTTATATCAAGCTTACTCAGATTAGTTACAGAGCATCAAATTAACACAGTCACACAGCCTTACTCGTACTACATATCATGATTTAAAACCTTGTGTCCTTGTGTATACATTTTTTATTTTGCATAGCAGTGCTAAATGGTAAATTATATATGGACTGTATTTATATATCACCTTTCACTTAAAGCATTTTTACAATACATATCAATGTTCACTAATTTATACACATATTCACATGCTGATGGCTGAGGATGCTCATCAGGATTCACACCCACACACCGCTTGCATAGCAATTGGGAGCAATTTGGGGTTCAGTATCTTTCCCAAACACACTTCGACGTATGGACTGACCAATCTTTTGATTAGTAGACAACCTGGGGCTTGTTTCAGAAAGCAGGTTTAACTAACTCTGAGTTAAAACCTTAACTCTAGGTTGACCAACTCTTCAAGCTTGTGCATGAGGAGATACCAAGCCCTCATCAATGGAGCACAGATAACATGATTCACCATGACAACAATTAAAAACACATCTATATACATCTACACAGTGCAGAACAGACAAAAACACAGTATGCACAACATGTATTTGAATAAGATATGGGCTCAAATGGCATGTTTATTTAGCAGCCACTGTGACTCAGGAGGTAGAGCAGGGGCCTGTTTCAGAAAGTAGGTTTAGTGAAAACTCTGAGTTAGTTAACCCTGAGATGAGGGAAACTCTGTTTTTTCGGTTTCAGCTTAACTCTGAGTCAGTTACCCTGGCAACATACTCCGTGAATCTAACCTGCTCGCTGGCAGGTTTTCTTCAACTAACCCTGAGTTTATCTGCAGACTGAAGGAGGTGTCAGACATGGTGTGTCCTTTTCTTAAAGAGTCAGTTAATATTGAAGCACAAATCTCTGTCAGAGGGTGATCGGACCCCACTGGGATGTTTTATCATTCTCTGATGATGTTCTGTTTGAGTGTTTCCATTTTTCTGTACAATCGATAATTTATCTGAACAATATTCTCACTCCTCGTATCGTCTGTACGACACCACATGGACATGCTCTCAGTTCAGAACAAGTTCTCTGTTCAAGTTCATGTTCATGCTATATTTTTATATTTCATATTCAGTTGCTGCCAAGTAGGCCTACGTTTTGTACCTGTTGGGGTCTGCATGAATATTAAATGTGCCGCGCACACACACACACATACACAGAATATAAATGTTGAATAAGTCGACCACTCGAGACAAAATGTTTCTCTTTTTTTTCATTAATACTCACTGTTGACTGTCAGTCCATTTCTGCCACATCAGCTCATGTTCTTTTGCTGCTGCTACTGTATTGTTTTTTTTCTTAAATATATACTCATCATCTGCATGTATTCATTAATATTTCTAACTCCTTTGGGGAGAAATAGGAGGACTGAGCCCTTTGTTTCTTCTGTTGTCATGGTGAATCATGTTGTCTGTGCTCCATTGATGAGGGCTTGGTATCTCCTCATGCACGAGCTTCACTCAGTTACTTTGACTCAGAGTTGATTGATCTAACTGTTTGACAGCTCAGAGTTGGTCAACCTAGAGTTAAGGTTTTAACTCAGAGTTAGTTAAACCTGCTTCCTGAAACAAGCCCCTGGTCCAATATTTAATTTACATAAGTGTGATGTGGAAACATGAAGCCTGCAGTGCACACACACACTGAGAACTGACTTTTCAGTGAAGTAGGAGATATCTTGTGTCCAACAATTAAACTTTTGATTTATCTATTCTGGACCAGATGTCATTTTACAGATTTTAACAAGATAATCTAACTTTTGTTTAAATTTGATGGAAAATCTGATAGAAATAATCACTCAAAGACGCAAATTTTATACATATCTTGAAACATATTTGGGTGAGGAGGGGTTTTAAAAATGTAAGTATCACTCGGTGTTGGTACCTCTTTCCTATAGATCAGTCAAGTTATGACATGTCAGAAATGTCAAAAAATTACCTGCCAGCTGTAGCTCTGTGCAGATTTTGCGCTTAGCTATGGTGTCAGAGAGGAAAGCCAGGCGTTTGGTGTCTTTAAGGCGAGATGCCATACTGTACAGCAGTGTACCCATGGCTTTGTCCAATTCTGATGATCCACTGACACGCTGAGCCTAATGAGAGCAGAGAGGAAAATAGCAGAATTAACTATTGCCAATAAAAAAATCAGTGTGTCAAGATATAAGGGACAAAAACAGGGAGGACCACTTCTCCTTATATCTTGCCCCTTGATATCATATCTTCAAGTAACCTGAATTGAGTGAAAATGAAAGTGAAGTGACCCTGCTTCACTAACTAACACAGTTTAGAGGAAATATAACTATAGTTATGAGCTATATAGGTGCACATACCTCTGAACACATGATAAGAGAAAGAAGTAAAGAGGAACAACAAGTGAGCTAAAGGAGTACATGTCACAATTCAGGAGGTGTCGGGTCAAACCTGAGTGATCGCGTCCTTCAGGGTGGCACTAAGCGCTTCATTTTTCAGCGTTTCTTTAGCTTTCTGCTCACTGAGGCCAATGGAAATGAAAAGTGTCACAGGATCCGCCATTTTATCCTCTGTATATTCACCGGCTTGTTGGGAGCCACACTCAGACACGCCGCCACACACACCACTCTCTCTTGGACAGAAACGGCGAGGGACGATTTCCTGTACACCTCAGAAAAAAGAATGCTGTACAACTATATGAGCCAATCGCACACGACAGGCAAGAATGGCGTTGACCAATTGCCAATGATCTTGATTAAAGTTACCGCCCACTACAGGCCAGATAGCCAATCAGCGGTTATGTTGACATTCTAAAGGGAGGGGCCACCGGAATTAAAAAATGTTGCATCAGATTGACATAACAGTAATTTCAGTGAATTTTAAACATGAAATTAATACCGGAATAATTTATGATTTGTAGTAGATGACATTTAAAGTTATAAACATCCAACCTTTGCACTTTTCCTGTTTGAATGTGTGATATTGCTACGCAGTGTAAGGTCTTTTTTGTCCACCACAATCAACGCACCTACAGACGTGTGTAGGGAAGTGTTTTATGATGCCGTAAGTTACTATACCGGTTTGCACATTTATTTCTCCAATCAGCATAATTAATAAGGGGGCAGCAGATCAGTTATGGCTAAACATGCGGTGCTGTCATCGGGTGCAAACATGTGGAGACGTCTGGCCTGTGCAAAGTCAGAGCTGCGTCTGGATCTCACTCTTGCCTGTGGACAATCTTTCCGGTAAGTTGTTATGTTTAAGGCTCAGGTGTAGTCTCTCCGTCTGTCAGCATAATAATCAATAGGACACTTGATACAGTGTAGATCACCCTGTTGTGCATTTGCATTCACTCATGATATATCTCAACCCACAGCTGGAGGGAGACTGCAGAGGGCCACTGGACCGGAGTGATGGGGGGACGAGTGTGGACTCTGACCCAGACAGATGACACTCTATGGTACCACGTTTATAAAAGCCACCACGACAGGCCGGAGGAGGGAAGTTCAAGTGACAGGAAGAAGAGAGCTGGTGCTACTCTCCAGAATGAAATCAAGTCAGAGATGAGCTTTAAAAGGGCTTTGAAGAAGGAAGAGGAGGAGGAGCCTGTGGCTGTGACCCCACTGCAGGACATTGAGAAGGAACAGGAGATGCTGAGAGATTACTTCCAGCTCAATGTTAAACTGGGAGATCTGTACAAGGAGTGGGGAGCAGCAGACCCCCACTTCAAGCATATTGCAGACATTTTCACTGGTCAGTGTGTGTTTTTTACACAGTAAGTAATGACTGTGATGATATTTGTTTTGTCCAATGTGTCTTGAATACATAGTTTTCTTTCCCCAGGTGTGCGAATGCTACGCCAGGACCCCACTGAATGCCTGTTTTCCTTCATCTGTACCTCCAACAATCACATCTCTCGTATCCAGGGCATGGTGGAGCGACTGTGTCAGGCTCTGGGTGTCCCAGTGTGCCAGCTGGATCAAACTTCTTACTACAATTTTCCCTCCCTGTCTGCGCTTGCAGGTGCTACATGTTCCTGTATCTCTTGCCAAGAGTAACATAACTACAGGGTTCACAACTTTGCCCCATATGTTTTGCTGTAGTGCTTTGCTAGTGGTTCAGTGGTAGAAAATCCTGCCAAACTAGAGACACTATGTTTTCAGTGGGACATGCGCACAGTTCACATGGGGCATTGCGTTTTACTACCAGGTTTTGTTGATGTCAGCCTCTGATATATGAAAGTATAGTAATAAGATCAGTGCATTGGTTAAACTGAGTGGTATAAAAACTTCTCTCCAGGTTATGTTACACATCTTTTATTACCTTGTTTCCTGTTTAATCTCTTTCTTAACCCAGTTCTTAAGTGGGACTAGTCTCTTGGATCTGAATTTCTAATAAAGAAGTATGCTTGTATTGAATACAGTGATCATAATTGTGTTGTTTTCTTTATTTTAATTGGCAGACAGCAGCGTAGAGGCCTGTCTCCGGGAACTTGGTTTTGGATACAGGGCTCGGTTCCTGCAGCAGAGTGCGAAACAGATTCTGGACACCCATGGGCTCCAGTGGCTTGAAGGTCTACGAGATGTCCCGTATCTGCAGGCCCGTGATGCTCTGCGTACACTCCCTGGTGTGGGCACCAAGGTACAGCAGGAACAGAACCTGTTAGCCTCATACAGTTTGTTAGTATTTATGAGGAGAGAACATAGAGAGTACACTTATAACAGTAATGTGTACCTAAAGGTGTTGTGGTGTCCTATAGGTGGCAGACTGTGTATGTCTAATGTCCCTGGATAAGCTAGAGGCCGTGCCAGTCGACACACATGTGTGGCAGATTGCAAAGCGTGACTACAAATATGGTTCTGGCAGCGGACAGAAAAGCATCACAGATAAACTTCACAAAGATATTGGTTAGTACTCATGGACCTCATCATCATAGTGTAAACAATGAATAATGATTTTTGTTTAATTGTTAAGACAATGCCAAATGTTATATTTCTACACAGGGGATTTTTTCAGAAAGCTGTGGGGTCCTTATGCTGGTTGGGCACAGTCGGTGAGTGTCATCTTTCAGTATCAGTCAGTGTGTTTCTGTCTCCTTGCACTCTGTCCACAATAACAACAGATCACATTTCTGCCTCTTTAGGTGTTGTTCTGTGCTGACCTCAAGAAGTTCCAAAATCTGAAAGAAACGCTGCATCAGAAGAAGCCAAAGAAAGAGGAAGACGGTGAAGGAGAGAGGATGGTAGCATGTAAGAAAACAAAAATTAAAACAGAAGAAAATGGAACTGTGAAAAACAGGAAAACTAAGTCAGCGTGTCGCAAGAGCACAAAGAAGTCTGTTAAGGATGAGAAGGTGGTGTGAGGTAAACAAGACTCTTACATCAGGATTCACATCAGCACCAGGCATTTTCCACACACCTTTTTAACTGAGCCTCATTTGAAAACCCCATTGTCATGTCACATCATGTTTGAAAATGAAATATATAAAGGATGCCAGGAACATGACATAAAAACCTCAGGTTATTGTACATATATTGTTTATATTGTTTACTGTAACCTCCCTACTTTACTACTACTTTTACTGTAACCTTTCTACTTCCCTGCTATAAACACAGCACACTGGTGATTTTATAATAAATACAAAATAGTTTTCTTTAGTGTATGTGTTTTGAGACAAACTGTCCATATTAGCTCAGTTATTAATACCCTATACATCACAATCCCACTTAACACCATCACTGTCATGTTTGCTAACTTGGGCTAAATGTTACCTTAAGTAGCCTCTAGGTGGCACTATGCATTGGAAGATATTGCTCAGCAAGCTGATACCATATAATGGGTCATTTGCTGTAGCCCAGCCTTCTGTTTTTTAATTTGAGAACAAATAGCACTACTTCCCTGGGTGAACACTCCCTGGGTGAATACGCTGGGTTTCTGTTACACCGCATACCAATACGTCATGGCATTCATGTGAATGTCATTGCACACCAAAATGGTGTGTTATGTTTCTCCAGTGCATTCCCTGTATCAAAATAGTGTGTGACTGTTGGATCATAATAAAGTGGCTTGGCTGGGCAGTTGTGACGTGCCATTGGGTCTGTATGTTTATCTATAGGCATTGGTTGACTGTGTCAGCTGGTCTTTTTATAGCAGGAGTTGCAGTCATCTGCTGTCACTGCTCCGGGGCTAGTGTGACGGTCTCTGGTGACAACATGGACATGTCTTTGGGAGCATTTGGCCTATTACTGTCCTTTTATGACAATTACAGAGCAAAATATTAGTTTGTTAAAAATATATGGAGACAAATTATTCTAATGTGGTAACCACAATTAAGAGTCCCTCTTGACCTCATTTGAAAGACAGATTTTCATGTAGGCTTAAGGGAGCAGGTGCATCATGCATGGAGTTGTTGCATCTGTGTGGGGGTCTGAATATGCATGTCTTACATCCATAGAAGTTGTTTATTTGTGGAAAGGCGTGCAGCCATGCATGTTAATGAATATGTGAGTCAGCTTTCATCTCTACTCTGGTTGAGCTGGACAGAAGCTGGGGCCCAGCTTCAGGGCACAGTCAGGGAGAAGAAGAAAAGCAGCAGTAAAAATAGAGTCGAGAGAACAGGGAAAATTAAACAAAAAGAGAGGGATAGGTGAAAGTGTGCTGGAGGTGCGGGACATGAATGTTAAAGGAAAAGCCATGTGCACACGCAAGTTGACATAAAGACGACACAACAGTGGCCTTTGCGTTACGTAAGAAATGGGTCTCAGCTTGTTTTATGCCCTCTGGAACTGTTTAGTTGGAGGGATGCACCTTCTTTCCCAAAGAGGATTATTTCCTGTGGGCACCAGGGGGCGCCACATTTGTAGCGCCTGCAAAAGGGAGACATTTCTATTTACTTCCAGATGTGCAGCATCAAAATTTAATTTGTCTCTTGATGATTGTTTGGTAACTTTTTATTTTATGGGTCCTATTTTACAGTAATTTCTTGGAAAAGTAATTTGCAGGCATTTAACAGTTAATTTCAGGATATTTTCCAGAGATGTGATGCAATTTGGTACAAATGGGATTTTATATACTGTATAGGCTACTGTGTTATAGAACATTTTCTGAAAAATCTATTGCCAGTTTATTAACAGTTTATGGATAAAGTAACTAAATGGGAATCTCATTTTTTGACTAATCCAAAAAATGAATACCTGAAAAATAAAGATATATCATCACATTGATGCAGAAATTCAATATGTTGCCACAAAGCAAGAACTGACATGCAAAATTGTCCTAATTACAAACAACCAGAGACATCAAGGCAATAACTACCACAATGTGAATATCAATATTTCTATCAATTGATAATTATATATTATTTTACATTATGATATTGCACTTTATGTCATAGGTTACAATATTTTTTAAAAATGTGATCCTTTGTTCATATGAAAACCCTGCACAGGTTTCTCATGTGAGCCCAAAATGGTCAATGTATATCCATCCTCCTGTCTACTACTAAAATGATGTATGTTATTATTCCTGAATAGTAACAGATGTATTATATAACAGTATCTGATATACTACCTAAGATGGATAAAATATAAAGACACTGTGTTGATTCACGTTAGATGTGGTGAAACCTAATGCTGCTGGAGGAGGCCGTGGGGGAGCCTAAGAGACAGGGGGAAGTCAGTCCCCACATGGAAGTCTTTCTTTGAGGCCCAGCGTTGGGGAGATTATTCTTTGGTGTCTAGACAGCTATAGGGTGAGGGGGAAAAGCCACAGAGACATAGAGAGAGAGAGACTGAGAGCACAGAGTTGGCAGAGATATTTTCAGATCTTAAGCTTTCCTGACTCATAATGTGTGCTGATGGACGTTAGCATATGAAGGTCCTGGCTGTTCTTAATGAAAGAGGCTTATTTTGTGGAGATAATTAATATGTTCTACCATCTGATAGGATCCCTGCTTGGCTGGCTGTGATTAAGGTTCAGTGCCATATAGATTGAGGGGAAGAAGCAGTTCCGTCTGCTCCAGTGTTGAATTTCAGAGCCTCTACCAGGATCAATCCAAATGACTAAGTGGAATGTATTTCCACACATTCCTGGACAAAGATGGTATAGAAACATTATCCACTGTATATATGGGTGTGGGCTACCATGAGGACCATGGGCTTGGTGGATGTCAGTGTCAGTGCAGCCAACTCCCTCCTTATTAAGAATTAGTTCATTTAGCAAGCTTGAAATACTATGCCCACTTTATTTAAAGTCTGCTAAAAATTCCCTATATGAAGAGCTGTCACTAAAAGGTGATATACATTTGAGTTACACAGTTGACCTGCTTTAGTTTAAGTAGGTCATGTAAACATACAGTATTTCAAGTTAGTTTAATTGCTTTTTTTAAGGAAAGTTTGACTCATTTACTTGAAAATGATATTATTGACTTTATTTATCTAGCACTTTAAACACAATAAAAAGAAATCAAAATTATGATTAAAAAATACTACAACAACATTAATAATAAAAGTAATAATAAAAAAGCACATGGTCACAGAGCATAGCAACTGCTGACAGGTGCTATGCTCAAATGGTCTTTGAAGTACTTTTGTGTTAAAAATGTATCTGAAAAGTCTATTAGGGAGTACTTTAGAAAGTGGGACAAGAAGACAAAATCGCCTCATATCCGGATATTAATTGTGAAGGAAAGTTCCAGTTTTATTCAGCTAATTAACACAGGACCACCAAAGTGCCTTAATGTCTCATTTATCCCTTAACTTTTGTGGAGCGCTCTCAAAGCTCCCCCTCACGGTAGAAGAAAAGACTTATCAGGGCCTTTTAACATATCGTTTGAGGCTGTCAGATGAATTAAATCCCCTGCTGGTACACCAGATTACTGTAATCTTGTTACAGCAGAAAAATGACATTGAATTCATAATATAAACACTGCACCCAGGAGGTGAGTGGCAGATAGGAGATGTACACAAATTGCCTACATGTGATAATGACATCTCTTGCTAAAACTTAACATAGAAATGAACAAGCAGTATTTAATCTTCTCTATCTGTTTGGTGCCTTCATACCTCCCTAACCTATAGAATATTAGTCATAATCCATGTACAGTAGCGTGATTACCAATGTGAAGTGTCCTCGCTCCTCTTGTCCAACCTCCTCAGTGTCTCTCCTGCTGGCTCAGTAGTAATGTAATGGCATTAGGACAATCCCCTGAGCTGCACAAGTTATTTTAGGACGCAGACAATCTAATGAAAGTGACAACTACACAAAGAGGGATAATGAGTAGACAATATGGTGGTTACCTGTTTGTAACCAAGACTATGTCTGCATTTCTGCAGAGAACAGTGACTCAAAAGCATGTCCAAACTAGATTGATGTGTTTGTGTAACACTGAGACAATCAGGCGGGGGATGAAGGTGAGGCACAGAGCCAAGGTGCAGCATGAGGAAACTGTATCATGTTGGCTCAGGCTGGCTTGCTCCCCTCTTCAAACTTGGAGGGCAGCAGAGGAGAGGGAGCTAGAGTTTCATGCACAGCTTTGTTCCCAGCTTATTGTCCTCTCTTCTGCTGCACCACTCTGCCAAAACATGTCAGGTGTCTCCTCACCTGTGTGCACATGACACACCTTTTTGACACCGCCTAGCCACTTTAGTAATGTGTGTGTCATGACACCTTGTTTTCAGCTATAATCCGTGGGAAAAACCCCAGAACCTGCATAGTGGCACTCTCATGCTGAGTGATGATGTCAATATCAGTGTCGTCATGTTTCCACAGGGCACTGTATAATAACCAGGCTTCTTTCTTTCTTAAGGTAGATGGAGAGGTGCAGTGTTCAGGCTGAAACTGCGTGCCGGGCTGTTGCGTAAGATGCGTGCCATGTGGTAGGTTGGTAGGTAGGCAATCGTGTTTATCCGCTTGTGCGAGAAAAAAATGAGAGGGAGGGAGCGATGTGGAGAGAGAGATGGAGCTGTCTGGAAGGGAGGGGGGCGTGCATCTCCTCCTTAGCTCATGGTAGGAGAGCTGGCAGTGGTACAAGGCTGAACGCAGCCTCTCTGTATATGTGTGTGCGTGTGCTGATAGAGGAGCGTGTACTCTCCAGTTGAATCCTGCAGCTAATAAGCGGCGAATCTTGGACTCTACGCTTTTTTTTTTCTCCCGGCTACCTCTGTATGCCCTAGCCTCTTATCCTGCCGCAGAGGACGCCATCGGAGAGGACCCATACAGACCTGCGGGTATGTTTGTTAGTAGTGTGGACCAGGATGTGGAGTGGCTGCTATGCGGCGTTACTTTGCGCAGTGATTCATGCGTGACGTTGCCTCTTACCTGTGCCGAGGTATCACCCGGTTCACACGTTATAAACGCGAATTTAACACACCGAGGGGGGTTTCCGTACCGTCATATATTTACCTGAGCGTGTACGTGGTTTCTTATTTGGTTCTTTAGTTGTGTTAATGAACCCAGGACAAAGCGGCTGCTCGAGGTAATTGTGTCAGCTGAAGCCATCATGGTGATGGTAACGTACACGGTAACGTTGGCTTTTAATGTTAACCTGCGACGAACTGCTAAAACACCGCGTAACTAAATCCAATTATATCTGAATAAAACAAAATCCAGTTTTTATTCAGATACAGTCTATGGATATTAGCACCGTCCTGTGAAGTTTACGACGGCATATTAAACGTTACTGTTGCCATCGTTACTCCACGTTAACGCTAGTAATCGTTACTACGGGATGGAGACGTATAACCGCCAGTTAACGGGGTGTAACACTGCGCATTAACGAGGATCTAACCAATGTTATATCTGAACATTAGTAAAACAGGAGAATTCATTCATTTTTGTCGCATTTTTTTTCTCAGTAACGAAAGCTTTTAGCTTCAGCAGTTTGATCGTGAGCCAGCTGTACTTCGAAGCTTAGAAATAATCCCAGTTTATGACACATTATATGGCCCAATTCAGGCTTCACCAGTAATGCGACTCACCTAGCAGTTTCTCGAGTTTCATTGGACTGAATGGCAAACTAAACGCTAAAATGTCCCAGGAAATTAAAAAAAGGCTTGCCCAGAAAGTGAAAATAAGTGGGTGCGCATTGGTGAAATAGCAACAAGTAGGGGTAGTCTACTATTACTCAATTTGGGCAGTGCTGGCAGGTGCGCAACGTGTTGTGCTTCAGTGTTTATAGCAGGGTAAATTTACGAGGGGTTGCCCAACTTCAGCATACAGGCTCAAGGGTTTGCGGCATTTTGAGGATCTGGATTCACCTGTTCCTCATCAGGATTCATTTGGACGCATCCAAGTGGCAAAACCCAAGTACCAGTGCGCACAACCAGATCTGCTCCAGGGTGCTACTGGATGTAACGCAGAGCCCTGTCAGACCACTTTAATTCAAAAGGAAAACAACACACCCTGATCCACTGACAAGACAAAAGAGCTCTCCATCTCTTTCCAAAGTAGCTCAAGAAAGATTTACTACCTGCTTTGATAGCGGTTTCATGGAGAAGTGATGTGGTTTTGAGAGAGTAAAAGGGTGTAACAGGATGGAAGATATTCCACACAGGCATACCTCAGTATTGGGTAGCCTATAAATGGCTTACTTACGGCTTAGCTGGTGAAAGAAAATATAATTCATTTATATTTTGGGCCAGAGGCTTTTAAACTGGCAGGATAGTTAAATAATATCTTCCAGCAGATATAAAATGCTTGCCAGAATAGACAGTCCTTAAGTGTCAGAGCTGTGGAAAATAAAGCATAACTCAAGACATCAGTATATCAATGAAGTACAAACCCACAAAGCAACAGACATGATCTATAGATTTTTATAAAAGATCTTTTTGGCTATGGGTCAACCAAGTAGCTTACAGTATAAATCCATTATTGCAGTCTAAGAAATCAATATACCTCAGTAATGATGAATATGTAAAAGATAATGCTTTATACAGTCGGTTTGCAAATTCCCTAATTGCCACACACACAACACACCACTTAACACAGCAGTTATTTTATTGCATCCAGCTGTAACAGTGTGAGAGTACTGGGTTAAAGAAAAAAGTGGAGCTGTGGTTAAACTCCCTGTAGCAGGCAAACAGTTTATGACTTGTGATGCCTGTAATCTGTTTTCCTGAAAGTGTTTTGTGACTTGTCATGGTTTGGCAGCTGTCTCAATCGGTCACCAGGCTTGCTGTCTCATGGTGGGGTTTTCTGGAGGAGTGCATGTCTTAAATTGAACATCTGGACAGGCTGTAATTATCACTGAATCTGTGTAAACCCTCTCAGTAAACTTCTCTTGCCATGGTATGTCAATATTTGTAGCATGGGTGAGCTAGTCTCGTGTCCAGAGGGCTATGTCCTATGTGTTAAGATGTGTGTGGGTGTGTGTGTGTGTGGTGGTGGAGTCACAGCACACTTGGAAGGGCCTCACCCTTTCAGGCCGACCTTCAGCCTTTGATCTGTGGCTCACATGAAGGCGGAACATCAGTCAAAGATGTTGTGCGGCTCGGCACTTTCAAGCTGGACATCCGCTTCAAATGGGGATCAAAAGCACCCGTGATTGGTTCCGGAGCCTCCTCTCTTCATATAGCGCCTCCTCACTGTGTGGTCGGTTACCCCGCTGAAGTTTTGACCCCTACACACCCCCAGGCAGTTGAGTGCCACGAGAGAGACATCTTTAACAGGCTTTAGTTTGGCTTAAGAGCTAAATGGGCAGCTTTAGTCTCAGGCAGGGGTCTGGAAGTTGGGTGACCCCCTCTGGGTAACATCCTGGAGTATCATTAAAGCATATGAAGCTTGTATATCTCCTGATATATTAACCAATTTAATTTAAACCGAGTTGTTAAGTGCCTGCTTGAGTGGATTATTTTGCTCTGGTAGCTATAAAATAAATAAAAGGAGCAAGAGAATATTGTGGGAGCCGTTTGCAATCCATATGTTATTTCAAGGTGTGGAATTTTTAACGGTCAAACCAGCGACCTCCCCCCACCACCCGCATACCAACATAACCACACATACTCCCTCTCCCATTTTCCCCCCTTCTCTCTGTCTCACGTACACACAAATTCACATACACTGCTTCACAGTCTCAGCTCTCCCCCTACACAGCACAGTACAAACAAGTTATACATCTGTATTGCAGGCTGATGTTCAAGCAGTAATATTTAACTGCTCTGTTGGACGGAAGAACCGTTGCACACAGCTTTCTGCCGGTTTATTCCAGTCTTTTTCTTGTTCTCTCCGTCTTGTGCTCTCCGCGTCTCTCCATTTTTGCTGTCACTGCAGAAACTGTACTTTTGACAGTAGTTTTTTTGTGCCATGAAATCAGAATCTTGACTGTCGTTTTTTCAAAAAGATCTTTATCTGTCGTGAATTTCCCCCACTCCGCTCATATTCTTCTTCATCTCCCGTTAACTAGCTGAGGGTCTCTCTGTTCATGACTTGTAATCCTACTCGTTAAACGGCTTGACATTGAATGCTACTTAGATTAAACTCCTACGGTAGTGGGCAAAGCCTTGTAATGGTACACACTCATACATACTGCTGCAGACTAGACCAGTACAGTATGTGACATTTTTCATTTTTTAGCAAAAACTGAAACATCTCACGGGCTCACATGCCATGAATTTTTGTGCAGGCATTAATCTTAGGGCTGCAACTAATAATTAGGGTTATTAATAATTTTCTCCATTAATCTATTAATAAAATGTCAGAAAATAAGGAGAAAGCCTGTTATAGTTTCATAGAGCTCATGGTGAAGCCCTCAAATGTCTGGTTTTGTCTGATCAACAGTGCAAAATCCAGAGCTACTCAATTTATCATGTATGACATAGAAAAGCTTCAAATTCTTACATTAGAAAAGCTGCAATCAGCATTTTCAGTATTTTTTGCTTTAAAAATGACTAAAATGATTATTTGATCATCAAAACCTCGTGGCTGATTCATTTCCTGTTGATCAACTAATTGATTAATCGATGTTACATTTCCAAATGTCCAAAGAGTGAATCCTCATGACTTTGGTGATGCCCTGACTTTTCGTCTTGTGGTTCAATGAGCTTTGTCAATTTGAGTGAAATGTCTCAGTAACTATTAGATGGATTGACATGAATTTTGGTCCCTCAGTATGAAGTTTAATAAGTTTAGTGATACCTGCAGAGCTGATGACATGTCCATCAGCCTCAACTGCACTATGTGTTTAATGCTAATTAGCAAATATTAACGTGCTAACTCATTAAAGATTATTAACATGTTACCATTATACCTGCTGGCTAAACATCAGCACTGTAGCATAGTCATTGTGAGCATGTTAGCACACTGACCTAATCAGTTACAGAGCTGCTCGTGTAAGGCACTAGCAGCTATATGTAACAAATAAGTACCCTACAAATATCTTACTTACTTCATTTAACAAAAAAAAGCTAATGTCATAAATGTTCATGTGTAAGAGTTGAACAAGAACTTTGCTTAAATAAAATAAAATACAGCATAAAATTGGCAAAATGCATTTAATTGGGGACTAATTTATAAAAGAATAATAAAACAAGATTATGCATTTAACCAAAAGTTTGCTATCAGATTTCAGTATTGAACAGTTTTCAATACTTGATGCCACAGATACATTTTGGTTGATAACAAAAAACAAGTATTTAGCATCGATGCCCAGCCCTGATGGAGACAAGTGTACATTAGTGTCAGTCTTTGTTGAAAAGACACAGAGCCTTCTGTCCACAAACAGAAGTCTGCTCCTGGAAATATTCACTCAAATTAATGGAAATTTTGGACTGCCAGACTGGAGTCTGGCAGGAAATAGAGAGAGCGAGCATTTACATGAAAAAAGAGGACGACTCTCCATAAACTTCACTGCACACACCCCGCCCCCTCTCCCTTATGTACGAACATTAACTAGTTATATTAATAGATCAGCGCAGACATGACATCACGACTGCAACGATTAACTGATTAGTAGCAGCTGCTGCTGTAGTACTGAGTGATGTGATTGTATAACCAGCAGGTCTATACTGTGTGGAAGGAGTTTATAGTAATCTTCAGATTGCTGCTGTACTGTTCGATATTATCCGTGGGCATTTCCTGCTCTGAATAAAGAACGTATTGTGCGAGACAGAGTGACGACATCTACCCAACATGCCTAACCCAGTGCAATAAAGAATGATGTGTCCCTTGGCCCCAGGGGTCTGAACATGATAAAAATACTCTGACTGACTGAGCACCCATCTGCCCTCCCTCCCTGGACAGTCCCAGAAGTTCATTTGTATTTCGGTATTTTACACACAGTTGAGGGATGCAGTGTGCAAATATGTGGCGTAGAGGGCTGAGAGGATGAAGATATTCTTTAAAGCCAAACACCAAACCAGCTGATTACACCAATCTGGTCTTTGTAGTGTTTGGTTGGAAATGGTTGGTTGGTCGCTTGCTCCTGGCCTGTAATTCCAACTGCCTAGAGGAGCTGCCAATCTCCCTCAAATTTGCTCCGTTTTGTATCAGTCCAATGGAAACTCAAATGGTCTAAATCCAGTGGAGAAAAACATTTTGGTGAACCGTGTGAGTGTGTGTGTGTGTGTGTGTGTGTGTGTGTGTGTGTGTGAGTCCTTATGGCCGACGTGTGGAGATGAGATTAATGTTGACAGCGTTTCAAATACAGCAGCAGAGTGTTTCTGTCCTCTCACTAAAGCTTATTTGGCCAACAGACTTTGCAGACTCATTAATCTCTACCTACCTACACACACATAGATATCTATGTACACACAGGCTGACACATGCTGGATTACTTTGGATCAAGATAGTCTCGTGTTTTTTTAAAAGCCATTTCTCAATCGTCAGGTTGTTTACCCTTGGCTGCCAGCGATTACGCACCTGCTAGTTAACCTCAGTGGAAAGGTGAAATCGGCTCAGTTTCTCCGCATGGCTTCCTGGACGGACTGCCATATCTGCACTTTGACCAAAACAAAAACCTGTTAGTCTTGAAATACAGTTTCCTCATGACTCTTCTTCTTTTTACCCCTCAAATATTCTGCTTCTTAATTCCTGTCAGCTTCTATCAACCAGCAACCCCCGCTCTGTCTACATCCTCTAAATTTACAGCCTTCACCACATCTCTCCGTCTTAATTTTGTCACGATCCCGTCGCACAAACCCCCCCCCCAACACCACCACCACCACCAACAACAACCGCTTAGCCATACCCTTCACTGTCAGCTTCATTACATCACATAGCCTCCTCCACCTTCTCCAGCTTTCCATCTCTGTTTCTCCCACACCGTCTGTGAAATTACTCCTCTGTCTTATCTCCACATTCTTACTTCTGCTTATCTCTCTATCTTCAAGCCTGAACCTTCGCACAGGAGCACGCTGTATGACTGTGTTGATATAACAACTTAAATGGGGGAACGAGAGGAAAAGAAAGAAAAGGGGAAAAACAGGGATTAATCATCAGTTTGATTGGCCAACAGCCAGCAAGACTGAGAGCAGAAGAGGTGGCTGAGACAGGGAGGAAAATAAACATCAAGGCTACTGTGAGAGGGTGGAGGTTGAGATAAAGTACCAGTCATGTTGCTGTATATATGGACAGTTTTTCTGTCTGTCCAGCTGCTCTTGTAAAATACTCCTGATACATTAATAGTAATCATGCCAAGTCAAGTCGAGAATGTGATTTGCTGAACATTAGTTTATATTTTCTCACATTTCCACTCTATGCTCTGTGACTTCCTGCCTGGTGACTGACCCTCTTGTGTGCACACCTACACAATTTTCCAAATAGTCACATAGATTACTCAGTCTTATGTGTTCAGGAGCACGAAATGCACATGTCAACCGTGGCGGCAGCTGCAGTTACTTGTCGTCTGTGAATGGGGGGCTAGGTGAGTCATAAGCAGTAAAATGAATTCTCCCGCAGGCACTCATTTCTATTTTATCTGCGTTTTAAACTGAAGTTTCAGTATGATCCTGACTCTGTTCCCTAAGGGTTATCTCCCACTGTGCGTCATGGGTAGAGAGGGTTGGTGTGAGCAATGAAGGTTTATGTAAGTCAGAGGCTGAAACAGTAAAAGAAAAGGGGTGTTTTTGATAAGAATGATGTGCATGTTGAGGGGATGCGACTGGCAGCTGTTTAGTTATAGATGACTCGTTTGATTGTGTAATCCTCGAGGACCACAGGGTTTCTCCATGTCACTGGGCTCTCTGAGCTTCACCACACTGTGCGTTACAGCTGTCAGCTCCTGGCAACCATGAGTCAAACAACTCGCAGAAAAAGGGAGTCAAGTCCTGCCGCTTGGAACGAGGAACTGAAGCGGGGAAAAATTGATCGTTGTCCAAAGAACATTTTATGGCAGAGATAATAAAATGTGTCCATCTGCCATTGAATGAATGATTTTGGATTTGATGGTGCAACTTGTTATATAACTTACAACCGAAACACTTTTGTGTGTGTGGGTGTGTGTGAATGTGTGTGTGAATGTATGTGTGTGTTTTCTATGTGGGCATAGGGTTAGGGTCATATATTCTGAAACCGTACACCTTACCGCACCCTGCATGTCTGCTGGTGATATGCTGCCAAAACCTCATGGCAGCTTCATTGACATGCCCTCTGAATCAGCACAGCAAGGCTGAAATATGCTCTCCTCAATTTTTAACCACTTCAATTATTCCATGAAGTTTTATTAATCAACAAAGAGCTATCAAACAGTGACCATTAGTGTTAAAAAAAGATACAAGATAAGATATTACTTTATCAGTCCCACAATGGGGAAATTTGCATTATTACAGCAGCAAGTGGACAGTAAAATAGAAGAGCAGCAATAAGAAAAATAATAAAGAACAGTAAATAATAATAAGTACAGAAAACAATAAGAATAATCGTGACTTTATTTACAAGAGTAATATTGGTATTGAGTGATAATATACCAGAAGTTATATTGTTATTGCATAGTTTAAAGTGAAAGAAAAAATGTATGTATATTATATGTTAAATACTATTAAATTTGAATCAATTTAAACTGTGCGATATCACAATGTTCATATGTCCACAATGCTCTGTATGTCTGTGCCTTTGAAGTAATAGACATTTACACAATTTCTATTTTTCTCTCTCTACAGAAACACATATGAAGGATGGTGTGACACACAGTCAGAGGCATCAGGCACTGCTCACCACTTAAAGGCAGACCATGGCTCCCATATCCTTCCTTGTCTTAAGCATCATCCTCTCCTCTATTCGTCCTTTAAATGCCCAGGTCATCACTGACTCATCCTTCACTCCTCTGGACCTACCTGTTAATTCCCGACCTCAACCAACTAAACAAACTGTTCGATTCTGGCCCTCTTTACCTCCCAGAGGCCGCAGTGATGTGCCTGTCAGAATCATATTCCAGGATAGGTTGACAACTATGAATTCAGTGCAGCAGGAGCAAAGAGTGACAAGCCCTACAGCACAGTCCCCTCCTTCTTCTGTATCAGCCCTCACTACACGAAATCTCAGCAGTGGACCACTTACTCAACCAACTGTCTCCAGGTCCAGGACTGACACAGCTAGTCTAGCACTCATGAGGGCTAAAGCAAAGGGGGGTGCTGCAATAAAAGGCTCAACTCCACCTCTGCCAACTTTACCCTCCATTGCTGTCGATGAGCCTGCTGATGATAAGCCAGTGACAGCAGGCAGTTCAGAGGAGGGATCAGTTAATGGCACAGAGGATGGTGATTTGCAGTGGTTGGAATCAAGCAGTACTCCGATAGTGGACCTTGTGAAGGAATCACCTGCTCCTCTGCCAACGGTCAGTGATGAAATGGCACAGTATCAACCACAGGCACAGACTGCGGTGTCTGAAAGTGTATCATCTAAACTGTCTGATGTAAAGACACCAGAAATGAATGCCACAACTGTAAAGCCCCAACTGTTTGCGCTGACAACAGCCGTCAGAGTCTCTACGACACCACAGACTGAGACAAGAGCCACACTGTCCCCAGTGGTGACACAGGCAACACCTCGGACTGTTGTATTAACAGGTGAGAAGATAAACATGTTAGAATGAAGCCTTCATGATGCTAAAGTGCTAAAGTGCTGTTGAGGTCAAAACCTTTGCATAATGTCACTGACTTCATCAAATTCAAATCACTTCTCAAGACTTGCCTTTTCAAATCTGCTTTTAATGTCATTGTTTTGTTTTTTCTATTTTGTTTTATTCTGTATGGTTTTATTGTTTTATGGTTTCATCCTGTAAAGCATCTTTGAGTATTGTTAAAAGTGCTCTACAAATAAAATGTATTCTTATTATTGTCATTAAATGTGTCTTTTCCATCAATTTTAGGTGATCTGACAGCGACTACTACTACGCCAACCAGCAGAGTTACTCCAAAGCAAGACTCTGCTGCTACGACGTTACCCCAATCCACAACCACCACTGCTGGCCCTACTGAGAAACAGCCACAAATCACAGAACAGTCAGTGACCGCTGGAAGCCAAAACAATTCACAGTCAAACACTGTGACGCATCAAGTGACAACCACAGTTACAGCAAGTGTGCTCACCACCACACAGGAGGCAGAGAAAACATCACCTAAAATAATAAATCAACCCAACAAAACAGCACAAATGGGACGAAGTGCAGCGAGCGCGACAGCCAGGACAGGTAAGAAAAAGAAGGTCTTGCTCTTTGTGATTGTTTAAGAAACAGCTGGATTAACTAGTTTTTAGATTTAAAATGGAATTCTTTGTGCAGCTGGGACTTTCTTTTTTATTGGAAGAATCTGGAAAAGGCTTCAAAGGAAGGGAAAAAAAGCAGAGACACTTTTCCATGGAAAGCGCGGTGTAAGTTGTGTGGGGTAGACACAGTGAGGCAAGAAAGTATGAGTAGGAGGTGAGAGGGAGGGTTGAATACAGAGAGGGGGGCAGGTAGAAATCGCAGCCAGGCAGAGATATAGAGGGGAAAAGTAGGGTCTGAAAAAGAGACTGCTGGGAATACAGATGAGAGAGGAGATGGGGCTGGGTGAAAGTGTAGTGGAAGAAAGGTACAGAGGCATAGAAATGCAGGGAGTGGGGATGGTAATGAAAACCAGATGCAGAGTGAAAGGGATGAAGGGAGGGGAACGGAGGAAAAGTCGATGGAAAAGGGGAAAGCATGACACATGGGGCACATGAGCCAGCCTCTTTAGATACCTTAAGAACAACGTCCTCATAACTTTTAACATTCAGGTTCTCTTTCCCCTTGAGCACGTTTAAAATCTTCAAGTAGGCTCTTTAGCAGGTCTTTGAAAGGATTCATTGCCTGCATCCATGTATGTAGATAACTGGGCCTTAAACATAACTATATTTCCTATGCGATGGAACAGGATATTTCTTTTTTAGCTCACTGGCACATGTGGCCGTATTATGTCAGCATTGTGTTTGTGTTTGAAAGAGAAAACTGAAGGGCAGGGGTAAGTTTAAGCATATCCAGCTGTGAAATGTGATCAGGACATCTGGAATGTGTCTGCTCCTGTAAGAAAAAGAAGAAAAAATAGAGGGAAGGAAGTCAAACATACCTTTATATAAATAAAGAAGTGTGACTGTGATCTGCGTGCACAGCTATCACCTCATGTATGTGAGGCTGAAAGTGAAATGTGTGTGCTCGTGCGTGTGTGTGTGTGTGTGTGTTTGAGAAATAGGAGGGATGGAGTGAAAGTGAGAGCCAGGAAGCGCAGCACATGTTGAAGTGAGTCATTAGTCGGTGTGTCAGCTTTATGGGCGTCTTCTACAGGGTGAGGAAAGGCTTAAGGTTCTCTAAGAGGCTGATGGTTTGAGAGTTTTACCACTGATCATGTTGTTCCACCATCCATCAAGTTAAATGAGTGGGTGTGTGAAACAATTCCTCAGAAATAACTTTAGACATACCTGTTAGCTAAGACTGTATCTTAGTTCCCCGTAAGTAAAGTTTTTTTATGCTGTGTGTTATCTTTACAGTCAGATACCTCACAAAGCACTCAGTGATGAATTGACATATGGTTGTAATGCTGCAGGGTGTTTCCAGTACCTTAAACTAACAGAAGTAGTCTATGTGGGTGAATAAGGAAATAAAAGAGTGAGATGCTATTTTTTTTAGGAGATTGTGTCTTGTATAACTCTACAAAAGGCTGAAGATTGAGTGTTTCCAGTTCATAGATGCATTGTGACGCTGTATGATGTTATGCAATGTAGATGTTCTCATTAATTATATAATCTAGTCCAATTAAGATACACAATTACCACTGAGTTAACTAAAGGAGTTGTTGGAGTGTTGCTCAGTATAATCTCTGAAGTGTTTATGAATTATCAGGAGGCATCGTACTCAAATCATACTGAGATTCTTGTTTATCACTTTTGTCACTTTTATCACAGTTTTATTACACGTGTAAACTTCCTCTAAAGTAATTCAGTGCAAAGGTGACTAACAATAGCTAGAATCAGACTCCTCCTACTTTATATGCTAGTGTTATGATGTGATATTATTGTGCCTTGTTGCTGGATTAAACGTGTAGCCTTTCAAGTAAATATACATGATGTTTAATCTGTACTTGTGTTCTTGCATAAAGGGACACTTTGGTTTTCGTCTTTGGTTTAGGGATTGTGTTATCACCTTTCTCGGCCAAGTTTTGTGATAAAATTGTAGAGCTGAGGGGTGGCAACACGCTAACCCGATGTTCAAAGAAGGGAGAAAGAAAAGGAAGTGGTGGAAATTTAAGATTTTAAATATAGACGTTATTGAGAATTTAGAAATCATTTATAGACTCGGGACAATGTGTATCTGCAGATCTGATTAAGTTACTATGAACAGCTGAGAGGTCCAGATGCTTTTAGCTCAGGACTTTGATGGTGATCTACACCCCTCTAGTGGCTCAAAAATAGAATTTCATGTGCCTTTGTTTGGGCGCTCTGCTTTTCAGTTAAATGGCACTGATGAAGGAAATTTCTGTTTTGCGTTTTGGCTTCATATGTTTTAAATCTGAGTACGTACATGTGTATAGGTATAAATGCATGTATGTAAGTGTAGGTATGGGTGTACATATGTGTACTCCTTTTATTTATATTAGTACTTATTTGGTTATTTATGTGGATACTATTTATTTTTTTCCTTACTGCTGAGATTGTTGGGGGAGATGTTATATGTTGTGTTTGTTTTAACTTCTAAATCAAAAAACAGAGCATTGAAAAAAACCCTCTCTTTTTTTCTTTTTCCAGGGACTTCTTCCTTCCTTACTACCGGTGTTGTACCTGTTACCCGAATAAGGTTTGGCCCCACGTATCAAGCTGGCGTCGGAAAGAACCGTTCCATTCTCCAGCGACCTCCTCACCAAGCTCCCCACTCCACCTCTAATCCAGCTCCCTCTCCCAGCTCTAATCTCTCCCCTAATAGCACTCTTCTCTACTGGGGTGACCTGAGCAGGACGCTGGCTTTCGCCTGGGAGCTGCACGTCTACGGATCAGCTAGCCTTTTCATCCTGCTGTTTGCTGGAGCTGCTCTCGGCCTCACCCTGTCCCCTGGTGCGAACTGTCCTCATCGGGGGGCCCTTGCGCTCGCCAATGCTCTCCTGTTTGTTACTGGGGGCCTCAGGGCCGCACTCTTTCTAATTGACCCCTATGGGACACGTAAATTCCTCCCTCGCCCCGCAGTTACGGCCCTCTACAATTTGCCTCTACACATGCTGGTGTGGACGCAGGCTGCAATGGCACTGCTGGCGTTGAGGGTGGCAGGAGTAAGCGTGTTACCTTCAACTTTGGAGCGTCCTCCACTCGTGGCTGTGTTGGCCGTGTTGCAGTGTACTCTGCTGCTGGCTGCTGATCTACTATCCCCAGCTCTGTCTCCTGTGGTGCCCGTCACCCTGCAGGTCATGTCCCTGTGCTGGGGCTTGGGTATCTGTCTGGGATTCCTCTGCTATGTCTTTCCACGTATACGCTGCCCTCCCATTCCCCACCCTGGAGCCCCTGAAGAAGCCAGGAGGAAGGCTTGGACAGGGAGCAAGAGGATGGGGGTCATCCTAGGGAGAGTGCTGGCAGTGTGTGCAGTTCTGGGGGCATTGTGCTGTGGGCTGCATGTCCATGCCACCTTATGGCTCTATGGACTTCTAGGGGACTGGACACACTTCAACTGGGGATGGTGGCTGGTTCACTTCTGGGCACGGCTCCTAGAGCTGGCCTGGGGGTTCTCTCTCCTAGTCTTGGGTTCCTGGGTGTTCTGGAGGCCTCAAAGTTTCCGGGGAAGGGAGGAGGGGGAGGCAGGAGATGGCAGAGCAGCAGGAGACATGCCGTCCCCTGGCCAATCTGTAGGCTCCTCTCATAGACATACCTGCTGGTCCAAGATAGTCCAGAGCCTGAGGGGGAAGCCCTGTAGAAAGTCTGATAGTAATGGGGTTGGAGGAGTAGGAGGAGGAGTACCAGGGGAGGTGCCTAACAACTGGGCAGGCCAGGAGCGTCCTGGAGCTGACATCAGCAAGAGTCTCATCAGGAACCAGAACCACGAGCAGGCTACCGCTCAGCCACGCTGCATCAAAGATAGCAACCGGGGACGTAACCACAGGGGCCACTCTGCAGAACGAGGCGTATCTGATGGCTCCACGGGGTCTCTGCTCAGACTGCAGACACTGGGTCAGCCTCCACAGCGGTCAGTGAGTGGCAGTCTGGATCAGGAGAGAGACACCTCACTCTCTCTGTATGAGTTTGACCTACGGCCCCCTTCTCCCATTAACCTGACCCGCAGCATTGACGACGCTCTGCACAGGGAACACTTGCTCGGAGCAGGCAGCCTGTTTCATCCTTTGAACCCCACCTCACAGTCCCCCTCCCCTGGCTCAGGGGTCAGCCAGGGGCCATGGCTTCGTAGGAACAGTGATCCTCAGCTTTCTGAGAGCAGCGATGCCCCAACTGAGTCTTCCATGCCACTGGGGGGCAGCGTTCTCAGCAGTGTGCCCAGCAGGCAAGTGACTGCTCCCCCCACACCCTCCCACCAGGGTCACCGGTGGGAGGGCGGGGTGGGAAGCGTCCCTTCATCAGTGTCCTGCCCTGTGTCACTTCGTCCCTCCAGAACATCAACGGGTCAGCTGGGGGAGGATGGAGTGGACGACACACGGCCATTCATCACACCAGACTCAGAAAGTGTGCGGGGGAGGGCGGGGAAGCCAGTCGGGTCACGGAGTTACCTGGAGGTCAACCGACATGACGACTCCGCCAGCGTCAGCAGTGAAATTATTGACTTATAAACCAAACACATGAGGACCAATGACCACATATCTAATACCCAGTCAACAAATACTGTTCCGAACCAAGACTTGTGCACAACTTCAAGAGACTTTGGGGTACATTTGACCTTTCAACTGCCTAAAAATGAATTCTTTTTAGAAGAGGGAAAATGCATAAAAGTGTCTCTGGGTGATGAACTTAAAGGATATCACCTAGTTGCCTTTTACAACGGTTCAACAACTTGTGTTTACGGAACAGATATAGTGTACTTTTTACTCTGGGAGTAAAACTGGGAGATTTAGCACAGATAAACAATACAGCACACTCTCCATCTCATTCTCTCATACACACATCATCTTCCTCTCTGTCTCGTCCTGTTTCGGAAACACACAAACACATAACACTAATATAACACAATGCACACTGGGACATACTGTACATACATTTCAGTATGTCCTGTGACTGGCTCTTCAGCAGGTCTCTGCTCACGGTGTATGATGGTGATGAATTTGAACTTCCAATACTGTATGAAAACAGATTTAGATCACCAGCTCCCTGTCTGGAAACAGTACTTAACAGTTTGGATAAGTTTGATGGGTAAAAGAGAAATGCGGCTCAAAGCTTCTGTAGGTCCCATTTTTATTGTTTCTGTGAAAAAAAAAATCTGCATATCAACAGTGAATTTCATTGCTTTCATAGAGTTTATTTGCTGTCTTTCATATTTCAGTTTGCTTTGTGATGTAAAGATGTGCCATACATAACCTCTGTTGGTTCACTGCTCTTTTTATGGTTCTATAAACCCATTATTTGGGTTAACTCTCTATAGCGTCTTACAAGTGTCATAGTGACTCAGCTACGGATTACTACTTCTAAGCTCTTAATATGCTGCTGCTGTTGTTGTCCAGTCTGCCTTGTTAGTAAATGTGAAGCTGATTACATAAAGAGGCAGGCAGTAAACAACAGCCAGAGACACGGCGGGCGTAGAGGTGACATGCAGACAGCATGCTTACATGTGAAACTGTCCGTCCGTGCGGCTGCAATTACCAGACATCAAAATGAGATTCAAGTATTCACCTGTGAGATTAATGCATTTCACTCTGTTATTTTGCTGTAGGATTACGCTTTTGCAATCAGTAATTATGTACAATTAAAGCCTCAAACTGCATTTTTACCCAATTTGACGAACAATATTGAATATACTCATGATACTATAAGTTGCTTTGAATCAATTCAAACTGTTTGATATCTAATCCGATTAAATGCTACACAGCTTTGCAGGGCTGCACCTCTCACGACTGGCTTGGCATGACCCTCAAAACTCTTATACTCGACCTAACTCAATAACAGAGCACTTAACTGTACACCTGAGCACTAGACTGAAATATTTTACTACTCAAGAGGAAAATATCTTTCAAAAAATATCATGTATAAGCAACAATGTAAATAATGTTATTTTTGATGTTCATGAATAAAGGTGTTTTCAAACTATAGTCATAGTTGTTACTGTGAAAGACAATCTAAAGTGGTATTGCTTGAACTGCGCAGACAGTTTATTTTGACATCAGATTGTGAGGACTTGCAGAGTTGTGACGTTGATGCTTGACTTCAGAGGTTAAAGTCAAGGACTTTCTGGGCTGTGCTCAGGATTGCAATATTGATGCAGGTCTTGTAGAATGTATAACTAATGGCCAAGGTATGCAGGACTTAGATTTCTTTATTTTTTCCTGTCCAGAAATGATGATGAAGGTAGCGCTAAAAAAACAGACAAAACACTTCAAGTGGAACCATATTTAGTCTCGTCAACTTTGAAACTGTTAGGTGACCCTAAAAATAGCCCAGTGTTTCCCTCCCGAATCATATATTTGAAAAGTTTTCTTCCAACATGAGCTATCCTTTATTTATAAATTATTGCTGTAATGTTATCTTGGGCTGCTGTCATGAAATCCTGACTGATACATTTCAGTTAAGTGGATAATCATGACATGAGCCAGTCAGTGTATCACACGACAATTTTTGTTCCAGTTACCTCGGGGTGACTCGCAGTACCTCCCAGTGATGTGTGATGCTTGACTTGTTTAGTATTTGCAGTACAATGGCCTTTGTGTTGTTGTCTACATTCCAATGAATCTGTACTTGCTGTTACCTCTTCTACTATTTCATGACCAGGGTGGTACCTCCAGCACCCGTAGTGTTGTCCCCTACACAAAGCAGTACGTGCCATAGAAAATACAATCAACGTGCCCCCTCCAGTCTGTAGTCACAGTGCAGAAATACAGTGTTAGATTCATCATGTTTGATTTGCTCATTGATATTTTGTTCTTGTATTTCTTGATGCATTTCATGTCTGGATTCAAATAAAACCAAGATATCTTGAAATCTCTTTATTGTCATATGTTGTGTTATTATTTTTGATTTTGTATCTTTTACATTATGTCAAGGACGAGAATGAGTCAAATCAGCTACAAGACTGTGCGGAATTCTAGATTAGTGTTTTTCATCTTCTTCTTGTAGTCTTCATCGAATTGTTCATTCTGTGCGATAGTGAAATGATTCCTCCAGTCACCAACTTTCCCTGTGAAGACATCAATAAAATTTAAAAGCAAAAAAAGCATTTTTCTCTTTCTTACTTAACAGTATTTATGTTTTTACATGAACATAAAGGCAAAAACATCTAACCTTTGCGCATAAAAGGAGATATTTTGAAATCAAGGACTTCATCAAGGGAGCCATTCACCATCTGGTTTTTCCTCATGTTGTTAAACAGAACCTTTTCTATCACTTGCTTCTTCATCTCTGCGGTGGGAGACAGTCCCAGAAAAGAACACAGCCGACTCAGTTCTCGCTCAGTATCCTGCAAACAGAAAACAGGTGTGATCTTGTGTACTTATATTCACAATCTTACAAACAGTGAATTCAATGTAAATGCTCACCTCAATCATATCCTCGTAGAACAAGTAAAGGATATTAGAACTGGTCTGTTTCTTGTCCCACCAGCCTCTCACATGATCATACCAGGAACCAAACACCACTGTCAGATAACAGAAACACAAAACAGAGGTATTATTACATCTTCACTCATTCATAAGTGTTATAAATCTTTGCCCATAACTCACTTTTCCCCTCGATGAATCTCTGGAGGAAGCTACTCCAGTCTCCAGGCTCTGGCTGGGCAGTGTTCATGCGATCAAAGTGGAAATAGGACACTGCAGTGTCCTTGGCATTACGGGCCACATAGATAATCTGCAGCAAGATCAGAAGGAAATGCTGCATAAGCATGGATGTATATGTCCCCATACTTACATTTAAAATTAATTTGCAACATACCTTGGGGTTCTGTTCCCAAAAAGATTTAGGAACAAAGTGGACTGGCAGGTGTGTCTTGATAATGCGTGGAGAGGTGGTTAACTTATTCAGCTCATCCACTCCTGATACTGAAAAGTGTGATGTTACCAGAATGAAACAATTATCCAATCCAATCCACTTTATTTATATAGCACATATTAACAAACACGAGGTTTCCAAAGTGCTGCACAAAAAGATAAAACTGAATAAATAGATAACACAATAGAAGCACAATAAAAAGATGAAGTACACAATAGAAAGATAAAAGCAATAAAATAAAATAAAATGAAATAAATAAAATGCACTGCCCACACAGATAAAAATATGCACGTATACACATAAAATCAACACTCTACATGGTGTCAAAAGCCAAAGAGAAGAGGTGGGTTTTAAGAAGAGTTTTAAAATGAGACAGAGAAGAGGCCTGTCTAATGTGCAGCTCGATCCCCTCTGAGCTTAAACCTAGCTTTAGACACTGTCAGGAGCAGCTGGTCAGCTGACCTGAGAGATGAGCTAGGAGTGTAGGGGTGCAGCAGCTCAGAGAGGTAAGGTGGGGCAAGGCCATTCAAGGCTTTAAAAGCAAATAAAAGAATTTTAAAATGAATCCTAAAATGGAAGGGCAGCCAGTGGAGTGAAGCTAAAATAGGTGAAATGTGCTCATACTTGCTTGTGCCATGTTAAAAGACGTGCAGCAGCAGACGATTTAAACTAACTTACTGCATCTGCTGTTTAATGAACTTGCCTGATGGTATGCCAGGCATGAGTAGCTCCAAGAACGGCACTCTTTCATGAAGAGGGACTGAGTCTTGACGTGTAGCTGACATCTGGCTGAAATACAGAAGATCCAGGACGTAGGACACCCATGTGTTTCCTTGGAAATTCAAAGAGATTTCTTATTGGAGTTGAAACAGATGCATCAACTAAAGCAAACACATACTACCAAACGGTTCAACAATGTATTGTTAAAAGAAAAAAGAAAAAAAGAAGCTCATCCACATAAAGTTAAGCCCACCTGCTTTAGGAAAAGAGGCTAAGAGGACATCATCTGGTCTTGCTTTGAAGTTCTGTACGTTGTCCCAGTTGTCAGTGAAGTATTTGGTCATGGATACTCCATGGAAGTCAAACAGCACAGGCCGAGATGGCTGCTCCATCTCTGAGAGGGGCACTAACTAAGTTTCTCTAAATGAGTTGTGGTCAGATTGGTACCTAACATGAAGAAAACACTCATCAAATATGCTCCAATTCTGAAGTCATTGTGAAAAAAAAACAATATATGTTGTTTTTTTTTCTTTATATGTTTTTATGTGGGAGGTCAACTGATCATTTTTAGCACACCCAGGAGCTCTATTGCCAACAGCCTTATAAACAACATAATGGTTCTCGTGATTTTTGATAAGAGCAACAGGCACACCCAGACCTATCAAATGTTACTTTACTTAATCTACTGAGTAGCAGATCTATAAAGAATGGCAAACAAAATATTTAAATTCTCTCTGACCAACATATTTTCCTTACACTCCCTCTCTGCTTTTTTAATACCTGGTGATATATTTTGGCACAAAACACACACCAACACTCTGAGTGCTCCTCTCAGTCTCTGATTTTTGTTGATTACTTATTACTTACAGCTACATATACATAGCTGTTAGTAAGTTGTGTTTAGTAGAGTTAGCAATTGTTGTAGTTAATTAAATGACAAATAACTGCTGTATGTCTTAGTAAGCAGTAACATGAGATATTCCAGTGTTAGTTACATGTACTCACAATAAAAGTAAACTTCTTCACCTGGACTCAAAATCTATCAACAGAAAAATATAACATACACTTGGGTAAGCCCACACATGCCCAAACAAGCCAAACATAATGCATTTAATCTCAAACACATTTGCTCACCTGTATATGCCGTTCGTCTTTAAGTGTGTGAGTCCAAAAGTCCAAATTCAACACACACACACACACACACACACACACCTACACACACACACACACACACACACACACACACACACAAAAACACACACACGTACACCTATTAGATAAACAGTCCGATGAGTGAATGCAAAAAAAATGCAAGTCATTTAATTAACAACCAGGACACCAGATCAAAGAAGAAGTTGGAAAAAAAAGTTCCTCCTTCAAACTTGGAACCAGGTAAGACTGGTTTCCAGTAGTATTCACCTTTACAGCTGATCTTCTTCACTACATTAATTAGTTTAATTGTCAGGGCTAGTGCTTCTTGATGAGTGTATACATGTTATTGAGCCAGCATTAGCCTAAGAGGAAAATGTCCATCTGCTTTCCCTGGTCAAATATTAAAAGGCTTCCTAAACAACATTAGGGTGTGAGATAGAAAAGAGTCAGCAAAATGAAAAAATATTAATCACACAAAACAACTGGTCTGTCAAGAAACTGATACATAAGTAAAAGCATAAACATCCACATTCACATCTTCAGCTGGCTTTTGAAAATGTGATATGTATGAATTTCCTTGATGTGCAACGGGAGCGAGTTCCACTGTTTACATGCAATGTTTGTGATTGTGTAGTGTGTCTGTGAGTGTGTATGATGATTGTTTTGTGATTATGATGTGAATTAATCATTTTAGTGTGATCATGTGTATATTTAATCTACTCTCAAGTCTCTCTTGCAATAATATCTTACTATTAAGATTTTAACTGTGTGCATAGTCTGCTGCTGACGGTAGTGTTAGGGTTCATCTACTTGTTAATATTTATGGGGGGAAAAAAATGTTTTATTGTCACATCCTGTTGTAGCTCGTGTTTTATTTTGAAGTTATTCTCCCTTTGTGTATTTTGTTATTTTGCTTCCTGTGTTTCCCCTGCCTTAGTTGATTGCCTCATGTTTCACTTACCTGTGTCCTGTTTAGTTATTACCCCATCATAGGTTTTGATTTTCAGTTCAGTCTTTGTCCAAGTCTCTGTGTTTTGTATTCTGTGTTCATTAAAATGTATTATCCAGACTCTGTCAGTTGGCAGTCTGCATTTGGGTCCACCTGCTCCGCAAACCATGACATTTCATGTTGACTGGTCTACGTGATCTGAGGCAATGAAGTCAACACAGAATACGGTTTCCAAGTTCTCCTGTGCCCCTGATAGAATTCACTGTGTAAATGACCTAATTTAAACTCTTTGGATGAACAAAAGTCACTAAACTAGCAAGTTATTTTAACGTATTTAATAATTTTGAACAAAATCTTAAACACATTCACATGGTTTCCAAGAGACTGTTAGTGATTGCAGCTGTTATAAAAATAATAATGTAAAAATATGGTTTGATTTTGATTTCTTCAAACTTTAATGTCAGTCAAATGTGTTAAATCATCAGATTACATCACTAAAATGAGAAATATTCCACAATGGTTAGGCAAAGTCCCTGTCAATCCAATTTACCATGCATCAATATTTGTGTTATTCATCATTCATCAGTTCAGGACTTTATACACTTTTTGCACTAAACTTCAGTACGAAACTGCAGTGCCGGATTCTTCATTTTCTGCTTGTAGTCCTCATCAAAATGCTCATTCTGGGCCACAGTGAAGTGGTTTTTCCAGTCACCAACTTTCCCTGGAGAAGGATTCAGATATCAAGAAATCAGTGATTAAATGCTTTAAGCTGATTTTGATGCAGGGAAAAAGAAATCCAAGCAAGAACTCTGAGCAAACATTTTTCTTTGTACCTTTTCTCATGAAAGGAGACACCTTGTGATTCATAGATGGGACGTTGGAATAGTTGGTCTTTTTGTTTTGTTTCATTGCATCAAACGTCACTCCAGCTACAACTCTTTGTTTCTCCTCAGCAGAGGGAGACAAACCAAGGAAGGAGCAGAGTCGGTCTATCTCTCGTGCAGAGTCCTGCTCAAAGAATCAGCATTAGTCTTGTGATACAGAAATCAAAGATGTACAGAGATGTGTCAAGCATTATATAAGATTTTAAGCTGTTGCTCAGAAAGATAACAACTATGCAACACTTTTCTATACAACATATTAGATGTCTATGTATATTTTAAAAGAAGTCTTGCCGTCAGATGAGAAAATTGACACCACTCTCATGTCTGTACAATAAATAAGAAGCTGGAGCCAGGAGACAGTTAGCTTGTATTATCTTAGCATAAAGACTAGAAACAGGGGGAAGCAGGTAACCGCCTCTTTGCAAAATCCATCTACCAACATCTCTACAGTAATAAAAAACAACAACACGCAACTTAATGGGGAATGTTTCAGACTGTTTCTTGGTGAGGTGTAGTGGCTACAGGAAGGAGCCATGCTGGCTGTTTACCCCGGCTCCCAGTCTTTATGCTAAGCTAATTTATCTCTTGACTTTAGAGTCATATTGTTAGATGTGAATGTCCCTGATCCTTTATTGTACATATGAAACATTTGAATACCTGAAACCACTGAACAAAGACAGGCAGTTATTGAGGTGAGAATTGATTTTAACACAATCAAAACATCTTCAGCTCACCTCAATTATATCTTCATAACACATGTAGTGAATATTTGAGAAGGTCCGCTTCTTCTCCCACCAGTTGTTCACATGGTCATACCACGATCCAAACACCACTGAGGCCACAGGAAAACACATGAAGGAACACATATAAAATGAGCTGAAATTAAAGCTCCTTTACACTAAAACTTATATTAAACTCACCCTTTCCCTCCATGAAATCCTGTAGAAAGGTGCTCCAGTCTCCTGGCTCTGGCTGGGCAGTGTTCATGCGGCCAAAGTGGAAATAAGACACTGCACAGTCCTTGGCGTTACGGGCCACATAGACTACCTACAGAAGAGAAAACCCAAATTTAAAGCTATCTGAATCAGAATCAAGTGAGGTGTTTATGAATGACATACCCATTACATGGCTCATACCCTGCAATTCTGCTCCCAGAAGGACTTTGGCACAAGCTGGACTGGTAGATGAGTTTTAATGAGGCGAGGTGTCGTGGGGAGACGGTCTGCCAAGTCTTTTCCTTTATGAACACAACAATTAGTCAGTGAATGATTGCACACAGAGTTAAGAGTTGTTTATATAATAGAGAACAATGTGCCTTATAACCAAAACATTTGTGAGGAATATTTATATTCTGGGACTCTACTTGTATATCTTTGCATGATTTACAGGTTTAAAAAAAACAAAAAAACTCCTTATTTATCATATAGCTTTGCCTGTTTTTGATGTGATGCATTTGATCGGCATATGGGTCAAGACGTGGGGTTTTTTTCTAGCTTGCAATATCCGTTGATCATTTTAAAAGCACAAATTTATAATTTGCTCAGTAATGGATGAATGTTCAAATAGAATTAACTACTTTACTTCATTTAAACCATTTAAACCATAAGCAAAGTTACTGATTTTGGAAAATACTCAAAAAAGTACAAATAAACAAACTGCTATTGTTATTTGTTTATTCCTATTTGCATTCTTTTTGGAAAATTGTTAATAAGCACCAAAATAACTCACTACTACTAATACTATTAATGTTTGCAATAGTCATACAATGCAATAGAATTAAATTCTGTGTATGCAAACAAAAAACATTGGCCCTGGCTCTGGGTGCTCTGACCTAAGCCCCAGAATTAGTCAACTCCCAGATCCGCCCCTGATACAGAGCCACAATGTTTAGGACACAAAATCAATGGTTACAGGGTTGGGCCTCAAGAGCACATTAATCCTCTTATATTTACTTTAAATTGACTGTTGGCTTAGTGGGTATCGCTGCATGACTCAACACTTTGCTGACAAAAGGTCATATTAACTACTGTGCTAGTTTTTACTGTATTAGAAATATCTCATTAAAGAAAGACTCCGTATAGTTTGTATGAAAATTTAACCACATAATGTTTATTTATTAAATGCAGTAGCTGGATATTAAATATTACATAAAACTATAGCAAACTCAATCTAATTTACAGTCATATATTGTGCTATTAATGAGTGGCATTTGCTCCTGAGACTTGCTCCTGGGGCTTTATGATCTGTACAGCATGAAGCACCCTCTATCTTTAGACAGACCCCACACCTAAAAAAAACTTCAACAGGGAAAAATGGTGAAAACCTCAGCAAAGTCGGTGCCAAGTAGCCCATTAATAACCGTGGCTACTGCAAAGTCATAAACTCCTCAATTGGTAAAATACCATCAGAAAGCCACCAAAGAAGGTTTTATTTTGGGCCCTTTGCAGCCCTTTTAACTTATAACACACATAACTGAGTGCATTCATGCAAACAAATTTGATCTGATGGATACCTGAATGAACTCACAGAATGCTGTTTCAGGACTTTGTACAGTTTGTAATAAATAAATCAGTCTGTTAATATAACAATCATAATGTTGCAATTATGGCAGAAAATTGTAACAATCAACTGACATTTGTGCTGCAATATAAACAAATGTGGCTATGATCTCAAGACTCAACCTGTGGGTACACCAGGTATGCTGATCTCCAGGAATGGTACTTTCTCATTAAGAGGACGAGATGCCTGATGCTCTGGACCCATCTTCCCAAAATACAGAAGATCCAGGATGTGAGAGACCCATGTGGTTCCTGAGATTAAAACAAATGAATACAAGCTGTTCAGTGGCCTAAACCTGGAAAATATATCAACACAGGTCATTTATTAGCATTAAATAAATAATAGATTTAAAAGAATAACTACAAGTTTTGTACTCTCATGCTCACAACCCCACCTGCTTTAGGGTAAGTAGCAATAAGAATATCATCTGGTCTCGCTTTAAAGTTCTGTATGTTGTCCCAGTTGTCAGTGAAGTATTTGGACATGGAGACTCCATGGAAGTCAAACAGCGTAGGCCTAGGTAGCTGCTCCATCTGTGAAAATGATTGATCATAAATTCAAAATACCAGTATGATATAATGGACATTAATTAGTCAGTTACCATCTAGTCCAGGCTAGAGAAATTGTCAGTGTTAATCACATTTAACAGAAAAAATGACAATACAGCCAACCATGACTGTGGTCATGATGCTTTACTAAATGAGGAAAACACCGAAATTACAACACTTCCTAGTGACTTAATGCTGACTGTTCCCCACCAAAACTAAATCAAATACAAAATCAAATGCACAAAAGAACAACAACCTACTGCTTCCCCTAATTTCATCAACTGCAGATTTGAAAAATGAAATGAAATAACTCCACGAATCAATCTAACCTTTACTCTGTTTTCTTTAAGTGCAGATTTACTGTTGCCACTTGTTTTTCTGGTTTGATCCTCAATAACTCAAATGCTCTTCAGACTTTAAATGAGGCATGTTTCTCCACAATTCAAAATCATTAATCTCAGCAAATACACTAAAACGTTCAACTGGTTCGGTTCAATATTTGCTGCCAAGGGTCTATAACTGTCAGAGCATGAGGTCAGAAAAATATCAAATAAAAATAAACCCAATAACTGTTCAGTGCAGCACATTTAAAACACACATATTTAAAGCCCTACCATGTTGCTTCAGTGAATTATCAAGTTTAAAAGAAGTCCATGCACAGATCCACTCACCTTGCTGAGTTGGTATTGCTCAAAGCAGGTCCTCTCTGGCTCATTCACAACGAAGAAGTCAGTTTGTTATGAAATAGTCACACATATATATACTGCACAACTTCCTGAAACGTGTGTGGGCATGTACTTAGCAGCCCACAATGTCAAAGCGTGTGTCACTGTGCCAAACTCTGTTATCAGATCACAGATCAAATATGTACCTGAAGGTTATATCACTTCATACAACTTAAAACAAAGTCAGAGATCCACAATATTATTATTTTTTTTAACTTTAGCTCTTCTTCAGATGCTAATAAAGTAAGGAGGCTCAGAGACACCATCTTTCAAAAGTCCCATGGCCCAGTCATATGACCTAACACAACTGTGGAACATTTGTCTCAATTAATTCATCAATAGAAAAAAGAAAAACCTTTCTAGAGATAGAGATAGCAAGCATGCATAGAAATAGAAATGCATACACATAAACAACTAGATAGATTTTTATGTTCCTTAAAAAACAGGACTCAAGCTGTAAAGGCCATCATATTACATAAAAATACATCCAAGAGGCACCTCTTAAACATATCAAATATAGGGACCATATTACTCAAATAATACTCAGAAACACAACATAAGCATAAATGTCTTAGGGAGGGAGTCCATGGATGTTGACATGGTCTTAATGCCCATGTATAGTTTCAGTTCTCAAAAAACCTCCATGAACACAGAGAAAACAAATACATTATTAGAGAAAACTTATACAGTGTTCTGTTGTGATTCTGTTCCAGTCTGGCTTCATGTTACTAAGTTGCCATTATCCACCAGCCAGAGGTCCTCAGACTTTTCTCCCTCTGATGTAAAGTCTGGACTGAGTAGGAGGAGGACAGATACTTTGATCAATCTTTATCAAACAGTCAATCTTTATTTGTATATATTTTGAATATTCAGATGGAATACTGTTTAATCCTGTGTTTTCTCTTACAGTGCCATAGATGCATTTTGTATTTATTGATCGGCTCTCTATTGATGTTCATGAATAAATTGGCGTGGATCTGTAGGTGGACAGGGTGTGGATGTTCTGTAAATATCTAACATGCTTTAGTTTGGGGTCCTCACTCTATCTATCTAATTTTCCATTGAAGTCTCTCCCAACTACTATAATGCCCATATTAATAAATTTGGGGCGTACAAATTCAAAGTAACACCTCCACCTCCCCAATAATGCCGAGGACCATGAAAAACCTGACTTTGAAGAAATTAACTACACCATTAATTAAGATTGTTACTCTGTGCTCACCCCATATTACCAAATGAAGCACTATGTATTTGGTGATATAGATGAGTTCCCTGTAATAAACGTATTTAACAAATTTGTGTGCGGAACTGAAGAGTGGGATCTTTCATCTTTTTCATGTAGTCTTCATTAAACTCTTCACTCTGGGCCACAGTGTAGTGGTTCTTCCAGTCTCCAACTTTTCCTGAAGAATCACAAAGGTTCAGTCAGATATTTTAGCTGAAGGGGGATATCTGGGGTTTTTTTCTGGTCATATCTAGTATATAACATACTGTACCTTTTCTTATGAAGGAAGAAATTTTGAAATCCATCCCTCTAAATGTTGACAGGTTGACCATGTTATTGTTTTTCATCTTGTCAAACTGCACTTCTCCTCTGATTCTTTCCTTTTCTTCGGCTGAAAGAGACAAACCAAGAAAGCAGCAGAGTTTGTCTATTTCCCGTCCAGTATCCTGCAAACACGATGGTCAAATATCATAATTACATCATAATATATTATATTGGATGAAATATAGCCTTGAAAAAGCCATTTAAACAGGAAAAGACTACTGTGTCACACAAATACAGGCAAAAACATCCTAGAAAAGTAAATAAATTACCTCAATCAGATCTTCATAGAACATGTAATGGATGTTTGGATAAGTCTGTTTCTTCTTCCACCAGCCGTTAACGTGGTCATACCAGGATCCAAACACCACTGAAGAAATAAAACAATATATGAAAGCACATGGAGAGTGTGAAAGAAATATGGACATCTGCAAAGCAATGCCTCATTGTATTTCATACATACTCTTTCCCTCCATAAATCTCTGGAAGTAACTGCTCCAGTCTCCAGGCTCTGGGTGGATTTTGGTCATGCGTTCAAATTGGAAATAAGACACCATGCTGTCCTTTGCATTGCGGGCCACGTAGACTATCTACACAACAACAACAATATTTTAAACAGGATTATGCACACCACAAACCACTACCTAACTGTTCATGAACCTCTGATGACAGACATCAGGTAGACTTTGTCACCATTCTGTCCGGACACATGACCAAAATAATTAATAATATAATATATATCATACGTATATCATAGAGATGATTCTGATTTAATCAGACTTATTAACCTATATGAAAAGAAGCAAAGGAAAAAGTGTGCGGGTAGTTTGAATAATTCCCTTTCGGTCAAGTGCACCTGATCAAACGCCAGAGAGAAAATTAGATCATTTTTTAACTATTAAAACTATAAATCAGTAACAGGCATGATGAAATGAAATGTTACATGTAATCTGGGTTGTCTGTGTAAACAGACTGTTTCTACAGGCTGCTCTGCAATACAATTCAATTAATCATTTTGCCACTCAGTTTTTGGCCACCACAGGTGATGTGTCACCTGTGTTACAGAGTATCTATTTCAGCTGGTCCCTTGAGGATCAGTTCCAGTACATTAATGCTGTATCAAAAAGATATTCCTATTGTCTCCTGTCTCCATTTACTGTGAACTTTAGACAATAAGAATAAAACTCAGGCTACTGTACCTTACAGTTTTTCTCCCAAATGGACTTTGGCACAAACTGGACAGGAAGATGACTTTTAATGAGTCGCGGAGAAGTGGTTAGCTTGTCGATTAATTCTGTTCCTTTAAAGATGGGTGGAGAGGCCCCTGATCGTGGAGATTATTAAAACAGTTAACATCACAGTGACTCATTCAGAGTGGTAAATACAGTGCCTGAATAAAACCATGATAAAAGGCTTTTGTTTAACTACAGTTGGACAAACATGAAAAGCCTGAAAAGAGACAGGTTTGATGTTATGCAGCAGAGACTTTATTCAATGAACTGATGTTTCTCTACAAGCATGGCTTCTTCATACCTGAAGTTCAGAGGTCAAGTGCTACAGAAGGTACGCTTGTACCGAAACATCAGCTCATGAAATAAAGTCAAACTGCTACTGCCTCTTTGCACTTTGCTTGACTGCTGGCTACAGTGATTAAAGGTTTATGGACCTTTCTGAGGTGATGAAGATAAATACATCAGTATGTACACTCACTGACACACAACCTTTACAATAGACTCATAACTTAATGTGAATTTTAGTTCACAGATTGAAGCAAAATGTGACAAAATTACCACCATGACCGACACAAAGTGTTTGTGTGTACATTTGTGACATGAAATATGGTGAACATGAAATTGCTTGCTAAACCTGGCTGCAGAGAAGGGAAGGTGATCTCTAATGTGGGAACTCTTGCATAGATAGGGATGGATGTCTGACGCTCTGGAAGTGTCTGACCAAAGTGCAGCAGGTCAAGGATGTAGGAGACCCATGTGTTTCCTAAAAGACAGAATAAAAACGATTGAGATGATTAAATGGCTCATCTCTGTTTAAGAGCAGTTATACATACTGTTCATGTTCATGGACAGACCTGCTTTAGGGTATGATGTAAGAAGTATATCATCTGGCCTGGCCTGAAAGTTTTGAATGTTCTCCCAGTTATCAGTGAAATAATGGGTCATTGAGACTCCATGGAAATCAAACAGCTCTGGTCGTGCAGGTAATTCCATCTAAAAATACAAAAACAAACAAAAAACATGAACATGTGGTGGTGTTTGGTTTCACATTGGAATAATCTGATTGCAAAGTAAGGACACGCTAGAAAGAAAATAACAGTATGAGAAAATAGTAAATAAATGCACAATAAACTTTGAGATTGTCTCAAGACTCTTTCATGTCATCTTGAATGAAGAGAACAAACAGCAACTTTGCATTTGCAAATTTGTTGAGAATCTTTTATGAGAAGCTCCATGATGAATGATAAACAAGTATTGAACTCTACTGGAAAGCAAAGCATAGCAGAGACGGAGGCTGAGTTTTACACAACTTTGAAGCCTAATTTCATATATTTGGCGATTTTTTTAATCATTCAAATTTGGCAGGGTGGTTAACAACACACTTTTCTGTGGTATGTCAAACTCAGAACACATATTTATTCTTACTTTACATGGACTTTAAACATCATCATTATCATCACTTGGAGAGATACTATACCACATGACCCGTATGAATAATCATGACAGGACACAATTTGCTCATTTGCAACAGTCAAAGAGACAAAAAAGTGAGGGATGCACTGTAATCCAAATTCTTGATAATAATAACAGATTGATTAGAAGAATATCTGCAGGTGCCAACACTATTAATTTGGGTTTCATGCCTGTTTGTCCACATGTCTTTCACCTGAAACACAAAGGCTAAACACCTACTAGCACTGCTTCATTTATATAGTTTCTACTGCTTACACCTCTGAAATATTTCAATTTGAAGCCAATTTGTTTTTTGAAAATTTAATAATAATTTGAAAACAAAACAACTTACAGTTTAGGGGAGAGCCGTAACACTTTTCAGATAAATTTCATTTTAAAAGATTTAATGACAGGCAGAAACTATTTTTTATTCTGATCACCAACTCACATGTGTCGTATATCAATTCCAGGTTCTGTTTTCCACGAATGTGGAACAACTTCAGTATAATTTGACATTGAAGACAAGTTGTGCATTGTTACTTCCAACCTCATCAGTAGGGATGAGAGTAACAAAATGGTATGAACTAGAATTGTTCATGTTATTCTTATGTTTATTTTAAATATCTGACAATATTCTTGTTAATATGCAATTATGTCATTTATCTTAATAATAAAAATAATAAATTGATTAATTTTATTTAAGGGGGTACAGTGTGCAGGCGTTTATTTTCCTTTGCTGGACTGATTAACAGGCCCCATAGGCGTCATCTGAATGCAATACTGTTTGAGAAGTTAGTTATGCTTAAAGGCATCAACTGAGTAGACACCACTAGCTAAGGTGGCTAAGGTTACACATACTCCTTTGCTCACACAAGGACAGCACAAGGACTTGAGTTCACAAGCTTTGATAGCAACACTTGAGTTTGCTTTTTTTTCTTTTTCTTTTTTTTTCTGTTTTACAGTTTTCTTCTAGACTTTAAATTTGTCTATGTTCTCTGACCTATGAAATGTTTCAGTGCTATGGTGACTTGACAAGATAATATCCTGCCTCAAACAAGGACATTTCCAACCTCTTGCACATTTCAAATAAGAAATGATTGATTATGTCATAATTATTGGCTTATATTTGTCTTAACTGATTGGATGGTATTAATGTGACAACCAGTTTTTTTTTTTACTTTTTTTTTCTATTGACATTGCTAGAGGTTGTGCACACACAAGTTTCAGGTGTGTACAAAATTATTCAACTTTGATGAAACTCACCATAAGTTTGGTAGTGATGGTGTTAAATAATTGAAAAGGTTAAAATGCTACCTAGTTTATATTACTAAATAAATCATCAATTTGGATTGTTTGTCTTTGAGTTATTGTCACTGATTCATAGTGGATAATCTTTTACACCAAGAGGGTAAATAAGTATATTTAAGGAAGGGTTCCTTGAGTTACCAAACATTTCTCAGGGCAGAGGTTTATATTGGGATGTCTCTAACATGAGGGGTCAGCAGATCTAATCTGTTGACTGAATATGGGAATATCTCTTGCTTTCAGATGTTTTTCCAGGTAGTGTACAAGTGATACATTTTTTGGCTGCTGTATTTTGTAGCTTATTTTGATACATTTTTAAGGTTGGTATTTGGTATTTCATTTGGAAATACATTTTGATTTATTTGTGCCCATCCCTGCCTGTATCCTTGTGGTCCAACCTGCGGTCTTCTGGTATCTGCCCTCCTCCTGAATTAATCACATTTCATGCTGTGCACCTTTGCTATACTTCTGATACTGACATTTCTGTGAAAGACGTTAAAAAAACCCTTTTACACAGCTCATGGTCAACCAGACCTCCTCTATGGTTCTCACACTGACTCTCAACATATTTAATATGACATATGTTTTAATATGCTGTGACACATGTGTGATCATATGTGTAGTGGTGGGGGACGAAGAAACAGCTGTTACTATCATCCCTCCTCACAGTTAAACCTGACTTGCTTCTATACTGAAAAACTCTGACATGTCAAACTTCAGGATGTGTTAAATGACTAACCTTATGACTCATTAAACAATACATCACTTGAATACATTTACTTTCCGTGGTTGAAAACAGCTTTCAGAGTAAAACTTTGCAATAGTATAATAGTCTATCCACAAGATTCGTACTGGCTTACCCGTAGTTGTAAAAACCTAACCAGCTTCAACAGACTATTTTGTGGCAATAGTGAAATAAAGATTTTAGAGCTGGTTAATACAACTGTTAAGTTAACTAAAGTCACAATTTAAACTTTCCACATGCACCCCAGTTTGCTTACCTTTGCAAAAGAGTTCAAAGAAGTGACCTAACTTGAAGAACCAGCTGGTAGGAGTTAGGAGAGGGAGTGACAGGGATAAAGTAAATGTGTTGATGTAGATTTGAATCCTCTTGAATTTACATTAAGCCTTTGGCAATCATTATCCTCACTGGGAAAAGAATGTCTGAAGGCAGAGGGTTGCTTTTTATTATGTGTCTCCTCGCTCACCCATATTGCTCCTCCCAGCAAGGATGAGAGAGAGAGATGAGAGGAGGAGATGGGAGGATGGAGGAATTTTATGCACCAAACAGGAAGTCCAAAATTATGAAGCAACAGTCTAAACTTAAAATTATTGTACAATCAATTAACACTTTGAATTCTTATTTAATAGTTTATAGATCTTATAAACCTGCATTCATGCTTCACTCATGAATGTAGATAAAAGAGAGGAAAGAGGAGGCTTGTGAAGGAGCTTATAGGAGCCACATCATGTATACCCTGCACTGGAGTTTTTGTTTGTTTGCTTGCTTTTTTCCTCCTTTGATCGATCATTTGTTAATATATTGATGAGCTGTAGCAGGAAGCAGGGACAGAAATAGATGTAGGGGAGGCTGGGGGCAATTGTGACATTTTTTTACATTTTCCTTCTCAACCCATAGACTACTTAAAGCTACCCTTACCTTTGTTACATTTTTACACATTTTTTTGTTTAGGTTAAAATGCTATTAATAAGGTAATGGAGTGGAGGCGAAGGGAGGTGCGGGGGTGGGACATAGGAGGGAGGAGGGGTTGTTGCTGTTCAAGTATTTCCAAAGTGCTGTGTGAAATGCAAGAAAGGTAAGAGTAGCTTTAAATTACACTTATCATCTCTTGATATAAAAGACATTTATATGTGCACTAAATAATATTACAATATTTCTATTAATAAGGACAACAATACAACATTAAATTGAATGGACGACATTTGACCTAGCCTCACTGCCTACTACTATCTCAAGGGGAGACAGTGTCTCAGAGTCGGGATTTGGTGTGGCCTTGCGATGACCACAAAGCCTAGTTTGACCCAGTATGCCAATGATTGATGGAAATGATGGAAAATTCCCTAACAGGAGGTTGTCCCTGAAGAGTAGTAGAGGTGAAGGAGATATACCATATTAGATAGACCTTTGATGTCTTAAAAAGCTCAGTAATGACAACTATTTCAGACTGGCTCTTAAATTCTCTGGGGGTCCTGGGGGTTTATGGCAGGTGAGAGGCATTTTTATTGTCTTACACAGATAATGAAATTGAACACTAGTGAACAAGAAGAACAAGTTTTATTATTGTTTTATTACGAATATACCATGAAAATACAAACCCTACTTATAATCAAGGACAAGAAACGGCAGACTAAATTTAGACAGATAAACACCTTTGGGTTAATGATCACAGATTTCTGTCTCATTTGAGAGCTTCAGTATAAATTGTGCAGTATATAGTCATACAGAGATATGATACAAACTCAGTCTAAATGTTTTCTTTAAGAATGTATTTGGATAATTACATCATTGGTTAATATTTGTGATTTATACAGATATAGCACAGCCTATAGTTTTTAAAGAATTTGATATCTTTTGTCTTAATAATTTGCAGTTCTCAGGTCTAAATAAGATAATATCAGCTATAAAATGACCATTTTTAACTTTTCTCATACACAGTCTGTTCAGTACTGTTTAAATTTCAGTGCGGAACTGAAGAGTGGTATCCGTCATCTTTTTCTTGTAGTCAACATCAAACTCTTCAATCTGAGCTGCAGTGAAGTGGTTCTTCCAGTCACCAACTTTTCCTGACGAACCACAAAGAAACAGTCAGGTTTTGCAGCTGTATTTTTTCTTGTCACACACATTTCATTATTTATTCATTAGGTTACCTTTTCTCAAGAAGGGAGAAATGTTCTGATGCATAACTCCCAACGTAGAATAGTTGACCATGCTGTTCTTCTTCATATTATCAAACTGCACCCCACCTGCAATTCTGTTCTTCTCCTCGGCTGAAGGAGACAAACCAAGAAAGCAGCAGAGTTTGTCTATTTCCCGTCCTGTATCCTGGAAACACAAACAAAATTCCATATTGAAAGCTACAGCACAAACAAACATGAGCACAGACAACCCAAAAATAAATAAATAAATAAAATAACCTCAACCATATCCTCAAAGAACATGTAATGGATATTTGGATAAGTCTGTTTCTTCTTCCACCAGCCGTTCACATGGTCATACCAGGAGCCAAACACCACTGAAGAAATAAAACAATACATGAAAGCACTTCCAGTGTGTTGAGGAAATATATGCATCTCTGTTCCAATGAAAACAACACATTGCTTCTCATTCTGTACATACTCTTTCCCTCCATGAATTTCTGGAAGAAGTTGCTCCAGTCTCCAGGTTCTGGCTGAACCATGTTCATACGATCAAAGTGGAAATAAGAAACCAGATTGTCCTTGGCGTTTCGAGCCACATAGACTATCTAGAGGAAAAGAAGAGACATTATTCATCTAAGACTAATTCAATGTTACATGAAACATGAGTGTTTGGTAAGGATAAATGTAGACATGTTAAAGATTGCTCTGTTTGTCATCATTTAGCCTTTAAACGAAATATGAGACCTTTATGTAGCTGAAGTTACTTAGCCTCAGCTTCTTGTGATCATATGTTTAGAATGGAAATAACACACAGGCTACGGTACCTTGCAGTTTTGCTCCCAAAAGGACTTCGGCACAAACTGGACTGGAAAATGAGTTTTAATGAGTCGAGGAGAGGTGACAAGCTTGTCTGCCAGATCTTTCCCTGGATGAAGATGTGAAGATGGAGAGAGCAACACTGTGATCCTGTACACCATTCACAATTTAAAAAAAATATATTACAATGTAACACAGGATGTGTTTACAAACATAATGATGATGAGAATAGCACTTCTGCAATATGATGGATAAGGCAAATGCAATAACCATATTTACTATTAAACAACCCCTACTAGACAACATAATCTCATGTAACCCATTGCCAAAGATTTAGCTTATTGATTTGGGAAAAATGTAGTTGCTATCACAGTATTAAATTAAACATGAAGTAAACATGTGTGATGTGATATTTTCTATTCAACCTGACTCAAAACGTGGGTGACAGATCTCCAAGAAAGGCACTCTTTCATAGATCGGCATGGATGTCTGACGCTCTGGAGATGCCTGGCCAAAATACAGCAGGTCAAGGATGTATGAGACCCACGTGGTCCCTGAAAGATAAAAGAGCAGAAAGAAATAGTCATGTCAAGCCAAGTCAATTTTATTTATATAGTGCCAAATCACAACCAAAGTTATCTCAGGACACTTTTCGTATGGAGCAGGACTGTACAATTTAGAGACAGTACTCTATGGACAGGGACCCAATATGATCCTCACCCCTCACCTCTTAGTCTTGTGATACCAGATTGGATATCTCTGCTTATTAGGATTTCTTAATGCACAGTAGTTGCTTGAACAGTGGCAAGAACGGATGCTAACAAAGCTACTTCCCTTGCGTTTTGTCAAGGACCCACCTTACTGGTAATAATGCACTCCCCCATTCTCCTCTGTAGCAGACTGCATATGACCACCCCAATATGAAAGGCCACTCTAAAGACTTTGGATTGGATCAGCAATGCATGTTTTTTTCTTTAACTTTATAGTTGTTTCAACCATGTTTTGACAGTGAAACCTGGGAGATGTCCCCCGTCTTTATTAGTAAAGCATTTAGAGACTGACCTGTGACCGGCGTCTACTCATTTCTATGCAGATATTTAAGAGATTCTGGACATACCTGCTTTGGGGTATGTTGCAATAAGTATATCATCTGGCCTGGCCTGAAAGTTTTGAATGTTCTCCCAGTTGTCTGTGAAATAGTGGGTCATGCCAACTCCATGGAAATCAAACAGCTCTGGTCGAGGAGGTGAATCCATCTTAAAAATAAAAAAAAATAATATTGAGATTGGAGCAATTTGAGGGGAAACGAGCACAATCAGGTTTATTGCAGATTAGATTTGCCTTGGTGTTGTGGTGCACAACAATCAAAATATGTAAGATTATACAAACTACAAGTACCTATACAAAGTAAGAGAAAATACCGTCAATCATACAGAATAGATGCACAGTAAAAAATAAACTGAAAAAATATGTCATAGTTTAAAATGAAGAGAACACGAATGTCCCTCTCATAACATTCAAAAGCTTGGACACACTTTCTCATTTAAGAGAATGGGGTAGGGGTTTCTAAACTTTTGAATGTCACTACATGTTGACTGAGTGTACAAGTACAAGTTAATTCAATCAATCAATCAATCAATCAATCTTTATTTGTATAACAACAGCGTTAGAGATAACAACAGCGTTATCTCAAGGCACTTTACACATAGAGTAGGTTCTAAACCAAACTCTTCAGGTTTTAACTTTAAAGAGACCCAACATTCCCACATGAGCAAGCACTTGGCAACAGTGGCAAAAAAACTCCCTTTTAACAGGAAGAAACCTCAGGCAGAACCAGACTCAGAGTGGGCGGCCATCTGCCTCGACCGGTTGGGGTTGAGAGGAGAGAAAGGAAGGATAGAAGAGAGAGGCACAAATAAATAAAGGATTGTGTTATTTCCAGACAGAAATCCATGCTCATAAACTCTGCACTACATGTTTAACGAGTAATAAACCCCATTTGAAAGTAAAGCACATGCAGATTTAGAAAACAAATTTAGAGTATCACATTAAACATACCTTGTTTGGAGTGAAGGACAAGCCGATTGCTGCTGCTGCTCTGTTGTTTCTGCGTCTGATCCTTTTCTTGTCTCCCTCTGTTATTCTTCCCTGACCAGCAAACTATTTTGCTTCCTGTCTCTTCTTGTTACATAACACTCTCCCCATTGTAATTGTACTCTTGGTCCCAGAGGTGATAAGAAAGTTCTACTCCTTCCTGTCCTGCAAGATTTATCAGGTCTTTAACATACAGAACATGCATGGTAGCTTTATGCCTAATTCATAAAGATTTCATCTGATTCAGCTTTTGTCCAACCTTGAGGCCCAGCAGCCTCATTGCTTTGCCTTGGTTACACATTGTATGAATGGTATGCGCGTTTAAACAACTCCAGTCACTTGGGAACTGTGCACTTGGCTTAAACTCAAAACACATGCTATTCTTTCTCCTTTAAAATTCCTTTGAGATAAAACTACAATATACTGCAAGAAGACTATTAAAAGCTTCGTCTTTGCTGTTCGTCTTCAATCTGTCCTGTTCTGGCAAAATAAAGTGCAGTGTGTCTGTGAAGTGCACGTTTCCTGTGTAAATGAATAATCTTTTCAGTGAATCTAGAGTAAAAGAGAACTAACCCAAAGGTCATGAGCAGTGGTAACTTTGGTTGCTGGCTATTAGGGACAAACACAAAAACAGATAAGAAGCTAAGGAGCTCGTGAGGGAAAGGATCACTTTCAAAACATGTCACACAAGGAAATACATATTCTATATTTTAACTGACTTTCAGATGAAGACTTACTTTGTGCTCTAGAATTTCACAACTTGGCAGAAACATTGTATAATGCTTTTTCTCAGCATTGTGGAAGTTTTGAAATGGAAATGCACAACATATGGGTGGGCAGCCTGGGTCACAATTTAATATTTATTAAACAGTCTACAGTAATTACTACTTGCAAATACTGTGCATGTGAGGCCGATTAGTACACAAAATAGCATTATAGAAATATCAAGATATGTTTACGGTGATTTAGCAACAGCAACAATATTACATAGTTCGTCCACGACAAAATGTAACTGAATCTTCAAGAGTTGACCCTTAGTAAGGATCTAGGCTGCTTGTTTTATCATACTATCAGTATCAGTCCAACTAAATAAATCAAGTCAGGTAATCAGGTAATTATTTTATTATAAGGAATGCCAAACAATAATGTACGTTCCTAAAATACTTTGTTTTATTAATTACTTCATTATAGGTGCATTTGAAAAATAAAAAGTTAATAAAAAATAAACATAGTCAGAAGTAATCAAATTTCTTAAGTGTAGGTGGGGTTGAGTGGTATACTATTTGAATAGCTTTGAAGTAGTTTGAAAAAGCCAAACCTAAGAGAGTGCTGATCTGTAGTGACTCAGCATTTGTTCTGTACAGCATAAAGCCAGGCACATCCAGTAATCCCCAGTACGTGCTGTTTGAAAAAATGGGAACACATTCACAAGTAATAAAACAAGGCACTGTGGTCACCTCCCTTTGTTTTCCTGCATGCATGGGCATTATGGAAAATAAGAGTGTGGACAAGCTAGATAAACAAGCTGTTAAAAAACGAAAACATGGACACCCAAATTAACCTTTCAAAATAATTGAGTTCAGTCAGTTTAGTTTATTGTCACTTATATCATACACCTCTTTGCAGGATCTTCTTGTATGCCGCAGAGCAGTTGCCATACCAGACAGTAATGCAGTGGGTCAGGATGCTTTCTATTGTCCCTCTGTTGTCATGATTGAAGGAGGGGATTTGGCCCTTTTTCAGTCTCTGCAGGGAGTAAGGATGCAGCTGGGCTTTTTTGGTGAGAGCAGTGGTGTTTGTGGACCAGGTGATGTCATCTGCAATGTGCACTCACAGGAACCCTTTCAACTAACGTACCGTTGATGGTCAGCGGGGGGTGCTCATTGCTGCCTCTCCTGTAGTCCAGGACCATCTCATTGGTTTTCTCCACATTTAGGGAGAGGTTTTTGTTGTTGCTCCACCTCTTCTCTGTACAGTGTGTCGTCATTGTTAGTGATGAGACTGACCACTGTAGTCTCATCTGCAAATTTTATGATGTGATTTGAGCTGAACCTGGCAGTGCAGTCATGTGTGAGCAGTGTGAACATGACAGGGCCAAGCACAAAGCTTCAGTGTGATGCTGCAGGATGTTCTCTTTCCTATTCCTACTGACTGTGGCCTGCCTGTAAGAAAGTCCAGTATCCAGTTGCAGAGTGGTGTGTCAATGAAGTGGCAGCAGCACTGGGATCAAAGAATATGGGAAATACAACTACATGCAATACAAATAGAGTGGGTATTACAAGAAATAGGGGCAGAAATAGAAAAGAGGAGATTGGTACCAGAAACAGAAGAGCATGGACTTGTTAACTACAGAAAATATACCTCAGAAAGAAAAGGATATGATGGAGGGAATGGGAAGATAAGTGTGAGAGTAAACAGGGCTGGTCAGCTTTCTTAAGAGAGCAGGACTGATAGGAATAAAATGACAAATTGGAAACTGAAGGCGTCGACTGAGTCCAGTAGATGGCAGTACTGCAACACCAAGGATGCAAAGCCGCTCTTTAAACCCCCGAAAAAGAAGAAGAAGAAAAAACGTATACAAAAAAGATGGCGTCCGTCGGCGAGGCAACGTTAAAAGATTCACACGTGGGGAAAAAGAAAAAGGTAATTGTGAATAAATAAGTAAGAGGCCATTACCGTAACGGTGTCATGGTTTTATTGCTGACAAATAAGACTGACTATTGCTGTGCCATTAAAACTGACGGACACTAAGTCCTGTTTAACTCAGTGTTTGCTGTAGCACCGATGTAAGTCAAACAGGGTCCTGAGTCGAGCTGACCCTGTTTCTGAGGATAAATAAATACTATAAACTCTCTGCTGCTGCTAACCTATCACATCGTTTTCTCCTTTTCTGACAGCCTCCTGCTCGATACTGGGATGAACTGAAGGAAAAAGAGGAGAAAGATGAAAACAAAGTGGGAGAAGACGAAGAAAAGAGTGAAGCTGCTCAGCAGCAGGAGGACGAGCAAGAGACACAGAAAGGAAAGAAAAGAAAGCAAGAAGAGGAGAAATCAATATCAGGCGTAAGAGAATGAAAGTGATTGTTGTTTGTCAATCAGCATTAACTCACTGAAGTTTGCAACAACTTGCAAACCTTGAGCCTAATGTGGGGGTTAAAAATCAGCCAGATTTTGTCCCAATGAAAACAATCAATACAGTCAAAACGAGTGTATTTAAACACAAGAGGTCTGCAAACAGGGATGCACTAATTCAACCTTTCCCCCTTCCCATACCAATTCCAATACTTGTGGTCTAGATATTTGTGGATACTTAGAGCCAATCTGATACCAGTGCTGTCTTTTAAATCAATATTTAAATCAGAAAGTGTGTGACTCATTGGGATCATTGTATGTAAGATGGTAAAATGTTGTTGATGGTTTCCCTTGAGACAAAATCTTTAAATGTCTTATTTTATCTGACAAGCACTCCAAACACATAAGCTGTGCAGTTCATCATGGCTGCACCTAATAAAGGTAAGCACCTCTGACACTACCCAAAGTAGTTAATAATCAGTTTATTATCCAAAAGACTAAAGTAACCAGAACATTTTGATACACGAAGAATTTTGACATTCTCTCTGAAGAAATCGCCCAAAATGATTATTCAGTTGTCAGAGTAGTTGGTGATTGATTTTCTGTTGAACGACTCATCGTTGCAGCTCTAATATAGTTTAAACTTTGTATGTACTGTTATTGAAGACAAGCTACAACAGGGTATGTGTAAAGCATTAGTAAACATTTAATACATTATAAAATGAATAGTTAGTTCTGTCATTTGATAATGGCTTCAGCTCCAAATGAAATATCAAAGGATGCCACATGATTTGTGACAGCACTAACTTCATTAACTGGAATATTCTTGATAATAATTATCTTGTGCAAATTTTTTATTAACATTTGCCCCAAATTGAGCCTGATATCTTTAGCCATTCATTAGTCATTAACAGGGTTTCTGTGATGCTCAAAACAATGTATTCATCATGTATATTGGAACAAATCCTGGTGGGCCAATGGACCATCAAGACATATCAGTTTTTACCTTCCCTCTCTGTGTGCCAGTGACTGAGGGAGCGCACGAGAGTGTTGCTGCATGCCTGTGTCAGGCATTTACAGCTGAGCGCCCCCCCCCTCCCCCTTTATTCTCACTGCCAGATGAGGGAGACAAAAGTCCTGCTCCACTCCAGCTTTAAGCATTTATAACTAGAAGTAGATCGTATTTACACTGCACCATATCAGTGCAATACCGTAGATGCCAAAAAATATCTAATTTCATCCTTCAGTAATGAAGTTTTATTAATATAATTCTCAGAATTATAATGTTGATTAAAGTCAGTATATTTTCTCTGATTATTGTTCATACTCCCTCAGAAATCGGACCCCTTCCCTGGGCCCGCCCCTATTCCAGCAGACAGGGTGCAGAAGTTCAAGAGGAAAGAAAAAACAAAAAAGGTAAGCGCCACAATGTGTCTTATTTACAATTACTGGTGAGTAAGTGGAGTTAGCTGTTGCCACAAGCTGTCACATCATTTATGTATTCTTCTCATCCTAGCCTCGGCGCCACCATAAGAAGCTGAAAGATGTAATAACTCGCTCAGAGGAAGTCGCAGAAATGGCCCAGAAAGAAGCTGCCCGGTTTGACCTTCTACTCCCAGAGGATGCAGGGTAATTTCTTTTAACAGCTGCTGTCTCCTTCATGTCACAGTGCTGATGGAGATTAAATTATCAAACGTGTCATCGCTGAAACATCTGGTTGTGTGCCCTCTAATCTCAGGTTTCTAGAAGGAGATGAAGATGAGGACACTTGTACCATCTCTCAGGAGGATATTGCTGATGTTGTGGATATAACATCTGGGTCAAAGGTAGGACCCTGACTGGGCATTAGTGTAGGCACCTCCGACATCATTGTGCTGCATCCTCATTTCAGGGTATCTACATATGTGTCTGAAAGTCTTGACAAGCAATTCATTTTTCAAAAATCAAGTTATTCATTTGTCATTGGTTAATCCATTTATATACATACACATATATTTTGTGTCACTTGTCTGGGTCCTGGTCACATTAATTGATTATATCATCAGGAATTATTGTTATATACTTCTATACCAAACCGTCCTTCCTGGTTTTCCATCATACTTTGATACTCTCTGGTATGACTGGTGTTAAATTGCTCTCTATGTGGTCTAAAAAAAAGTCTTAACTTTTTAACATGTTGAATTCTGCAGAAACCCAGCTATTTATAAAATATTTATTATGACCTTATTTACCATCAAATGTCACTTTTAAATAATAATTTACAAAAGAAAGTCACGATAAAGTAGTTATATCAATGGGTCAAAAGTTTCTCATGTAAAAAATATCTTCATAAATTCAAGACATGCAGAGTAATGTGTGTGTGTGTGTGTGTGTGTGTGTGTGTGTGTACTGGAAATATTGTGTCAAATACAAAGGGCAGAGTGTTCCCCAGTCATTGCATTATGTTCTAGTTATAAAAACACATTTAACACAAAACTAATAGAACATCATGTTTGGGAAAGGTACAAAACTGAGATTACTTTTTAGTTCATAATTAACAGTTATTTCCGTTTGTCATTTGTGTCTACAAATTCAGTTTTTGTTCATCGTGCTGCTTTTGAACTGTTTCTGAATGTATTTTTCTTTTCAATGTTGTCAGACCTCATTTAAGATTTGTACATGAAAGAAACAAGTTAATGTTACTTTATAATTATATTTTTATGCATCAGACATGACAAATGTTTGAATTATATTTAAAGAGCTCACAGGTCTTTTGTTTTTTAGTCTGACTATTTGTTGATTATGTATGTTTTTCCTATCTCTTTCTTCCTCTTCAGTATTTTAATCTGAAACTGTCTCAGTTTGGACCATATCGAGTAGATTACAGCAAGACTGGACGGTCAGTTCACGATTTCTGTACTCAAACAAACAATATATCAGATGTGTGTCTTGTATTCATATTTACATCACCTGAGTTAATCTGAGTTAATGGAAGGCAACATATAATAATTTAATCAAATAACTGCTACAGCTAATGATTTAAATTAAGTACTCTGCAAACTCAACGTTTTTATGTAAAGATGTTTGTGTGTTTTAGATGTTTGCTTCTTGTTAATGATGTCTTCTTTCCTTCAGTCACCTGCTGCTTGGTGGCAGAAGAGGCCACATTGCTTGTATAGACTGGCAGTCCAAACAGCTGACGTGTGAGATAAATGTGATGGAGTCTGTCAATGACGTAAAGTAAGTCATCCCAACCGTTACGTAATAATTGTAAAGCTTCACCGATCAACAATATTTAGCACCCTTTCTGTAATTATAAAAATATTCTGTGTGTTTTAGGTGGCTCCACAGTGAGACCATGTATGCAGTGGCTCAGAAAAAGTGGCTTTACATCTACGACTCCAACGGAATAGAGCTTCACTGCATCCGCAAATTCAATGATGTCCTTCGTATGCAGTTCCTCCCCTACCACTTCTTGCTAGCCACAGCGGTGGGTTCATTAAACTTCTTTTCCAGGTTTTGCACATGATCCATTGCATGTTTGTCAGGAATACTTAAAATGTATCATCTATGAATCGTGGATTTTGCCCGGAACCCAGGTGTTATACATCAGTGGCTCAGTTGAGAGTGTTTCTTTAGCTTCAATCCTCCTCTTCTTCCTCTTGTGTTCAGAGTTCCACGAGTTTCCTGCAGTACCTCGATGTGTCTGTGGGAAAGGAGGTGGCAGCTATCTGCACCAAGACTGGCCGGCTTGATGTGATGTGCCAGAACCCTCACAATGCCATCATCCACCTCGGCCACTCTAATGGCACAGTCACCCTCTGGTCACCCAACCAGAAAGAAGCTCTCGTCAAGATGCTCTGTCACCAGGGTGGCGTGCGCTCTGTCGCTGTGGATAAGACGGGCACGTGAGTCATCTTAATTCTGTGAACTTGTCCTTGAATACAATATGGATTATTATTTCTCTGAGAAACAAGAGGTTGCCTCGTAGCTTCAATGATAATCATTTTTATGGTTATCATATTTGCCGGAATATAGAATGATATTTAATTCTCGAAGTTACATTTGAAGAAGTGGGAGTTGTCTTATATTCAAGGACTAGACAGTTATGTGGTCACAAGGTCAGAGATTCTTTTTGAATGGAGAGCTTGCTGGCTACAGAGAGTGTTATAGGTTGTTTGTAGAGTTTGTTGGAATCAGTCACCCCTAAAAGTGTTTTGTTTTTTTTAACTCAGTTTAAGCTACAGGAGTTTCTGAAGGCTTGTATTGCCATGTTTTTCTCCCATGGGGGAAATAAATCCATGAATAGTGCCTTCCAGCATCTTCACTGCAGAAACAGACTGGGGTCCAAATTGACTGTCAAGCTGCTAAAAATTACAGCTGCCACATATTTGATAAGGAGCTCAAACAGACTGAAAAGTGTTAACTGCCTGACAGGAGAGAGATACACAAATATGGGATTTAAGTTCCGCTTTAATGAAAATATATAACATTTTTACTGGAGATTGGCTTCAAGATGAGGTGTCTCTTTTCCTGGGATTATCGCGATCTCAGGGAAACATTCCCAAAATGTGTTGTAACTTCAATTTTGTTTTTCCAAAAGCAGCTGTTGGGGAAAAAAAGCGAGAGGGGGTCTTCTTACATCAAGTTAAATATTGTCACATCATCTTGCACAGGTCTCCATCATGTTAAAATAATCAGTCAAAATAATCACAGTTAGAAATCGTTTAGCTCTAACAGTACCAAATAGTAGTGTAGTCTATTCATACATGCAGTGTATCACACGCTCCTCCATTAATGTAACTCTACATTGTAGCACTCATAGTGTTAGCACCCTGCAGCTAACACTGGAGTGTGGTACAAGATGAACAAGTTCTTCTTTGACAGAATAAATCCTTATTTGCAGATTTATATGTTGAATAACTATATTTTCTGTTGTGAGCAGTTAATGCTGTTTAGGGATTTTTAAAATCAGTGTGACTGAACTGCAGTTTCCTCATTGTCCACCAGAGAGCACTCTGATATCATTGTCTCCTGTTTTGGCAGATATATGGTGACATCTGGCATGGATAAAAAGCTGAAAGTGTATGACATCAGGGCCTTCAAGCCACTGAAGTCATACTTCCTCCCAGCTGGAGCATCTTCTTTGTCTCTGAGCCAGAGGGGTCTGCTGTCTGCAGCCACGGGGGATATTGTTCAGGTCACTGTCGCCTACACCCTGCACGCTTAATGATTTATCATTGAAATACGATCTGGTGCACAGGAAGTGATGCAGTTTTTCTTTTGAGGAACACATCTGCATTATCAGCAAAACACATGCACAGGAAATGTAAAAAAAATTGAAGTGTGACTATCATTGGTTACAGAGCATTCACTTCACATTAACGGAAGTCCCGTATAGAGATATTTAATTTTTAGATCTGCAAAGATTATTTGATTGATTGTTAGATTAAGAGAAAGGAATATTAATCCACTATATTGATAATCAGTTAATTATTTAGGTCATTAAAGCTAAAATGTCAAAGATTTGATATTTACAGATTATTAATGTCACACTTTACTGCTTTTCTATGTCTTAGATTTTATATATTTTGATAATGAAAATAATCATTAGTTGCAGCCCCAGTAATTTGGTATGAATTAAAGAGGAAAATTGGTTCTGACACCATGAGCGTTTAATTATTTGTATCACTTTAAAAGCATTTGTTGATATGCGGATTGCTCTGAAAGAACTTTTTCATTAACTTTAACTTTCTGTGAATTTGCAGTTACATTTTACTTCCCTTTTCATTAAGGGATAAACTAGTGGACCTGTAGGTGTCAAGTGTCTTCTTTTGAACTACAATACAAAAAAAATCTGATTAGACATTGTTATCTTTACATACTGCTAAACTTACACCTGCATATCAATTCATGTGTGTCTGTAAAAACTGTCTCCCTGCAGGTGTACAGGGACGTGTGGAGCTCTCCAGTGACTAAACCCTACATGGCTCACAGGGTTCGGGGAACAGCGTGGGGTCTGCAATTCTGTCCCTTTGAGGATGTCCTCGGGGTCGGGCACGGAGATGGTTTCACCAGCATGCTTGTACCAGGTCTGACTCGATTTCACCTTGCACCTACATATTAAAAAGTACACTGAATAACAAGTATGCAATAACTAGGTCAGTCTGACATGAACTGGTATTTCAGCTTAATGAGGTGGTGTGTACTTTCTGATAAGTGAAAATACAATTATTTTTTAAAATTCTAAAAACGCAAGAGCTGCCATCACTTAACCCTATAACAATCCATGCATTACGTTTTTCTCTGCATTAACTTCATGACTTGTTGTTTTTTCTTTTTTGCCTCTGTCATCCTAATTTACATTCACAGGCTCGGGTGAACCTAACTTTGATGGCCTAGATGCAAATCCATACCGCAGTGCAAAACAGAGGCAAGAGTGGGAGGTTAAAGCCCTGCTGGATAAGATCCAGCCAGATCTTATCAGCCTGGATCCCACTGAACTGGGGCACGTTGATCACGCCACCTTTCAGCAAAGGCACCAAGATAGGATCCAAGCTCTGGTCAGTGTCATCTTGTTGGCACATATCAAATTTTATTTTAAGATACATATTACATTGTTGTAAGATGCATGCCCAAAACGTATTATTTTTTTAACAAACTCTGGAAATCATGTTTTGTTTTGTCAGGGCTATGACCCACTTGCCAAAGAAAGATTTGTTCCTAAGTATAAGAAAAAAGGTCGGAGTTCTACTGGCAATGTTGAAAGGCGCAAGAAGCAAGTGGCTCATGAGGACCAGAGGGTAAATAATTCAGAATATAACAAAGCTAAAAACATTGTCTTTCTGCTATGTCTGCACCATTAGGCTAATCTAACTTGTCATCTGACTTGTTTATCTCACAGGATATAATACGGAAAACTGTGCAGGACAAAGTGAAGATGGAAAAAGAAAGAAGCGAGAAGAAGGCAGCCTTATCTAGCAAGAGATCAGCTCTGGACAGATTCAAAAAATAGAAAAGTAGAACTCATTGTGCAGCCAGAAACCCAGTGACATTTTGTGGGAGTGACCTCTGAACTTCAAATAAAGGACACACTACTGCTCTCTGTGAAAAAAACACATTCAGTAGAAATTGTGGATGAAGTCATCTGTTAATCTGTGATCAATGTTGAGTGCAGTGGTAGGGCAATTCTATTTAATGCCTGTAGCCTGAAGCACTTCCTGTCTACATGGGTGGATGAACTAATGTGAGGTCCCTTGTTTGGCATAGATGTCACCCCCAATTTGTGTTAAATTGTGTTTTTTTTCTTGACCTTGTCAAATGGAGTGCTTTGGTGGCTGAGCATATGTCAAATATTTTATATAAATATGTTCTCAAAATAAACAGACCTCTGAATTCAGTGTTGTTAGAGATCACGGTTGAATGTAAAACAGGCTTACATTTGCTTACATTTTCATTTACTATGAATCATTAACAGAATAACTGAATTAAAAGTTGACATGAGCACAGCCTGTAGATTCATGTTTCAGATGTATGTTCTGCAGTTACAGAAAAAGTGTGACTCAGAATGAGGAAGTGGTTTGACTGGCACTCACATGTTCCCTCTGTTAACAAAGTAGTAGAAATGCATTGAGTGCAATAAAGTTATATTAGTTAACAGGCTAGGTTAGCTGTAAAGGTTTCTAATGCCTATTCTGAACTGGCACTATTTCCAGTGCAAATCACAAATCAGTTCTAATTGGTGAGATTTTAAATGCTGTTTGTTGATTTTTAAAATCAGTGTGACTGAATTGTTTGTAGATGTAATTTGTTGTGACTTGTCTCAACCAGACTTACAGAATGAATACAATGAATTTATACTGTGGCAGTTGATATGAATTGTGGGAAACTGGTTTCACAATTATTCACACACTTTGAAACTTAAATGTGCAGTCAATGTGGCACATACGTTTGGAATGACTTGCGCTGTACTTTCCACAGGCTCAAATAATTGGTCACATCACAAAAGAACAATTATATGCCCAAATGAACAATGATACAGGTTTTTCTTATTATCATTCCTTGTGTTCACTTCACTTACAATGTCTTTACTGTCTTTTTAATGCCACGGTTTCTATTCTTGTTTCTAGGACTTTTAACAGTCAATTTGAACATGAGACTGCAGTGATGATTAAGAACATGATGATTACAGTCAGGAAAACCCCTCTCAGTGTTCATATGGACACCTGACTAGTTTTAGGACAGACTTGAAAAACTGTGAAGCTAGTCTTTCATGCTCTAGGAAATACAAAAAGGACTTTGGAACCTGGCTCCCAGCGTCTGCTTTCTGGTGGTAGTGAAACATTACACTGTCAAATGGGACTGGCACCACTCACCTCTCTTTTTCTACATTGGTCATGGGGAAAGGTGAAAAAATGTTAATAGGTAACACATTTGATGTGTACGTGTGTGTTTCTTCTCTGAAAAAGACATCAGGAAAACCTAGGTTAATATTTAAATTGATTTATTGGTGACTGAGTAATCAATTCATACAGGTATTTCCTCTTGAGTGTAAAGACACTGATTTTATCTGTGTTTACAATGCAGGAGGGACAGCACTGCCTGGAACTACACTCAGGAACTAAACTTGAATATATAGGCCTACTGAGCGACCAATCCAGTCTGACCGCATTGCACAATGGTGTTATTCAAGTTCAACTTAATGTTTAATATTATTGTTACAGAGAAAAGCTTTAAATACTGATATTTGGAAGGATTATAGTGGGGTATCACATTAGTTGTATCGGTGATAAGAAACAGCAGAATAACTGAGCCTTCAAAGAAGAAGAGATGAGCTTAAAGTACCTAATATCCTCCACTGTCCATCACACAACTTCACCACTGTCTCCAGTTTTTACAGTCCAAATGATAAAATGTTGTACATATATTATCATTGAAATGCACATGACTAGATCTTCTGTCATACAAACCTGTACTGAGGTGATTGATTTCCAGTCCTAAACATAAATAGTTATAAATATTAGCATAACTCCGTTCCTGCGGGGTATATGAAGCCTGTGGGTTTGATATCTACTGTTTTGGAGACATCATGCATTTAAGCATCTTATTAGACTAACATCTACAATCGAAGTAGCTGGTGATCGACTACGCAGGTGTTAAACATGTGAAGGTAGCAGTCAGAGTGTGCAAGTAGAAATGCCCAATGTGCATTCATTACATAAGCTGCTGTATGTCCTTGCTGTATTATCAGCATGCCAATACTGTGTGGTTACTCTACATACATCAACAGTCAATGAAATAACGACGGGTAATAGGATAAAAACTAGTGTTACAATGTTTCGTACTTCCAGTTGATAGTCCCATTTTCTGCAAAAAAAACATCATGTTACATAAATAATAGTGTTTAAAAAAAAAACCTTATAAAAATAAAGTCACATATTTTCTAACCAGCCTGAAGAGCACTTGTGCTGTTCACAGTATCGAAGCGAGGCACAGCCCCAATGAGTCCAGCTCTCCTTCTCACCAACCTTCACAACCCTTGTTCTAGGCCCAGCACTGACCCCAGCATCGCTCTGAATTTGCACATCCCCAGAGAGACGCGCACACTCAGCCAGGAGCAGGGGGGTGATGAATGGACGTCAGCCCAGTAGTGCAACATCTCCCTGGGTGGGATGTGGTGAACGGAAACCATGGCCTGAAAGCAGCAGCGCCCGTATGGCACACCAGGGCCACCAGAGAACAGCGGGCAGTGCGAGGGCAGCACCCCAGCCGCCCGTGCGCACAGACCCACAAAGACATCCTCGGGGGGCAGAGGTGTGGATAAGGGGGATGCATTGGCCGCCAGGGATATTTTGAGCAATGCAGAGCGGGACAGAACATAGGCTGTACCGCTGCAGTAGTCCGGAAAGACGGAGGGAGGGTAGGCCCCTGAAGGGAGGTAGTGCTTGCTGTCTGGATCGCGGTCCGGGGCAACGTGGAGATGCACCCTGCCGAGGTACAGGTCTCCTTGTTCGTACGGGTTGCGGCTTTTGTTCAAGAAATGCAGGAGGGCGCTGGGGTTGAACAAGACATCATCGTCCACTTTGGCCATGAAGTGAGCCTGAGGGCAGAACCGGCGGGCCCAGCCCAGCATGGATAGGGTCTTCAGGGTGAGATTGGAGTAGGTGTCCAAAAACCGCCCCTGAATCAGATCTCCTCGCTCTCTGGCCTCCTCTATTAGCAGCTTGGCCAGTCCAGGATCAGACGCCACACCTACCATGAAGAGGGTCATGACCCGCAAGCCCCTCACCTCTATCTCCCCACCCCAGGTGTCCCTGATGGCTTGGCGGGCCCTCTGATTTGCAGGAGCCGAGGTAACCATGGTGATGAGGTAAGGCTTGGCACGCTGGCACACAAGCGGGCTGGGCATGAGGAGGAACTCCTCGGGTCTGGTCGGAGGGACGCTCTGCGGGGGAATGATGCCGGCATGCGCCTCCACCACGGTGTTCATACTGATGGAGGTGACCCATGACTCGATGAAGTCCACAAACAGCAGAGCCAACAAGGCTGCACACGCCGCCGCTGCGCACAGAAGGGGAACAACCCCGAGTCTGCTCCCTCGCTTTCCAAATCGGGGTTTACATATCCACAGTCCCCGTCCGACCATGACCAACCTTCACCACCACTGCGCAGCTCTGATGACCACTGTAGCTGCTGCAAATTGCCCAGTCAAGCACCAGCTCTCCTTCCCTTGTCTCCACGACTAGAAGAAGCGTTTCCTCCGGTTTCTGCCTTCTGTCTGGCAACCCGAGGCTGTAGGAGGAGAGTTTCGTTACGGATGCAGTGGAGGGGCTAGTAGACACGTATTGATGCTGCAGCCCTGTCAGTTTTGCAGAAGTGGGATATGCAGCTGCGCAAATGAAACATTCGATTCGGCAGCAGCCCGAAGCTGTTTTTTCCTCCCCCGCAGTCTCTGCTGCATCGCTTAAATTGTGCCACATCAATTATCAATCCATCCGTAATCGCCTTCTGATTCTGATAGGTCTCGGTCTCTGATTTCTGATTTGCAGTTGTGTGTTAAGAGCAGGCGGGGAAACCGGCCCACTGCCATTAAATCTGACGTCTAGCGCATCGATGGATAATGCACGTTTTGCATACTGCTTTTTTATGTTTGCATACAACGTTGCCAGATCTCGCGAGAGAAACTAAGAAACCATGCAGGTCTATGGAAATATGTCTAGAATAAACGAATGAATGAAAACGAAAGTTAATAAGTTAAAAGGAACTGGCCGAACAAAGATATATCTGGTTGGCTTAAAAAAAACCATTGGTCTGGCTGTAATGTTAAAAAAAAAAGGTGCAGTAATAGGACTTACATTTTTTTCTTTTTATATTTTTGTTTATTAGACAGGTAGGCCTGAAGTGGAATGAGAAAGGAAGAATGAGATAGAGAGTGAGGGGATGACATGCAGCAAAGGGTCTGGGTCCATATTGAAACGTGGCTGCTGCAGCAAGGATGGAAAATTAAGATCATATAAAGCACGGAAAATCCCTCTGTTATCATTTAAAACAAAGGGAAAGAAAAAGAGAATTAGATAATTTAGTCAATTAAAGTATAGTCAGTTTTATTTAGCAATAAATCACAAGATAAGTTATCTGAGGGCACTTATAGATACTATTGAATGGGGGGAAAAGTAAAAGTATCTGAAACATATCTAAAAGATATAACACCTAAAGAACCTGTGTACACTGCACACAGTCCAACACAAAACCACAGACATTACTTCAGCACATAGATCAGCCCTCCATGAGCAAGCACGTGGCAACAGCGGTGAAGGAAAACTCCCCTTTAACAGGAAGAATCCTGGAGCAGGACTCTGGACTGGTGGGCGGCCATCTGCCTTGACTGGTTGGGCTGAGAGAAAAGGAGGGAGAGGGGAGAGAGGAGAGTGAAATACAGATAATAATAATAATAATTGTAATAATAGAAACATGACTAACATTAATAGCAGTAGCAGAGGGCAAAAATTACCAATAGCAGTCCAGCTGGATATCAGTCGGTCTCCTGTGAGACGAGAAAGCACAACATGAGATGGAACAAGCCAAGTTAGTAATTCATTTGTAACTCATTAATGGCACATGAATGAGCACAGATGGAGAGGGGGAGGATGGGAGAGAAGCTAAGTGCATCATGGGATGTCCACAGGCAGTCTAGACTGAGCATAACTAAGGCTGGTCAAATGTAAACCTGTGCCGGCCCAAACTATAAGCTTTATCAAAAAGGAAAGTTTTAAGCCTACTCTTAAACATAGAAAGGGTTTCTGCCTCTCTGACAGAAACTGGAAGATGGTTCCACAGCAGGCAAGCCTAATAGTTGTAGGCTCTGTCTCCCATTCTACTTTTTGAATCTCTAGAAACAACATGAAAGTCTGCATACTGGCAGTGCAGTATTCTAGTGGGGTAATAGGGTACTATGAGCTCTTTGATGTGTAATGGTGCCTGGCCATTAAGGGTTTTGTAGGTGAGGAAAATGATTTTATATTCTATTCTGGATTTTACAGGGAGCCAGTGCAGAAAGGCTAAAATGGGAGAAATATGATCTCTCTTCCTAGTTTTTGTCAGTAGAAATGCAGCTGCATTCTGGACCAGCTGGAGAGTCTTTCAAGTCTTGTTTTGAACAGCCTTAGAATGAATTGCAATAATCCAGGCTTGAAGTTAAAAATGCAGGGACTAGTTTTTTTTGCATTTTTTGAGACAGGATGTGTCCTACTTTTGTTAAGTAAATTAAGCTGGTCAGGAAAAAATGCGGTCCTTGAAATTTGTTTTATGTAGGAGTTGAAGCACATTTCCTAATCAAACATAATTCCCAGGAGGGCCCACTGGAGGAAACATCAAGTTCTACAGCTGTTTCTAAGGTTCATGTGTTTGTCTCTATTAGTTACAATTTTATCATTGGAGAAGTTCATGAAGTCGTTACTACTGAGCATTATAGAAATTCATGATTCAAGAGCAGGGGCGGGCTTGGCTTGGAGAGGCCTTTTATCTGATTGCATGAAGGACGCAAGTGGAACTGTAATTTTAACACAAAAACATTTATTGGCAGTATAAAAACAATCTAAACATGTGAGTGTGTGTGAGTGTGTTCAGTGATATAAGCAATAAAAATAAGCAGCTTATCAAAATCAAAGCAAATATTTAGAAACAAGACTTCAATTTCTACTGACTCTACTGACTTCTACTGACTACTGATTTCAACTGACTCTACTGACTCTACTGACTTCTACTGACTACTGACTTCAATTGACTTGTACTGATTTCAACTGACCCTACTGACTTCAACTGACTCTACTGACTTGTACTGACTTCTACTGACTCTACTGACTTGTACTGACTACTGATTTCAACTGACTTGTACTTACTTGTACTGACTTCAACTGACTACTGACTTCAACTGACTACTGACTTGTACTGACTTGTACTGACTCTACTGACTTGTACTGACTTCAACTGACTCTACTGACTTCTACTGACTTGTACTGAATTCAACTGACTCTACTGACTTGTACTGACTCTACTGACTTCTACTGACTTGTACTGACTTCAACTGACTACTGACTTCAACTGACTGTACTGACTTCTACTGACTTGTACTGAATTCAACTGACTCTACTGACTTCAACTGAAAGCCACTGACATAACTGCAGGAGTGTCCCTCCTCATCTGTCTCTTCCTCCTTCTCACTCCTATAACTGACACTGGCCTTATCAGCTAATAATAACAGCAACAGTGATAACGTTATAGCACCTTTGAAAAGAATTCACAGTGTTAGCACACTGCCATGCTGCTGCTGCTCGGTCCCGTGTCATCACTGACTGTGGCAACGCTGACCTCAGCCCCTCCAAAGGTCTGACATTTGGCTGCATCCTGCACTAACCTTTTTTTCTTTTTTGCCTTTAGTTTTTTACCCATCTCTTTTTCTGGCTTGTTTCTTTTGGGCATGTTTGCTAAACCGCTTCGCTCCTCTTTCCTTTTTTTTTATCAGGAAAAGGATCTGCTCAAATTGGGAGGGGCCGCCCCCCCTCCCAACTCCTTGATATGAAAATAGATCATTGACCCAGTCTGTGCTTGTCAACCGTGGCTGTGTTTGGGGTAACAATAAAACAATAATAATAAAACTTTTCAGGTTTTCACAAAGTTTGCTTTTGTGGATTTGAGAGTTATATCAGGGAGTTACCCTCTTCTTTTTTATGTGTTTATATGCAGTACAATCAACAACATAAAATGGGAGGGACTAGTTATTTTATTGGCATAGTCCAAAATTGAGTTTAAATAATATACAAAAAGTAATATAAGCAAGTAATATTAAGGTAATACAATTAACAACACAATACCTATATCCTGTAGTCAAACTGTAGAAACTTGCTCCAATAGAGCAAGAAAATAATGTCTAAAATGATTTTATCAGTGTCTAAAGAGTGAACCCAGTTCAATCGTGTCATGTTAGTCTGTCGGTTATCTTGTGTGAGAATGCACACATGCACGTGTTCTTCATTTTTTTATGGCAGCAACACACATTGTATTGCTTGACCTTGCTCTGATAAACTGCAACACAGAACAATCAGCACGCTTTGCTCTCACACGCGCTGCACTCTCTAGCGCGCGTCCTTGCTTGCACGCTCCAGATTCAGGGAGATTGGATCTCATTTGCGGGCGTCAGGGAGCCGCTATCAATATGCGGGAGAGTTGAGATGTCCGACTTTGTAGTTAAAACACACTGAAAAACATAATTGTCACAACCATAAACTTTGTTATATCATCAGTAAGAACGAAGCATGCCATATTGATCTCAGTATTCCTCCAAATATTATAGTTTCTCGGACAGCCTTTCTTTTGATGTCGCCGGAATAAAAGTGTCATCCATCAGCATTAAAACATGGAGCCATTTCAGGAATCCATCCTTTCCGCATTATTGTTTAATCTTTCCCAAAGTCCTGTAAACAAACATCCCAAACAAGAAGCAGATGTGGGGGATCCTTGCCTCACCCGGTGGAAGATGTTTTTATGGCAGAGCCCAGGATACATTTAAATCCTTTGCTTTTATTGAAACATGGCTGTAATGCTCGATGAATCACTTCCTTAAATGAACGGAACTATCAGATGGACAGCTAAGGAAGATATTTTTGTCTAGTCATGTAGAATGTGCAATACGAACATTATCAAGTAGTCGTCTGATGGAGAAATAGCATTCTGTGGAAAGACAATTACAGTTAATGTTCAAAACAAGGTTAAGAGTATGATTAAAACAAGTGGGCTTTTTTACACTCTGAGAGAAGCCAATTGAGTCTATCATTATTTACTGTCATGATCTATTATCTATTAACTACAGTATCATTATCAATGTGAATATTTAAGTCACCTACTATGATTACTTTATCTGTAATGAGGATACGTTTGATAAAAACTCTGAGAAGTCGATGAAGAAATCAGTGTACAGACCAGGAGGGCAGTACACCATAAACTGTCTAAAGTTTAACAGGTTGGATGGGAAAGGCAAAGAACATGATTCTTTTTATGTCCAGGGTTGATCATTAAGCTTGAGTTGACAGTTGCACAAATCCATCTTCTTGGCCAGTGTCTTGAGGAATGTGTGTATTAATTTGACTCAGATACATTTACGTCAACATATTCTTCATGACAGAGCCAACAGAACAGGAGCTCACTAAAAAAGTACTAAAAGTAAAAGTTACTTCATTATTTCTCAAGGTGTAGAAGAGCTTTGTGTTAAATGTTAAGATATTTCTCTGCCTTCTTTAGTGATAAGGGTGGGTTAGGGTTAGGGTTAGGGCTGGGTGATATGACCAAAATCTAATTCCCTAATATAGGTAATTTCATATCCTTATAGCGATACCTATCCCGATATAGCACATTTAAATTCACTGAATAAATAGTTGGTCTGTGCCTTCCCCCAGCCTCCACCTGATGTCTGTCCATTCTTTGGGTGGATTAAATTGAATAACTCTTCTTGCACTTACAGTAATATAACACATGTAGTTGTTCTTCACCTGGTTCATTGTCTCTGTGTGTGGATCAGCCCTGTCCAGTGAACCATAAGCCTCTTTTATGCAGAGACCCTGTATTGTATTGCCATTAGGCCGACTTTTATTTATTACACTGAACTAACCAAAACCAGCATAATGCCCCTCCCATGTGTGCTTTCACACAGCACACTGGCTTTCTGGATTTAGAGGCTTGATGTATTAGGCTATATTCAGAGGCAGACAGTGGTGGAGAGTTGAAGAGTTGAAAACATTACAAAGAAGAGTCATTTAAAAGTGTAATCCACTCAAAATCCAATCCAATCCACTTTATTTATATAGCACGATTTTAACAAACACAAGGTTTCCAAAGTGCTGCACAAAAAGATAAAACACAAAAGATAGACAGACTCTAAATGAGGTCACCTGCTGTTTTTGTGGGTCTTGTGGCTTTGTTTTGTCATGACATTTTGATCAGATTGACCTGTTTTTGATGTGATGCATTTGTTTGGTGTCTGGTTCAAGACCGGTATTTTTCTAGATCACAATATCCATTGATAATTTTAAAGCACAAATCAATCATTTACTCAATAATGGATGAATGTAAAAAACTAATTACTTAATTTAATTTATACCATACTTAAGTAAAAGTAAAATAACTCACTTTGAAAAATCAAAAAAGTACAAGTAAACAAAGTAACTGCTCAATGACAGTAACATGAGTACTTGTAACTCATTACTTCCGCCTCTGGATTTGACCAAATTTATGTTCATCCTTTGCCAGCCCAGCAGGATTCTATGTTACCTGCTCTGGCCCCAGGCATTCATCTGAATATGGCCGCCTGTGTACCTAACTTCGTGTTTCTCACTATGGAGCTGAGAATAGTGACTTTTCACATTCAATAATTCTTCTAAATGATTGTTCTGTACTTCAATGCGTCACCGTGTGGTACGAAAGCTGCTCTACTGCAGAAAGATATGCACATAAGCAGTTAGTGAAGTCTGTACAGAAGATTAAAGACAGCAGCCTAACCACTATCTGTGACATTTACATTAGCAGGTGCAGGAACAAGGCTTCCGGCATCATGTGGGGGTCCACCCACCCTGCAAACAGACTGTTGGCTCCCTCTATGTAGGAGTATACAGGAAGTTGTACATGTGAGATAAACTCTGCATCTCACTGAAACTGCTGTACCACAATAAAAAAAATGCTTTCATGTGCTGTACCTTGTAGTTTATGTACTGACTATTTTTGATGTCTCTTGTGTGACTCTTCTGACTTAGTTGTTTTATTGTTGCTATTCTGAACTGGGAGCTAAATAAGCTGTACTGTTTCTATGCTTTCATGGACCAAAATGTTCTGGAGTGACAATAAGCTTAGTTGAACCTTGATCCACTCCAACACACTATGAGGATGCTCCTTCTATACTGACCCTGGAAATGCATTGCTTTTTTGATGTGGCCATCCAGGTGTGTCCATTTTGTCCTACCATATGTATTGTTAAATCTGGGAAACAAAGGACAACCTAACCATGAACTGCAGTAGATTGTGCTCTCTAACCGGTTTTTGTTGATTGTTATTTTAAAGTGACTTTAACCAGTAGCACACACAGCCTACATTATGAGCTGGTTTCCTGGACAGTGATTGAGCCAGGCCTTGCACTACAGATGGTTAGTTGTGGTAATACTCAAGATAAAGTCAAGAGAGTGCTATACTGCATCCGAGCAGGTATCACCTTCTGTCCACCAGTGAGCTAATATAACTGTTATGATCCAACTGATCTCGTTAGCTGTTAGATAAACCCAGGTTTACTCATTAAGTTAAAGTTACTTATTAACAGGAAACCTAGATTGTCAAAGACATGCCAAAAGACTGCAAACACAAGAGGCAGATTATGAAAGCGTGTGAGCAGTAGTCCCTGATATGAGCGAATTGAGCAAGAGCCCAGCTCTTCAAGAAAAAACATCCTGGTGCGCCCCTGCTTGCTGAGAAGCTGTGAGAGAAGGGGAGGGGGGTTCACCTCTGTGTCTCCCTACTGGAACAGGCAGGGGGATCCACATAGAGCAATACTCTAATGGAATTAGTGGGCTAAAGTCAGTCAGTCAGTCAGTTTATAATATTATAAATACAGGCCTATAGTTCATGCACATTTTAATTTTTCTGGATTGTGTGAAATGGCTAAAAATAGGTAATACGAAACGAATCTGTGCACCTCCAAGGTGAATTGGTTTAGTCTTAGTATCAATCACGAAATAGGGGAGCAGATTTCATATGATGATGAAGGAAGGCCAGAAGGGTCAGGCTTTAGTTGGCTGTTGTGCCATTCAAACAGCGTGTTTGCTGTTCTAAGTGCAATAGTGGTAATAATTAGATTCTCTTCAGTGTGTTTTCCCATTTGTGTAAGAAGTATTTGTGCTATTAAGAATATTTATTCTCTATTTTATTTGTATTATATTATTATTGTTGCTTTTTGCTCTCATTTCTGATCAGAGACAATGCACATTAATAAAACATTTTAACAAATGTAAACATGCTAGAATTAGTCAAAAGGCTATTTTACATCTGCTGTCCCTGGACTGATGTTGAGTAAAACCCTAAAAGAATATTTTAAAAAAACGTCCTTGTGGTTCTCTCTGTTCTGATAACTTATACAGCCATAGTGTGTGCAGAATTGTGTTCATTGTCTGTGGCAATGTTGGAGGTGGTGATTGTGCACTTTAAATAGTGTGTTTCCTGTTCTAAGTGCAATAGTGTAATAACTAGATTATCTTAAGTGTGTTTTTCCATTGTTCTGATGAAAGATTTGTGCAATTGAGAAATATTATTCTCAGTCTTATTTCATTTCTATTATATATATACATTTTTCCACAGATCTTGTAAATGTCTTTATATTTAACATATATGTTTAGATGTCCCTGTGGATATATATTAAAATAATTCATTCAAGCTAGAACCGCCACTGCGTGTGAGGGCTCTTCAAACAAGAGCCAGAACTATTTTCATATATATTCAACCAAAACATAAATAAAACCTCATTGCTTTGACCAAAACTAAACACAGTCAAATCCAGCAACCCTGCAACACAACAAAGAGTTTGTGAGCTATCAGCAGTCACTGTAAGTCCTTTACTGTATAACCTTAATAACCAGCATGACCCTCAATTGATACTGAAACTGAGCCAAAATTGAGGAAGGCGATCACATCAAATTGCAGTTGTGGACAGCTACTGATGCTACTGACATACTGGCCACAGGTTCAGTTACCCAATGGAACCGTCGGGATTGTAGCGCTGGACCGGGTGCTGCATAGACTGTACCAATCAGGATCACCGAAGAAACCATGCAGGAAGTGGGTGGTGCAGCCGAACCACGGGGCCACACAAGATGACACACACACACACACACACACACACACACACACCGGCCGGCCAAGTGGGACCTTGGATTGTGTTAAACCAGAGACATTATAATAAGAGAGAGAGAGCCTTAGAAGGACTTTGGTTAAACTACGTGGAAAGACAAACAGCCTGAGTTTGAAGTAGTGAGAAAATATTTGAATTGGTGTGAAGCTGTCAAAAACTCTTTGTTTCGCTGCACAGCATACCAGGCAGACATCTCAGGTGTTGTGCCCGTATTAAGCACCCCTGCCGTGAAAAGCACCCCCCCTTAATTTTGTTTCTGTTGATCCCAGCATCAAATACTTTTCACAGTATGACTCACAGTCATAGATGGGACTAGTATGTGTAACCAGAGTCAGTTTAGTGCACGCGACAGCTTCACAGTCAGAGTTATGCATGGGGTACATATCACAGGAAATGGAAAACGAGGCCCGCCATGAAATGCACCCCCACCTGCATAATTGTGTTCCTTTTTACCCCAGAATCAGGTACCTTTAATAGCATACATTTGGTGCCAATATGAGCTTGATAGGTCTGACAACATGCAGTCAATGGTGGGTGGGGGATTTATTCATTATATCTTATTTTATAAAGCAGCAAGAAAAATATTTAATATCTTAAAAACAAGAATATTTGATGGAGAGAAGATGTTCTTTAATGATGAGAAACACACAGAGGTTATGACTTGTCTATCAGGCTATAGTATAGGCATAGACCACATTACATTTTCATTATAGGTGATATTCTGGATCAGAAGGCTATTGTTTCGACCTATATGAGTAACTTATACAGATAACCCAAATAAAAGCACACATTTTTGAACCTATGAATTGCAAAAGAGAAGCTGGGATTCACTTTCCGAACAAGTCGGTCGTGCACTCGCACCTGTTCTCTCACCAGCTGGTGCAGGACGACACCTGGTGGTCATTTAGTGGTCCTCTTTCCAGTCATTCCCTTTAAATGCGAGAGATCATGTAAATGTAATGTGGCGTTTCTCTGCAATAACGTTATAACCGTTATAACAAGAAAGGTAAAGACATAGAAAATGTTTGGTGTTTTTATTTATCCAGTATATTATTTATGGTAGATCGGCTGTTTATATGATGGAGACAGCGCAATTAACACAATATTAACTTTTGTGATTGAAATACAAAACAAATTACACATTACATACATATTCCCCACATATAAATAATGTTGGTGACAACAGACAGTATAAAAACTAAAAATTAAAACAATGCCAGATGTTTTAGATTACTTTTATTTAGCATTTAGCAATGCATATAATGCAAAAAACACATAATATACATGTTAAATGTAGAACTTTGCACAGGTTAAATGAGGAAGAGAGCAGCCATCAATCAATCAAACCTTATTTATATAGCACCTTTCACACAGGCTAATGTAGCTCAAAGTGCTTTACAGTAGATTGACATGCAGATAATAAGACAGAGCAAGTGACAACATAAAGAAAAAGAATGAAAACGATGAAAGAGCAAAAGCAAAGAACAAAGTAAAAGACAAAAAACTGAGACCAATGCATGCGAGAGAAAATACAGATGATTATAAATGTTTAGAAAATGTAAATAAATAAGAAATAAAATAGATACATAACTACAAATCAACAATACAATAAGTTTTTAAAAGTTAGAGTACTACGTTAAAAATGGATAAAAAAACTAAAGAGGTACAGTTTAATAAAAGCTAGACTAAAAAAACTAGGAACTATAAAAGAAATAAAAATTCACACAAGGCAGGTAATGACATAATACACAGTGCAGGAAGACTTATTTAAAGGCTCAACCGGAAAAATGGTAAAAATTTCAGTATTACAATTAGCCTAAATATTACAGAAGTTATAGGCCAAATGTAGTACTTTGAACATGTTAAATGAGTATCTAGAGTATTTGAAGAGAGCAGACATGAAACACACTGATGGAGAAACCACGCCTCTGAGTTCGTCTCTAATAGTCTGTCTGTCAGTCTTTTTCTTTCTTTTTTCTTTTTTACGATGCAGATTTTTAAAAATAATAATACATAATTTGACGATAAAATCCCTCGACAGTCAGACATAATGACGTCAGCCCTGTCTGGCTGGCTCGCGCTGAGGGGTGGGGGGGTGTCGGAGAGGCGCGTGGGGAGGACGCGAGAGAGGAAGGAGAGAGAGGGAAAAAAAGAAAAAAACCTTCAACCATCATCATCAACGCGCTGGCTGGTGCGGGGTCACGAACTATGACCTTTAACAGAAGACGAAAACCAAAGCTAATATTTTATAAAATAGCAGAGAGCGCCAAATGTGAGATGACCGCCGCTCGGAGGTAAGTCTCAACCGAGGACTGAAAACCGGAGAAAGAGGTCTGAGATACCGGATCATAAAACACCACTGCTAATTCCCCGGCTAGCTGGTTAGCCGGTCGGCCGACTCCGGGCACAGAGGGTTGTTTAGTCTACACTGATACGCTTCACAGACTGTTAAACTCATTATTAATATGTGACAGTATTGCTGACTCGGTCTCCGTGTGCAACAATGACAAACACCGCCGGGGAGAGCCTGAGACTGGGCTACGGTCGACTCCTGCTGCAGCTCCGGTTGCATTTACATGCGTCAAGCTAACATGGGGAACTAGTTGGTGCTGCATATGAACTCGACCCTTTTACCTTTGCCATCCCGGGGACAGGGAGTGGGTGGAAATTACTCTGACTGTGACTTTTATTTTTTTTACTAAAGCTGCTTTTATTTTACATTTCCTGCCAGCTGACAGCACTGCAGTGCAGCTGTCTGGAAAGAAAAATGCTCAAATATATTTATCATAAGGACTCGTCTCCTGTGTTTTTGGCGTATTGCCAGATTCTCCATTTTGTTCTGTGTTGTGATCGGTGATGCGTTTGTGTGTATGTGTGTGTGTGTGTGTGGGGGGGGGGGGGGGTTAGTATTGATCGACATCCACTTTGACCAATCAGTAAACAATATGAAGCAGCATGCTCCTCCCTTTGGTCAGTGTGCCTGTAGAGCTCTATGGTGGAGCTGCTGCAGACTGCTGCTGTCAATATGCAGTTTTTATTATAATCCCAAATCGACAAATAAGAGTCATGACAAGTGAAGTGCAGCTGATTAATAACTTAATTCGTGCACAGCAAGATGCTCAAATGTATTATGGTTACCTCACTATTGATAACCGATATACAATACTGTGCCAAACTTTTAGGCAACTCTCTTATCCAGCACGCACAGGGGTGCTGCCAGGGATTTTGGGGCCCATGAAAAGATATTTAAGATATACATTGGACCTCACCACCACACACACAGATCACACACACCATGCACAATTTCTGTAACCAAACCTCTATCTGTGAAGGCTCTCAGCTCACTTGTAGTCCGATACTAACTGTACAGAGTCTGATGGAGAGGATGTACAGAGGCTTTGGGTGGTTCATTTTATCCAGAAACAAGAAAAATAAAGCGTTAGTTTAATGAGTACATTGTAAATAAATGTTAACATGTCATTTTATACAATAACATGTAATCAGTGAACTATAACACTAAACTTCTCTGGGAATTAAATAATTAGAATTAGTTATGAATTTAAAAAAAACATGCAGAACAAACAAAAAACTAAAAGAAAAAGGGTCAAATAAATATATATATATATATATATATATATATAGGCACATACTGGACAACATATTCACCAATACTGATATATGTGTGATAGGTCAGTATCGGCCGATAATGTCAGTTGACCGATATATCGGCCAGGCTTTACTATTGATAATTGATACAGAACTGTGCAAAAGTTTTAGGCACTTTAAATGTTCAGGGAGATGTCTGATCCGTCCCAAATTTGTCATTCAGCATGACAACGACCCCAAAAATACAGCCAGAGTTATAAATAACTATAACTATAACAAGAGGAACAAAGAGTCCTGCAACAGATTATATACCATCATTGAGTTAGTCTGATTTACATAAAGAGACAGGAGCAATTTATCTGCAGAGTACCTTGAAAAAATTGTACAGGTGTACTATGGGGGAGGTGTGCTGTTTTAAAGGCAAAGTGTGCTCACACCCAATATTGAAGATTATTTAAAACTGTTAATAGCATGTTTTCTAAAAGCGATTAGTTGATTAACAGAAAATGAATCAAGATGCAAGAGCTTTTTTGTCATATGCACAGTCACACAGCAGATGGCAACAATGTATGCAGTGAAATTTGGCTTGTTTAAGGAATAGATCCAATTAGAGAGTATAATAAAATATTTCCAGTAATAAGAAAAAAGTAGAGAGATGAATTAAAATACACATAAATATACATTATATTGCACATAAGTGATGGGTAATAAATACTTCTGATAAAAATATAGATACTGTCTTGTAAGGAGGAGTGTGTGTGTGTGTGTGTGTGTGTGTGTGTGTGTGTGTGTGTGTGTGTGTGTGTGTGTGTGTGTGTGTGTGTGTGTGTGTGTGTTGGTGGGGGTGATTAAGTGTGTAAGAAGCTGTCTGAGCCTGCTGTCTGGCTCTGATGCTTCTGTACGGCTCGCCTGAGGGTAGCAGTAAGAAGAGTCTGTTGCTGGGGTGGTTCTGGATGTAGAGGTTCCACGTGGGTGGCAGTTTTCTGTTTTGATAATGAAATCATTGTTTTGAGTCATTTTTAAAGAAAAAATATAAAAATGATCTTTCAGCCTCTTAAACAGTTTTTTGTGGCTTCTTTAGTCAATGGTTATGGTTATGGACTAGACATTTTGAGTTGTATCTTGGGCTTTGGGAAACAGTGATAAACTTATTTTATAGACCAAAAGACTAATCAATGAATCAGGAATTAATTGATTTTGAAAACAATTGTTAAATGCAGTCCTACTTTCTTACAGTTTTTCTCGATGCACTTCTGCCAAACGGTGTTCTAAGACTGCAACCACACTGATGCAGTAATCACTAATAGTGAAATACTTAACATGCACATACACTTAGTGCTTTTCACATAACTATCCCAAACAATAGAAAACATGGTTTGCAGAACATTTAACAAAAGCGCAGACACTTGAGCTATCTGCTCACAATAGCCTCGTTCTCAATGAATAGAAATCGGTTCACTCTCTGTGTGGGAATAAGTAGAGCACTCTGTACTCTGTATGTCTCATGTTAAGAGTCAGAGCAGGTTGGTTACCTGTCATGAGCTTTAACTTTTTATTTTAGTGTTTATAATACATCCTCTCTGATGCACCAACAGAACAGTTATAAAAATGTTGTTCTCTTTTGTAGCATTGTGCATCTTTTGTGGTTGATTAATAATGTCTGTGGCGTTCTTCCAAACAGACCTCACTAATGACCTTACATCATCATGACGGCCAACCTGAATCTGCTCGCTCAGCAGAAAGTGGACTCTGAGCACGAGGCAGAGGTGAGTGTGCATGACGTGCAGTTCTGTGTAATCTTCACATAATGTGGTTGCTCTCTGTAGCTGGATGCTGCCTTTATTGTTGCCATAGTGACTTACCTTCCTTCAGTTGACACTCATTTGACTGTACCCTACTGCAATTTATGTAAAAGTGTTTTCTAATAACATTTTCATGTTTTGTTGTAGGCTTATTGATTAAGATAATTTGCATAAGTGTGTGAAAATGTGTTTTAGGCGTCATCCTCTCCATCAGACTCAGTGATGAGTGAGTCACCACAGCGCTTTCAGGTCATTTCCGCTGAGCCTGCCACAACACCACAGCGAATACAGGTAACTGTTGTACTCTCAGCATCACTGTCACTGCTTCCACCTGTTGCTGTTGTCCTCTTTTGATGCATTAAAAGCAGCTAGGAACAGATTGATGTAACATTTGACTTCGATCGTCCACCCTCAATCTTTACTCTTTCTTTTTCAGCCCTTTTTTGGTGCCTGTGCATTTATGTCCCTCTCTCTGTTTCTATCTGTCCCTTCCTTCTCTCACACCTGCAGATTGTAACTGACCAGCAGACAGGTCAGAAGATCCAGATAGTGACAGCGATGAACCCGTCCAGTGCGCCCAAACAGCAGTTCATTCTGACTACGGCGGAGAGCTCGGGGGCAGGCAAGGTCATCCTGGCCTCACCAGATAGCCACAACACTAAGCAGCTCATTTTTACTGCTGCAGACAGCCTGATGCCTGGAAGGATACAGGTACACTTTCCGCCATGTTATCACCCCCTATAATGATATTGGCAACAACTTGGTCTTCATGTCTGATATTATTTGAACCATGATATTGACAATGTATCAAGGTGAAACACAAGGTTAATGGCATGTGTTGGATTTGCTTGTCAGATTGTCACAGATCCAGTGTCAATGGAGCGGTTGCTAGGGCAGTCAGGTGATTTGAGCCGGCCACAACCGGTGGAGTACTGCGTGGTTTGTGGAGACAAGGCTTCAGGTACTTTAGTTTGTGTTGCTTTTTATGTATTTCAACTGATCTGACGGCATTTTGTGCTGCACAATCTCACATGCACCCACACACATACAGTGACTCACGCTGACTGGTTCTCTCTGTGCCCAGGGCGTCACTACGGAGCGGTCAGCTGTGAGGGATGTAAAGGCTTTTTCAAACGGAGCGTGAGGAAGAACCTGACCTATAGCTGCCGCAGTAAACAGGACTGTGTCATCAATAAACACCACCGCAATCGCTGCCAGTTCTGCCGGTTGAGGAAATGCCTTAAGATGGGGATGAAGACTGAGTGTGAGTTTGAATCCCAGTGCAGGGCACCTTTTGTAAACATGTAGACGAAAACACAGTTCCACTCAAAAAATAGGTCTGGAACGATTACACCGTCTATACACAGAAAGTGTTTCAGTCATGTTGTTGACTGTCTAGGCAGCCTGCAACCAGCTTGCTTGCCATGCGTGTTACACCAGAACCAAAGTGTAATTTTAGTCTGTTTTCTCCGTTTTACACACATATGTACAGTACTAGGCATAGGCCGGTATGAGATTCTGGCGGTATGATAACCATAAGAAAAAATATCACGGTATGACGGTATTGAGATTTCAGCTCTAATGTTCCTAAAAGGAAGAAAAATAAAGACAGACATGATAATTTAACCTGAATATACACTGTAATGACAGTTTGAGGGGTCGTGATACTCTACGCTGCAGCTGCACCACCTGAGGGATTTCTGATCTGCACTTCCTGTCTTTGACCAGACAAAAAACAGCTCATACCTAGGAACGGTATGAAAGAAAATTTGGCGGTTCCGGTTATCGTGGCTTTTTCAAATCGCGGTATACCTTGAACACGGTTATCATCCCATACCTATACAGTACAGTAGTTTGTTGGGTTCTAAATGCTTCCAAAATGTAGGTTAGCTATGCTCAACACTGCCTGAACACCTCCTGTGTAAACACACATACAGAGCACTTGCTGCTACTGTTCTCCTTATGCTACACTTCACCATACATTAGTCGATGAATTTATTGGATGATCCAAAGACATCATTTAAGTCATTGTTTTAAAAAAAAAAAGCCAAAGATTTGATGCTTCCAGGTTTTTAATGTGAGGATTTGCTGCTTTTACTCATTCTTACATTAAAGTAAACAAAGTATTTTGGACCATTTATCAGACAAAACAACACATTTCATGATGGCACCTTCTGCTCTAGGATATTGATCTGGGCACTTTTGAAGGTTTGCTCTTGTTTTAAAGACTAGAGATTTATTTAAAGATCTATTGATTAATGAAAACAGATGAATCGATAATTCAAATAATCATTAGTTTCAACCCTACTTCGAAACAAGCCAGGCTAGCATACTTCAGCAAGGTGGAGTGTTTTCTTCCAACCAGAGGTGTTTTCTAAAAAACTAGAATAATTCTAACTTAACCCTACAGCAACACTTAAGTGTCCTTCAGGAAGACACTGAATTGCTACTGAATGCTATTCTGTGTTTGAGGGGGAGAACAAAAGGAAGAACATTCCTCTGGGATCACTGTTGTTATTATCATGATTCACTAATGACCAGAAGAGAGTCAATAGCTTGTCTGCTGTTTGTCCTCAGCTGTACAGAGTGAGAGAAAGCCCATCGACGTCGTGCCCAGAGAGAAGCATGCCAACTGTGCTGCCTCCACCCAAAAGATCTACATTCGCAAGGACCTTAACAGCCCGCTCATCGCCACGCCAACCTTTATCTCTGATGCAGAGACAGATGGATCTAGGTTAGTGGAAATCTGACCTGCAGACAAACCTCATAGCAAAGCCTGTATGTGGTGTAAACTGTTAATGTTGTTTTATGTGAGCTGGTTTTTAATGATGCTCTGTGTCATGTGCAGATCCAGCCTGCTGGACCAGGGGATGCTGGTTAATATCCAGCAGCCTGTCATGCAGAGTGATGGGACTTTACTGCTGGCCACTGACTCAAAGGTACAGCTGCTACTGCAAACATAACATCTGCTTTTTCTTTCGCAGTCTGCTACTTATAATAGAAATGTGATCCTTCAGGTGGAGATGTTGTAAGGTCTTGATGCTCTTGGATTATAAAGTTGTTATTTATTTTGGGGTTAACAAAACATCATTTTTGATGCTTTGCTCCAGACCAGGACGATCTGGAGTGTAGCGGAACAAGGTGCCAGTACATAAATGATGTAATTTAATCTACATTGTTTCATTTTTCCTCAGATGGAGTCTGGACAGGGAGACTTGGGGACACTAGCCAATGTGGTGACATCACTGGCAAACCTGAGTGACTCGCTAAAGGAGAACTTGAACAATGGCGATACCTCAGACAGCCAACACGAGGAGCAATCTGCCAGCGAGATAACACGGTCAGTCAGCAGTGCACATGGAGGAGGGGAGTGTGTTTGTATTTGTTTAGTCAGACCGTGTTTCTCATTTGCAGCCTCTTAGGCAGCAGTTTATTTGAAATTGAATACCAAAAAGGTTTTGGTTTTATATCTGTAACTTTAAATGAACCCCATTTTGTCTCAATTACATTACATTAAGATATTTTTTTGTGTATAATTACAAAAGATAAAGTTGCTCAAAGAATGCTTCTAATTTAAAACATAAGGCCAAACTCTAGTTTACTCTCAGATGTTGCACTTTCCTTTTTTTTTATATATAGCAAATGTTTTGGATTGAAATATCTGCAGTGATTTTACTTCTGACATTTCTGACCTTTTTTTTGTGCTATGTAAATTGCTATTATTTTAAGATACTGATTATTTACAGCTAGGGCTGGGCAGTATAGCAATATTATATTGATGTTGTGATATGAGATCAGCTCTAGTTACAGTTTCATTCTTTCCCCATATTTATGTAGCAAAAAGTCTTCTGCTAAATCAGTGAATTTAAATGTGTGTTTATGCATGTGTGTGTTTTTCTCACAGTGCCTTTGACACCCTGGCCAAAGTCTTCAACCCGCCTGAAGTCGGGGTTGGGCAGAGTCTGGCAGATAAGCTGCAGTGTGTGAGTGGAACAACCATCCAGCTGATCGGTCGAGACCAAGAGACTCCAATCATTGAGGTGGAGGGACCACTGCTCACAGACAGCCATGTCAGCTTCAAGGTGGGCAGGGTCACTTCTTACAGTTAACTACCCAGACAGACAATTTATGCCATATAAAAAAACGACTCTGTTTTAATATACTGAAACTAACAAACAAAAGCACACATATTCAAAACATAAACTTAAAACAGACACGCAGAAACACAAAACTCACAAAAAAGAATTAAAATGAGAAAGATTGCTGTGCTACATTACTGACTGAATGTTGGCATGTAGATATAGTAGACAAATTATACAAGCTACACATTTGTACTAACATACTAGATACATTCACCCAACTCTCCTCTTTCCATTTTAATAAATAAAAGAATTACACACATTTTCAAATATCTTCATTGGTTGAGAGGTTGTTCCAAATTTTAGTCCCTTCACACTGAAAGAATTTAGATCTCAAAGTGCCATATATTTGTACTTTGACTGAATTTTGACAATGTGTAGTATTACACCTAGGCTGGTCTCTTGTACACTCAAACACAAGACCTGAGATGCTAGCTGTAATGTGTTATCCTGCATGAGACCATTTTTTTAAGGGTCGACTAGTCGGTGGGTATAACCGATGACTAATGATAACTTTCAAGAATATAACAGCTTAGATTATTTTTCTGTCTGTCATAAACAACACTGAGCATATCCTTTACAATCATATTAGCAATGAGACACGTACATTAATTTTCTCACTACGATTTTTGTCACACTTTAGAGGAGCTGTTACAGATGTTGACATTTTTGGTGATTACCATCAGGTCCGTCTCCCTCAGTCTGTCACAGCTGATGGATACGTTTTCAGATGAGTCAGCAGTTTTTCCACGCTGGACTTTTGTGTGGCTTCGTCTGCATCATATTCCCTCCAGTCAGCTAGCTAGCAGGTGAACTTAATAACGAGTCAAAGTAGCCGAGGGCAGGAATAAAAAGTCTTCTAAAATTCTTCTACTTCAAAATAAGGTAGAGGTGGTTTACAAAAGCTTAGACATCCCCCTAGTGGCTGAAAGTGAAAATTGCTCTGTAGTAGTTGTTAATGAACACTTAAATAGGCTACACAGCTCAACTCTTCAGTCATTTTTTCAATGAAAAAAAAAGACCACAGCACAAAGGTCAACTTTAGACCCTGCAAACAACTATTTGATTATTTGGTTTTAATGACACATCCCTTATCTTAAGCTTTCTCTGTACCTGCTTCTTGGCTCCAGCTGACCATGCCTAGCCCAATGCCCGAGTACCTGAATGTACACTACATCTGTGAGTCAGCATCCAGACTTCTCTTCCTCTCCATGCACTGGGCACGCTCCATCCCTGCCTTCTCAGCTCTTGGGTGAGAATAAAAAAAGAGCACTTAAAATACAGTCTCAGGAGGTAATATTTGAAAGCTCAGATCTACTCCTGTCACTTTATGAACAGGAGTAGGATGCATTAAAATGTATTTACAGGCTCAAACTTTTATCTTCCTTTCTTTATTTTTGTGTCTGTTTTCTTTCTCCAGTCAGGAGGCTAACACCAGTCTGGTGCGAGCCTGCTGGAATGAGCTGTTCACTCTGGGTCTTGCTCAGTGTGCTCATGTGATGAACCTGTCGACCATCCTCGCTGCCATCATCAACCACCTTCAAAGCAGCATCCAGGATGGTATGGACCACAGACCTCGTCATCATTTCACAGTAGGACACAGATATAAAAAAACGAGTGAAAAAATGTGATTTATATGTAAGCTGTTACAATAACAGATTAGGTCCAAAGCACAGAAGAATTACTGGGGAGGACTAAAGGAATGTTTTCTCCCTTTGCTTCATTCATTAAGCACTTGTGGCACCTTATGCATTACTAATTAGATTGTTATAGATTTGTCCACCCTATTGCGATATTATCAGTATTACACATTGATTAGCTCAATGTGTGGCCAAATCATTTGTTCATTTGTCTGTGTCACACATGACAAATCATACGTTAATTGAAGAATTGATGCATCTCACCACGTCAGTCGTGTTGGCTTAATGATGATTACTGCATGGGGCCAAGCTTTCATAAGCAGCGATGGAAGTTACATGTTTGTTGTTGTTTCTGAAGGATACACCTAGTTAAGATGAAACTGAAATAATTATTTTTTTGATATTAATGTTTTAAGTTAAAATTGGGCTTTTTCTTCTGTCTCAGACAAGCTGTCAGGTGATAGGGTGAAACAGGTGATGGAGCACATCTGGAAGTTTCAAGAGTTCTGCAACAGCATGACGAAGTTGGAGACTGACAGCTACGAATATGCCTACCTGAAGGCCATAGTGTTGTTCAGTCCTGGTGAGTCTGCTTTATTAATGGATGGCACAACTAATCATTATTTTCATTATTGATAGTCGCAAGATGCAACCTAAATGTTTTAGGTTTAGGCACAAATCAAAGATTCAGTTTATTATCACAGAAGACTAAGAACACCAAAAATATTCACATTCAAGAAGCTGGAACCAGAGAATTTGAACATTTTCTCTAAAAAAAAAAAGACTAAAACAATGAATTGATCATCAAAATAATTGATTCATTTTCTGTTGATTGACTAATTGTTGCAACTCTAGATTATACAAACAACCAGCAGTACCAGCTTTTTGGGTAATGACTTGTGTGTTTGACTCTTCAGATCATCCAGGTGTGGACAGCAGCGGGCAGATTGAGAAGTTCCAGGGGAAAGCCCTGATGGAGCTGCAGGACTACGTGCAGAAAACATATCCAGATGACACCTACAGGTACATTGAGAAATATCTTCTTCATAACAGTGCCTTTTACTTTCATTTATTAATTAAGGACTTCCTACTTTGCCAACGTGTAAAGTATCCTCTGGACCTGGATAGCTTAAGGTATAGAGCATATGAATTTTGCTCTTGACATTGCTGTGACTAGCCAGGTTTACATGGAGACTTTTTTAAAATTCCGATTGAAATCATTCCGATTGAAGATATCAGGACAACATGTTTACATGTGATATGATCTATTCCACTCTGGTGTTTACACGCTCCACTGCATTTAAACAGAACAGACGTTTTGCAGCTGTGTGACGTGCAGATTGATGTAAACATCACGTGATTGACCAAAGATGTCAACTGATTAGCACAGTAGTTGCTTTTGTTGGGACACTTTTAATATTTAAGTCTTTTAGAGAGAGTCTTTTAGAGTTTGAATTAGAAACAAGCTCTACCCCATGGACCAGTTGCTCTGCTTGGAAGCAACCATATCTACAAGTGAGGAAACGTCACCAGTGTTTCCCACAGGACAGGCATCTATTTGTGGTGGTGTGGTCCTCAGCTCATTTTTGATTCTCCCCAAATGAGAAAATGATCGCTCCCCCCCCCCACAGTTTGTCACCGGCAACGTAAGGAACATCCTGAAAGCCACATAAACATTAGGGAAGACTAACTGCAGGCCAAACTTCAACATGGTTTTCAGCATATTTGAGGGTGACTTGTCTGTTTCAGCCAACATGAAGGATCGGAACTGCAGACGCTTAAAACACGCTGTTCCGCTAACGGGACGGACCGGAAGTTGGGAGGTAGCGACACGTTCTTCTGAATGTTTTAAACATCAACCCTTAAACATATATATTCATGCCATACATTGTTAGAAAGCTTAGATTCTCCCGATTCATTCAAGACCACTCATGAATTATATGGTTGCTCACAGCTGTAATAGTATTAGCGGTTAGCTCGGCTAGCCACTCAGCTAAGTAAGAAAAGCTATAATGCCTACATACCTTCAAAGTCTTCCCTTTATCCACAACGATCATCTTATGTCTCAGGACTTTCTGTACAGCTCGCCAAGTATCCATTCTGGTGAAATATGTAATCCGTTTCCATAAAACCGAAATATTTCCTCAATATGTCCATGTATTTAGTCCAACACGTAAGGAAACAGACACGGAACAAACCATATACGGTCCCTTTCACGTCACTTCCTGACCTACACGTGCATCTGTGGGACACGTGACTGTTTTGTTTACGTCCGTGAACTCCTCCTGTTTCATACACACCACACACCAGCAGATAGCCTCTAGCAAAGACATATATATGTCTGTCTGTCTGTCTGTCTGTCTGTCTATCTATCTATCTTCTTCTTCTTCTTCTTCTTCTGGCCGACCAGGTGAATTAAGTGCGTCTTCTTTGGTTTTATTGCCGCCACCTACTGCCCCGGAATTGTTACGACAAGCTACATTCACAGACAGAGTCCCGTTATTATGCTTTTATGAGCGAGGTCGAGCGAGCCAAAAGCCGAAAAATCTATTTGTGGCGGACGTAATTCTTTCGTGGCGGGCCGCCACGAAAGAATGAATGTGTGGGAAACACTGGTCACTGTGCATTTAGGCAACGTCAAGGCAGAGCATGTGTAGAAAGAATGCAGTGAGACAAATCACCATTTCACCCTTTACATGATAAAATTGGACCTTTGATCAGTGTGGGGAAAAGGAATATTCTACCCTCTCTGGGCTTTTTTATTGCGATTGAGGTGTTTACATAGAGCATTTTCATTCAGTTTGTGCTTCTAAACCAATTCTAATCAGAATATTAGGCTCCATGTAAACCCAGCTATTGTTGCATTTTTGCTTCCCCAGGTTGACCCGCATCCTGACTCGTCTCCCGGCGCTGCGCCTCATGAACTCAAACATCACAGAGGAGCTCTTCTTCACCGGCTTAATAGGTAACGTCTCTATTGATAGCATCATTCCCTACATCCTCAAGATGGAGACGGCTGAGTATAACAGCCAGGACTCTGACCCTACAGAATGACACCCCGTCACTCCAGCACCCAGCACTGTTGATTTTAAAAATTCTTGAGTCTCCGCAGAGGGTACTCTCTTTGTCTCTTGAACCCAAATCCAGAGTCCCGCAGCAGCTCCTTGCTTTCTAATGATGCATGGTGCAAAGACTTTCAGTAATCCGTGGCAGATCAATCTGGCATTGGAAAGCCAGGATGACACTTGGAATGTTTTCTGGACGTGAAGCATAGGCGAACAGTTTCTGGCCTGAATTCAGCGGCTCCAAACTGAGTGAAAAAGGCCTCCGTCTCTGTCTTTTCTAGCACTACAAGCTAATTACACATGAACTTTTGACCTAAGCCTTTCAAATAGTTTTAGTCTTATCAAAATCTTATCATGCTTACATGTTTATTACATACATAGTTTAACACTATTTTTTGTTGCCAGTATCATACAGGTTGATTTAAGAAACACAGTCTGTAATCTAAAAACCACATAAACAGAAATATTACATCTGAAAGGAGAATTCCATGAGTCTAATTTTAGGACTAAACTAAATCTATGTACGTAAATGTCCTTTAAAGCTGTATTTGTTTATAATGTTATGTATTATGTGCAGCATAAACTGGTTTAATGACTGTGCTGTTAATTTGCAAGTTCAGAATAAGTATACTTTTATGAATGTTATGTGACAGAGAATTAAATCATGCTTTGTAATGTTTTTCTCTCTTTCCTAATATACAGTTCTTTACTTAAAATAAGTCTAAATAATAGCGGGAAGGAGAACTTCAGTCAGGTACAAGAATGAACTCAGTTTAACGGCAGCAAACCTCAATCCTTAATCTGTAAAGTATTTATGGTGCATTTATAGATCATTACAACATGATCCATGTCTCCAATCTGTCTTTCAGTTTCATCTTTAACTTGCATTCACAGAATCAAGTAAGCCAAATTAGTCAGATTGTCAATATGTTGTTTTTTTTGTTTGTTTATTTGTTTTTAATACTGAATGACATCTCAGAGATTCAAGGTTTTGGAGTGTTTTTATGTATAGGTACACATTTCTGTCTTGAGTAAGTTACTAATACAACCTGTGCAATCACCTCATCACTTTTCCCTTTATGACAATCAATTATGTGTTATTTCCTTCAGTCCCATCAATGTCATGACTGTTCTTCTCAAACTGCATTTTGTACATGTATTTATCAATGGCAATTATTTCTTTTAAGGAACTAGCTCTTAAACATTTTGGGTTGAAAAAATATTGCTTATGTGTAGCTATGCTACTTTTTGTACTTGTGTTTGCATTTGTATTCTGCTAAGTGCACATCAATCAGCTTTTGTGGCGTTTCTTTGCATTCATGCTGACTAAAACTTTGTGTTTTGTATGTTTTATAAAAAACAAAACTTGCTTGTTGCATACTAAGTGTACTTAAAGTACTTTTGGGCAGGTTTCCCTGATTTTAAAGAAGAGGCATTTTTTAGGAAGCCAGTCTCGAGTGCATTGATGTCTTTAAGACCATATGAAGATATGCATCGTCTTACCCACTTATAAGGTATAAAGGTTCAGAATAAGCATCCGCAGCAACATGAATGATTAAGGGGATGTAAAGAAGTCAACAATGGTTATGTCTTGTTAAATAAATGTCAATTGTAATATTTGGGTTTAAAACCCACACAGACTGTTTGTAAAGACACTGGTGTGAAACGACCTTTGTACGTGAAATTTCATTAAAAATGAGTGCATGTTGTTTTTAAAATCTGGTCGCTGTCTGCCCTAAAAAGGAGCATCATTCTAATTTTTATAGTTCATTGCAGTGCATGAAAAAGTTGCTTAAGTGCATTTTATGAAATTCTGTATAAAAATATTCATTTAAATGTTGTGGCTTTAAAATAAGTACCATGAGCAGCTCCAACATTAAAAGGATATTAGATCAGAAAATATTTTATCTCATCTTTTCGGTTGGAGTATCCTACAGTTAAAATTTTGTACTATGTAAATGTTCTTTGTTTTTTTGCCCATTGTGAAATGTATTTCTTCAAACATTGAGATTTAATAATTCAACAACATTCATGTTTTTCTCAAGTTTGTCATAACCTTACATTTCTACCTCACTCCAATGAAGATGTAAAAAAAAAAAAACGTATTAACGACTGAGCTCCTGTATCAGCATTCCAGTCTCTGAGGCTGGCTTCTCTGAAGCCACACATTATAAAAGAAATAAACAATTATTCATCAAACTCTGTCACCTTCCTTTTATTCATCAAGAAAGTGTAAGAGGTCATTTTTATGTTGGACACAGTTGCTGCCCCTGTAATGAGGTAGTGTCTAAATACTGTCCTGATGTAAAAAAAAAAAATAAAGAGCACTCATTCATTAGCTGTTAGGAAAGTTAGAAAGATGTGGAAAATGACGCATCAAACAAACTCAAATTCAATATATACTGTATACTAAAGATGTCAATATTTTTATTCTACTGCTCTCTGAATGAATCCAACTTCATCGACAAATTCTAAATAAATGGCTCAGAAAAAACTTTAAGTTTATTTTAGACATGGATGTGGGTACTGTATCCTACCTCTAAATCAGGTAAAAAATTAAGGAAAAAAGTATAAAAATTATGAAAAGTTATCTGAATATGGGGCTTAATTTAACAGTATGATTTATTGTCAAAACGGCCTTAGAAGTAAAATGTGACTTATTTTAATGTTGCCTATTTTTGCGTTGTTTTTATTAGTTTAACAATTATTTCAATAATAACTTTTTAAATATTTCCACTATTTATTGTTTCTCTTTCCTCTACACAGTTTAAATAAATGCTAAACAGTAACTCTTTTTTGTAGTTTTTATTAAAACTACAAATTCCGAGCAGCTCGGGTGACAGCGACGTCATCTAAAGGCGCCTTCCGCATGCAGCTTGTGCGACTTGAGGCGCAGGCAGCTCTCAGGTGGTATTTTGTGGAATAATAAAGGACTTTAAAATGCCTATGAAAGGAAGGTTTCCGATCAGGAGGACACTGGAGTACCTCCAGAAAGGCGAGCTCGTCTTTAAAAACAGAGTGAAGATCATGACGGTGAATTACAACACACACGGAGACCTCAGCGAAGGAGCAAGGTCAGAGCTAACAGCTAGCGCATACATGTCAACTTTTAACCAATTTGTGCAATTGCTGAGACGCAGATTTCACCTGCGATTACATTGTTTCAGAATCATTTCACACAGGTCTTTTTGTCCCAGTTGTACAGTTAATTTCATACTAAATAACAGTACAAGCCCGTTGAGTACCACTGTGTTATCTCAGTGACAACAACATGTAGCAGCATTGCACATAATAACTCTGGTAATATCCTTATACAGTCTATGGTAATATCAGATTTGCATTATAATATGTCAGAGACAGCATGTCCATGGCTGAAACTGTCAGTCACTGTGATTATAGGGCTGCAACTTAGTTATTTCCATTTTCGACTGGTCAACTGATTCATCTCGATTAGTAAATTAATCGATTAATCGTCTATAAAATATAAGTTACAATGTCTTTACATCTTATACATCATAAAAGATAAACAAAAGCAGCAAATCTTCAGATTGTAGAAACTGGAATCGGAGCACTTTTTGACACTTCAATCATATAGATATTATTTGAAATATAAATAATGGGCAATTCAATTTCTGTTAATTGACTAATTATGTCTGCGTTTTTATTCGATTTTTATTTCTGTCTCTGTAAAATACTTTGTTCAACATTACTTATGGTTTTTTTGGTTATTTTTTTTAACAATTTGTTGTGAACAAACTAATCATTTCAGTTTAAATTTGTCAGTGGACTTTTACCTCTAGATTAAGATTTTCACATCTGTAATGTAAATAGCCATAGAGTAGATAATTACATGAGGTAAAATTCAAAGATCATCATGACTCGTGGATACATCTTTTCAGTCTCCTTGGCTATATCAAATAATTGCTGAAAATTGTATCACTAAATGTACTGCAGGTTTTAGGACCACAGCCATTACAGAGATGCCACTTTTGAAAAGGTGATATAACAAGTAGAAAGTAGTATGACATGTTGGTAATATAAACATGGTAAATTAAACCATCATGGCTCCGTGCATTCAGGACCAAGAACAATCTTTTAATGTTGTTAATGTCTAAGCTATAATGACATGTTCTGCAGTTTCGATGTTTTAAACAATGACATTAAAGCCCTTTGAACTTCAGCTGAAACTGTACCTAAACTCTGTCCTCTCTCCTTGTGTTACAGAAAGTTCGTGTTCTTCAATATTCCTCAAATTCAATACAAAAACCCCTGGGTCCAAATAATGATGTTCAAAAATATGACACCATCACCATTCTTAAAGTTTTACCTGGGTAAGTACTCTTATTGTTTTACATGTAATATTACTAATGTACTTTAAAAAAAAAAAAAAAAAAAAAAAAAAATTGCACCTGTGCTGGGCTGATCTCTTGTCTCTCTTGTGTCTCTCCTGCAGATGATGGGGAACAGGTACTGGTGGATGTGGAGGGAAAGGACCACAAACACATTTCACAACATGTGAAGAAAATTTTGTGCAAAACAGAGTAAGACACCTCCAGACATTCCTAAACATACACTATGCATCATAACATCTACGAGATTATATTTATTCATGATTAGAGTTCAGTCATTTCAGCAAAATCAAATATCAGAATTGTGACTGTTTATGTTGATATTGATAATGTATTAATTTTTATTGCCACGGTCAAATATCTTTTAGAAAACCGTATCATGTAACTGAAATTCTATTCTCCTTACAAAACAAGTGTTAATATAAATATGTAGTTTGAGGTCTTCTCTCTGTACCACTAAAGTACCTTTTTACTGTACATTAACTTGAGTATGTAATGTATGTTTTTTGAGTGTACTAATCCTGCAGTGACCAGACGATATGTTCATGTATTTATTCCACTCTCTCTCTCTCTGCCCACAGAGAAGTGTTACATGAGGAAGCTGAAGCCAGGAAACAGGCCACCAACCCTGCCAACTTTGGGCCAAAGAAGTACTGTCTGAGGGAGTGTATCTGTGAGGTGGAGGGCCAGATGCCCTGTCCTGGCCACACGCCACTGCCCAAAGAGATGACTGGCAAATATCGTACCCAGATGGCAGCGTCGCAGGAGTGAGAGGCTCAGAAGGAAAGCGGACTATTGATATTCACTGGACAATAATATTACATTGTGACATCATGTTTGGTTTTATACGATTACGAGAAAAAGGAGCAACACTCTACTCCAGCTTAAAGCAGCAGAAACCTACCAACACATGATGTCGATGTTTGGGCAGTCGACACTACGGCCTCGGTTTGTGTTTGTATATGATTTGAGTCGATTGAAAGATCAACACATGTAGCTGTGATTTACATTGAACCGTGTCGACCTTGGGCTGAATAGTGCTGTTAATTTAAATAAAAAAACAACAATAAATTTGTATGTCTGTCTGCAGTATTTTACCTCTTCTATTCCACTTTATGTAAATATTAACCATAATATCTTCTTGAGAGGTGCAGGATCAAGTTTAGATTTCTGAAAAGAAGATAAATACAAACATTTTACTGTAGACAACTTTTTTTTTTTTATTGGTGCAGAGAAGAAATTTTCTAAAGTTAATGAACTGATGTTTGTGTCAGATCTTTTAAATGCAGAGATGTTAACCCTAATGACTTCCAAAGTTAAAATCAACTGCTAACACATTAAGAAATGCCTCAAGTTGTTCACACTGTCACAAAAAAACGTTTAGTGTGTTACATGTTTTGCTTAAAATGGTCTGGACATCACAGCTAGACAGAAGAAGAGCGATAGAGAGAAATATGGACATTCTGACGGACAGGAAAGCACAATGACAAATCCATGGAAGGACAGACGTAGCAGCACTGTCAGTGATAATACTTGCTGGCATTCATGTAGTGTAATATGTGTCTGACGGAAAATGTTCTAACTCTTGTGTTTAAAATGATGTTTTGACCCAAAGATGATTTCTGCATACTCATGGATTTCAATGAATTCTTAAGTGTTGACTTAAAGTTGCCTACAAAGTGTCTTGGCAAATATTTAGTATGTACAAGGTGCGTAGTGGGTGAGCTGGTTGGATGGACGTCTTAGATGAAACCACTGCACAGATAACATGCCTTACATACAGATCTTGGCTGACAGCATGAGAGATGTTATCATTATGTTCAAAATGTATAAGAAAAAAAGCAGGAAGACAAGGTTGGTTACTAGCTTGACAGAAAGGCCAAAAAATGCAGACACATAAATTATGCAACCCAAGTGCTCAGTTGGATCAGTAGTGTCACTGTAAACGATAAGATCACAACCTGTAGGAGTTGCACAGAAAGATGTTCTCTTGGCTCGCTGTCACATTTGAAATGCATTTGTTTGTTTTTTTTCTTTACAATAAAGATCTAAAATGCAAACCATGCCAATACCAACAATAACATAGACAAGATGCAAAAAAATTAAAATATTCAAATTTAAAAAAGCACTGAATCTGCCAGATCATCCAAACAATGATGTTCATTTGAATTGAAAGAAAAAGCTACCTTCACTGAAATCAACCACTGTTAGAACACATATTCAATTAAAGTCATGGATGTTACACATTTACCTGTAGTTATTAACAGTTAGATTAAAGATAAACATTTTTTCCTTATGATCATGCCATCATGGAGACACAGTCAGTATGAGTGACGGTCAAAGCGACAACAATGGCTTAATTCTGTGTATTGTGCCTATTAATTTCCCCCTCACAAATCAGTGGTACAAAGGGTCACAGGCTCTGCAACGACAAGAGGTGCAAGTGGTCTGACTAAAACGGTAAATGCTGAGCCAGTGATTAATTATTAATGTCTATCAATTTATTTAATGATTATTTTCCTTCAAACAGTAAGCAGCCCAAATATGGTCGTAAAAGTATAATTTAATTTCTCATTAAACATCGTAGTCCCGTTTTAACAGTTCTTTCATAAGAAATTTTCACCTAACAGGATATGACTAGTGATGTTCTATATTTTTCATATTGTCAAACAGTGAACTCATGTGTAGACATATAGCGTTCCTCTGTGACGTAGACCTCCGTTGTTGCTATTAAAAACACCTCAGTGAGCCACACTGTTGCACTTGGTGACATGTTCCTTCATCACAAAGAGTTCTGGTTAGGTTAGTTTGTTTAGATCGGCTCCAAAGACAAATACCAGCATTTATGTTTCCAGTCTCTGGAGAGCAGTTCTATGTAAGGCAGATGACAATAACCATGTTGAGTTTACAGAGCGTCAGTAGTATGTTGTGCTACATATCACAACCTATTGAATCTGTACTAAAGATATTTACAATGTAGAATGTTTAAAGTTTAGAGATTGTGATGTGTAGCACAACCAATTGGTCAAGCTCTGTAAACCAACCATGCGTACTGGCTCCTGCCTTACACAGAAGTTCTGTCCGGAGACTGAAGACGTGATCGCTGTTACACAAACTAACATGCTCATACTCTTCGAGATGAAGGAACATGTAACCCAGTGCAGCATGTTTTTAAACAGTTTTTGGCTAACTACAGAAGTCTACAGCACAGACATTAAACATGCATTAGTCGCTCTATGGCCCCCCATTTGTTTAACCTAAGCCATGGTTACATTTGGATATCGTTTATAGCTTCTGACTTCCACAAGACCACAACCGAATTCAACTGAAAAAAAACATCCAACTGTCTTATAAATGGCATTCTTCGGTCTTCCATTGTATAAATGTGCAACAGGGTCAGTATTGTCTGTGACATGCCTGTACAAATGAACTTTTACTTGCAGTGCTTAAAAATCAACCTGTCCGGGCTGTATGCAGCCTTTCATTCAGTGTATGCTGGGACTGGCTCCAGCTCCTGCGACCCTGTACAACATAAGTGGTTTAGAAAGATGTTAGGAAATTAAGAGAGAGAGTTAGTCCAGACTACTGAGGCCTAGTACATATTTAATTTTGGAAGTAACCTAATCTTTCTGTTTAGGTGCCTCACCGAAACTAAAACGAGTGTGCTCAGAGCTAACCTTGCAGGACTTGGTAAGTAGCAGGTGATGAAGGGATTCTGAGGGAAAGGTGTCAGTGTTTCTTTTTCTTCTGTTCCTGCAGAGTGTGCTGTAGCTCTCTCAGGTTCTCTGACAGAAGCTCCACTTCATCGAGACGGCCGCTGAGCTTAGCGTCAAAAATGTAGGCCCTAATGTTGTCAATCTGCTGCAGCAGCAATTCCTCCTCTATCAGGTCCACGTCAGGCAAGACCTCGTCATCATCCTCCCCGTCAAAGGGGTTGGTCGAGGCTCCTGGTGAATTCCCACCGGCCTCAATGAAAGGGTTGCCTGCATCAGTGTCTTCCTCCTCCTCAAAGGGGTTACTAGGTGCTGTCTCAACATGCTTGTCCCCCTCAGCTTCCTGATCGTTATCATCATCAAAGGGGTTGTATTCTTTCTTTCCATTGGATACTTCTTTGTGTTCCTTCTTGATGTCCTCAAAGAAGGGATTAGATGGATCCTCCTCAACGGGGGTAGAGTCTTCTTCATCAAAAGGGTTAAGGGGGCTGCTGTTGTTTCCTTCACCACCAGGGGGGGTTACATGCCCCCCTAAACTCCTCAACCTTGGAGGTGACTCCTCTTGGCTTGTGAGAGCAGGGAATGCTCTAACAGATGAGGGGCTCCTCTCAGCTTTTGGAGTCAACTCCTCTGCTGCTGGGTCTTCTTCTTCCTGATAGCCGTCTGCCGGGCCGATATCCAGAGACCTCTCCCAGGTGAAGGAAGGCTGAATTGAGCTCACAGCGGGGCCCTGGTGCTCCCTCTCCTCTCTTTCCCGAGCTTCCAGGCGACTGAGCTCCCCTTGCTGCAGACTCTCTTCCCGAGCCAGCCTCTGGGAGAGAGTGATGGCCAGGCTGGTCTGTTGCTGGTCGTATTCGTCTTGCAGCTGACTCAAGTTCTCCTCCAGCATCGCTACCTCATCTGCCCTCTTAGCTTCCCGCGCCTGACGAAGGAATGACTGGATGTTCTCGATCTGCTGCAGGAGGGGGTCTTCCAGCTCGCTACGTACATTTGTAGAATCTGAGGAGGGCAACCAACCACCAGCTTTGGTCATGCGTGGAGCTCTAGGAGCCTGCAGCAGCTCTCCGTTGGTGCTGGCAGATGGACGGTTTTTCTCAGCCTCCTGCCTCCTCTTCAAAGCCTCCTGGGATGCCTGTTGAACAGGGAAACATTGAAAGAATACAAATTTTGTCCCCCTGATGAAAAATAAATAAACAAGAGAAGTATCTGTTAACCATCTCACCAGTCTCTCTTGTTGGAGTCTCTTCTCTTGTTCCTGTTTCCTCTTTTCTTTCAGCTGTTCATATTTGTCCTTAGTTGGTAAAGACATGAGACCTAACAGCTTCTCCTGTGGTGACCACAAGAATTACGTGGTGAATTCAGGAACAGGAATACATGTGAATGATGGAAAGATCTATTTCTTTATAGTCTCACCTGGACAAACAGCGTGGCTGTATAGCGGACCATCTTCTGCAGCTGGAGTGTCTTTGGATGTGGAGGTGGATCATCTTTAATTCCTAGTGTTAAAATCCTCTTACTGAGAAGAAAACAACACAGAACTCCATTTAATATTTTAAAAAGTCCCATATTTGACAAACATGACTGAGGTCTTTGGTACAATTTCAAAACAGTAAGTTAGGACTGACGCCTACCTTAGGGCATCGATTAGCTCGTAGTATTTCTGTACTTCCAGTCTCAGTCCACCAGCCTTGTCTAGACTGTATGTGGTTTCTCCGGCACTGTGAAAAGCATAACGCCATGACAGTAAGCAATAAAACAGACTCTCTAATTAAAATTCAAAAGTAGAGCTGAAAAAATTGGTTAATTAATTATAAACATAAGAAAATTAATCTGAAACTATTTTTAACAATTCATCAATGGTTTATGTCATCTTTCAAGCAAAAATGGTTCTCAAATGTGAACCTTGGCTGTTTTTCTTTTAGTTGGACAAAACAAGAAACAAGATGATTGTCCTTGGTTTGTTTTTTAACAATTCTTAGTGCTTGATCATGAAAATAATTGATAGAATTATCTACAGTATGATTAAAATAATCAAAAGACTATTTCTGACAATAGTAATGCTTACTAAATAATGCATCTTTAAAATGTGACTTACTTGAGAGATTCTGCCATTCTGATGTATTCTGGAGCCTTTTCATCCACTTTCTCCATGCACATCCTCAGCCTCTGACAGGAAGACAAGTTAGAAGCAAGTGAAAAACAGGAAACACCAAAAGAAAAACAAAAAATGACAGGAAGGATACAACTGAGTAAACTAAAAATGGTAAGAAAGCAAAACAAAGAAATGCACTCCAAATGGGAACAGAACTGTGTCAACTTTTCATGTAGTTTAAATAGTAACCTCATAAAGTTTCACTATGTCAGGCATGTGGTCTTTCTCCTCCAGCTTCTGTTGTCTCTTTAGCAATGTGTCCATGCAGTGGTGACAGCAGCGAATCTTCTCGTCGTCCTTTTCCTCCAGCATGGACGTGACGCTGCTCAGGCTGCTGATGCTGCCTCTCCTGGAGCCCATCCCACCGCCACTGCTGCTGCCACCTCCTGTTGGGGGTGACTGGGACTGACCAGGGCTTCCAGGTACACACAAAGCCTCTCGTGTCCCACTAATGAGCTTTTCTGTGAACAGATAACAGAAAGAAAATTCACTGTACTGGGATATATGTTCAAAAGTCTTCTTTCAGCCTGATCTGTGATGATTTGTATACAGTTTGCAAGATATTTTTCATACGTACGGGCCAAAGGTATGGGGACAAAGTCCATACACTTTCTACACATGATGGACCCACAGAGACGGCAGTGGTGCCGTCTATTCCGCATGTTGAACTTGTTTCCACAATCAGGACAGAATGGGACATCTGAATCGTTCACCCATGACACTACTGACTTCTCAATGGCTGTAAAGGAGGGCAAGCACTCATTAATTCCATGTTATTAAATATATCATACTGACAAACAGTGACAGGAGTCAATCTATATATGAAAACATGAAGACAAACCTCTGATTTTAGCGGCATCTGAGTTGATCCTGTCAAAAGACGTCAACTGAAAGGAGAGTTTTCATTGTAAATGAGTTGGCACCTTTAAGACCATTTTAAGTCTAATGTAACAACAACTGGAAGAAAATAATGGTTTGAATGAGTTGATGCAACCACACCTTTTCCAGTCTGATGATGAGCTTGTTGACCTCAATGACATAGTGATCTATCCTGGCTGCGCGGTGTTTCTTAAAGAAGTCCAAATGACTTCTAGTTGCACCTACACAAGAGAAAAGTAACTGCTATGAAAGAAGGAAGCCAACTGAACAAAGAAAGTGGAGAGTTGGGATTTATTTCCACACAATTTACAGCTCAGTATTCCAGCCTCACCCAGTTCCTGAGGCTCCCACATGTATGGGTCCACTCCACCATAGTAGAAGGACTCATAACTGCCTGTGTCCGGTCTGTCTTCTCCATCCCTTTTCAACAGTTTATCTTTGGCTTTTATTGCCTTCTGAACCAAACCTGTGCACAAAGAAAGGAAGACGGACACAACTTAACACCATGTGTGAAAAATGCAGAAAGGATATTATATTAAAAAAAGCTGATATATCTTATATTTATTCATTTATGTGCGCAAATGTAGTCCCAGCCAATGAGAAAAATGACACCCTAACAAAAGAGCTAACCCCCTCTGAAAGCAGTTTCCAACCAATTTCCACATTTCATCATTTTCCCTTTTCATCTATTGTCTGTCCTCAAGAAGCTACAGTAACCAAGCTGCCAAGTCATCCTGGCAGCAATTTTCTCCTGGTGCAACACTGCAGTGTCCTTAAGTTACATTTATAGCGGAGTATCCAAGTAGAGTACATAGTACTCACTTTTCAGCTGTCCCCTAACATGGCGGTCATCCCCAGAGTGCTCCTCTTCGTAGTGGTCTTGCAGTTGGTAGAAAGACTGCAGGTCCTTCAGGCACAGTGGGCAGAGAAAGCCCTCCTTCACTTCACCTGTACCTTCAAAAGGGGGTGGGTAACTGGAGGCCATGACAGCTGTGATCGGCCGTGCTGCTGTAGATGAGATGTGAGGTGGTGGGATCCTGCGTTGCTCCACATGTCAAGGGGAGTACAAACCACTCCATGCTAGCTCCATCACGCCAGAGATAATCCTGGGACACAGACTGAAGCTATATGTAACACACAATGAATCCCAGCTGTTATATTACAACCTAAAATTAACAACACAGATTTATTCATGCAATCTGTTTGGAAGGTGAATTTCAGCCACTTTTGGCCCCTCATGCAAACCTGTGGAGACAATGTGACTTTTATGATTTTAGAGCATGAGAGGCAGGAGGAGTGCCAGTGCCACAGCAATAAACAGCTTCACAGTAGTCTGTCATAGATATAAAGAGCTTGAAAGGTTATTGTTTAATCCAAAAAAAAGGTTAAATTTCTTATTTAGGTTTGATAGAATATCATTATTAAACCTGCACAATAGAAAACTTGCACGCACAAACCTGCACAATTGAGCTCATTCCTGTATAATATTCCTCCAGAGTGAGTTAAGCAAGTTTGAATAAGCAACAACGGTTCATAGGTGCACCCACAATGATCCACATGCACGTAAACTTACATTTTTAATTGAATACCACCTAACACTATCATCAGTTAAGGGTTTACAGTATTTAGTAGCATTAGTATTCATTCACTGACTGAAAACAGCCAGCCAGTTATTTTAGTGGCTCTAATCTGCGTATTAAGTAGAGACAGATATCTTAGTTAATATCTGGGTGAAGCTGACCGCCCTGAAACTGAACAGAGGATGTGTCGTTAGCTTCAAATGCTAGCAGCTGCTCTCTCTCTCTTTTCTTCAGCCGTCTTTTTTTTATTTTACTCAAGCTGTTAAAAAAAACCGCGGAGATAAATAACTTCCGACTTCCCTAGAAACAAATACCCGGAGGCTAAACCAACCAATGATGGATTATTTATACTTACAGATGAGTGAAACAATAAGTGTGTTGTTGACAGTTTGTCTTTGACAGCTCGACAGCGGCAGCAGCCTAGTCATGTGACTGACGGTCGGTATGTACGGGAAGAGAGGAGGGACATATACGAGAGGCGCTTTTGTTTGTGTCTATGGTTTGTAAGAGCTGCTGCTTTGCTGTTAATTATCCAAGATGTTGGAGATGTTGTGTTTGATTTTGGGGGGACCTACAGAAAAATGACAGAAGGCTTGACCATTATCTTGATGTTGATAATTATGGTCACTGTCTGACACCTGTATGTGTATATTTACTGTATGTGTAGAAATATAATATTATAATATGAGTTACAAGGTATCCACTCAACAGCAGCATTATCCAATCAGAATAAAATAAAAGTTGTTCGGGGTACATGAGCTTCAGTGCCCATAGGGGCCCCTGGGGGTACTAATGCCATGACTACAGCCATCCAAATTATTTAAATAAAGTAGATATCTTTCTATGTTACAGTTTATTTTAGTGCACAATTCTTTTTGTTACTATACTTGCACCACAGCTCAATAGTTAAACACTGAGAAACATACTGTATAGGCCTAAATGAGACAGATAACCTTTTGCTATGACTAACTCAGACTGTTGAAGCCTCGTATAAGATTCAGATTAGATCAGTTTAAATGCATTTTTGCTCAAAAGGACTGTGTGGACACACTGTGGACTTTGGCCCCCATCATTTACACTTAAAGCCTATTTGAAGGGGTTCTTCTTAAAGCTACACTTTAATAGATATCCTCCAAATGCACTTACAAAATAATGCCAAATGATGGGGGGAAATCTGTTCTCCCCAAATATATTTAAAAGTTTAATTAAAGATGCAGCCATCTAAGTTTTTCAAATAAAATGTATATCTTCCAAAGTTACAGTCTCTTTGATAACTAATTTCCTCTTTGTGTCTCTGTTTAGCTGCAGTGAAGAACTGTAACAAAAAGGTGGAATTTGGCACTAAAAAGATAGTAACTTTGAAAGATATGGACTTGATTAGACTAACTTGGATTGATGAAGCTTCATATTAGCGTAGAATACTTTTATGTATGGAAGGAGGGCTGTATACTGTCCCCCATCACTTACATGCAAAGCACATTATGCAGGGATCTTCTAATGGTCAATACAAACAGGAAGAATGATCACAGAATCATCTTTACTGGCTAAGTGTATTTAAACAAAGAAATTTGAATCTAGTTTAGTGGCTCTCAATGTACTTACACAAAATAACAACACAATAATGTTCAGAAATATACACAAGGAATGAATATATACATGAATGAATATAAACTGTTTCTTTAAACTGGATACAAATAGTGCAAAACCTCAAAGGAATGCTGAAAAAGAACATTTTGCATTACTTACATAGTAGGAGGTATGTAAATGCAGCCTGTTCAAATGTACAGTAATGATGTTTTGCACATTTTGTATTTTATACTAAATAAATATGTATATGTCAATATTATAGTGTCTCAGGGTTATTGCACAGTGCCACAATGAGTGAACTGTTTCTAAGTGTGACGGCAACAGGGGAAAAAACGTTCCTGTGTCTGGTGGTTTTGGTGAACAGTGTACTGTAACGCCTACTAGAGGGGAAAAGTTGTAACAGGTTATGTCCAGGGTGTGAGGAGTCTGTAGAGATTTTTTCCATTTTCTGACACTGGAGGTGTACACACCCTGGATGGTGGGTAGGTCAGCATCATTAATCTTTTCTGCAGGTTTGGTCTGTTTCTGACCTGTTTGGTCATCGGACAGTGATGGAAGATGGACCACAGGGTAAAACAGGCAGATGCTGAGGCAGGTTGTACTTCCTGAGCTGACGTTAGAAGTACATCCTCTGCTGAACATTTTTGCTGTCTGTGTTGATGTTGGACTCCCACTTCAGGTCCTGGGAGATCCCAAAAACCTGATTGTGTTTACCTTCAGATTGTTGCGACCACACCACAGGGCCAGCTGGTTAACCTCCCATCTGTCTGCAAACTTATCTCTGTCTCAGATGAGGCCGATGACTGTTGTGTCAACTGTGAATATCAGGAGTCGAACAGACGGATCTCCTGAGTTGTACTTGTTGGTGTGGAGAAAGAAGAGCAGTGGGGACAGCACACACAAGTGAGAGGTGCCAGCGCTGACTGTTTGGATGTTGGACCTGTCACCTGCTGCTTCCTGTCTGTCAGAAAGTTTGTGATTTGCTGACAGGTGGAGGTGAGCACAGTAACTCACACACTGAGTTACAGCAAGGAAAACGTGTTAATTTGGGTACCCGACTATTATTTTAGGACAGACTTGAAAAATTATGAACCTATCCTTTTTTGTAATGGAAGGCTGGATATGAGGAAAGGGCAGGGGTTCAGGTCTTGAGGGGCCTGAAGAAATTAATCTTTGTTTAGAAATATGCACAATATCATGTGAAATGATAAGAGCCTTATGGTGGGTTCTGCTTCCTTACCCAGTTCAGTTTCAGTTATACTTATGTAGTGCAGATTTCTGAATAAAGTTGCACTCAAATTACAACAAAGTAATCAGTAAACCAGGGGGCAGGTAGTCATAGCTTAGAGATCAGTTTTTGAAGCTCAAGGTAAAACATGATTAAGATATCACGTGTGGAGTGGTGTACCATGTGCACTTTACTTTACAGCAACAGCGTACATACACATTCACAGAGAATAGGAAGGATAGAGGGCCAATAGGGACCCAAAGCTCATTTGTGCCCCGTGACCCCTAACAGGCTTTTTTCTGTGAGCTAATGAAAGTATAATTGGAGGGACTACCTCAGCAATTTCTGCTCACGGGGTCGGGACCATAAATCTGAGATATCATAAAATGATTTAAGGTATAAAAAAGAAAGAAAAAAAGATTTTTGCAATGGAAAATTATTTTTATTTATAAAGTACGTTTCTGGCTTTTTGTGATTTTCTTGTTAAGAACTTTTTATGGCCTCTAAAACTCCTCCAAATAAAACTTTAGGAAAAACACGCTTTGGTTGAACTGCTTATAGTTCATAACTCACCTGTGATGAGGAGTAACAAGAAGACTTTGCTTCATTTTAAGCATACAAAAATCAGTTAGATGGAGTCAGTGAAGTTGTGTGAGTTTTGTGGAGTGTGTTCACTGTCATACTTTTCACAGATAGGCATATGTACTTCTGTACATATGTACTTCTGACACATCTGACCACATATTATGTTGCTTTTTGAGGTGTTTCAAGTAGCCTTAAATAATAACTTATGCATGAAATATAATTCATTTGAAACTGTTTATGCTTCATTCTGGATAATCTTACTTTTGTACTTTTCTCTGCTTAATAGTCTAAGCCCTGAGCATTACTGCTGGAGTTTAAAGTTGTGTATGTGTTGGAGCATCTCTTCCATTAAGTCTCTATTTTTAACTCTCATGTTTGATGAATAATTTGCATATTGATCAGACCTCTGGACAGCTGCTTCAGAAGCTCTGATGGAATGAGCCCAATTAGAGAAGAGGATACCTGACACTCTGCGGACGCTATTGAGTGCATTAATCATTCTAGATGAAGCTGAGACAGGATTACAGCTTTTTGTCAGACCACACACTAATTAGACCTGGTTGTGTTGACTCAGCAGTTTGATAGACATTTCTAAACCGGTGTGCATTTATCACAACTGATACAATACCATTTTTCCCAATGCTTTTATTGTCCAACAAAACACTGGTGGTTGGCTTTAAGGCAAAGGCAGCTTTTCATTTACAACATGAGGATAAATAAACTAAATCCATGCAATAATATATAGAAAAATAATCAATGACACATTATATTTGCTGTGGTATTCATTATATTTTACATAAGTAGAAAAGAATAAAACACAAATCAGTCAATGAAGGGATATCTGATGCATAACTGTAAACTTGTCACTATCTACAGCACTGGCAAGCGCATGTTGCCTCATAGAGCCAGTGTTTTAATGCTTTCATCCTTGGACTCTATGTCAGCAAAAGTAGCCTCTTTAACAAAATAAATAACTAACAAATGATGAGAATTCTCTAATGATAATAATAATAATTGAGCACATACTCACTTATATGTAAACCGTATTTACAGTCCAAATAAGTTTAGAGTACACACACAAGCTCTCCAAAGAAACAGACAGCAGATATATTTTTGAGCTTATGATACAGTGACTGCCAAAGAAAAACCGTGGCACAAAAGGTTTAATGATGTACATTATTTTTTCATTTTTATAATTCATTATGGTCACTTAATTTACACATTTATTTGTTTACAATACAGCAGTACACGCACACCAGAGCTTCTTGTGTTTAATCTACTCTCCTTCCACTAAGTCATCTTCAGGTGCAAACCTTTTACCCGGGTGTTGTCTCTTCTCCTCGGCATGACTCTTGTTTATGTTGTCTAAAAAATCGAGCAGCAGACTGGTCTTGCTGCAGCTCGTAGAGTCCAATACATCACATGGACTGTTAGTGCCTAAATCCGGACTAGAGTTATCCAAAAACCGTTTCCCGGGGTGCTGACGCTTTTCCAACTCCGGGAAGTCTTCTTCATCCGCATCCCAGTCCCCATCGTCATCCTCATCCTCTTGAAAGCGCTTACCTGGGTGCTGGCGTTTGCTATGCAGCACCAGGTAGCGCTTGCCTGGGTGCTGTCGTTTTGAAAGTTCACTCAGCAGTAATACAGGGTTTTCAGAAATGTGTCCCATCGTGGAGCGCTTTCCTGGGTGCTGCCTTTTCTGGAGCTCCATGAACGAGTCCATTTCATCTTCGCGTTTGCCTGGGTGCTGTCTCTTTTGAACATCCAAGTACTGTTCATCCTCGTCTTCTTCTCTCCTCCCTGGATGCTGCCGCTTCTCCAAATCTTCACTGTACCTCTTACCGGGATGTTGTCGTTTTGTTACCCATTCTGGCTGAGAGGAAAATCCCTCTGGGAGAAAAAAAAAGATTAAGATTACTTTAACAAGCTTCAACTGTCTGCACAAACGCGTTTCTCTTGTTCGCCTGTGCCGTGCGTAAAGTGCGCACGAAATGGTCCTAATTCCTTGAATCATGTTACACTGGATAAATATTCTTTGCCATTTTCAAAAAAATTATTTCAAATATGATTTATAATTATCTAACTGGAAACCATCCAAAAGTAGACGTGAGGTTCAGAAGTTGCTTCGAGAAACAATGTAACTTCCTGTAAAGATTTTTATATAAAACACGAGATGCCGATATCAGGGAAACATAAAATGTAATTTAATGACAGGTTTAAAACTGAAAATAATACATCGATGGCACTCTACCGATAATGCCGTAATCGTTGCCGGATTGCCTCTAAAATGTATGTAGGAAAACGATTTACGCACCACTTCTGCTGTCTTCATCCTGCATTTTTTTGAGAATAGACCGTAACAAGAGACTCTCTGCTCTCTGTAGTATGATGTCGTCTATGGTCCTTCGGTCCATCTCATCCTCAGCAGGGAGCCCCTGTCCTCTGGACACCGTCAAGTTGCAGACCATGACAGAAGTCAAGATGAGCAGACATGTCGACTTCATGGTACTTTAGTTGTTAGTCTGTTGAAAAAATAGATCTGTATTTATGTTATCTGGTTAAATGGAGACCTGAAGTCTTTTCTTCCAAAAAGAATTGTAAAACTATGTTGGTAATAATTTTCGTCCAGTGCAAAATACAACTCTTTACGCACAATTTAATTCGATCTTTAAAAAAGTCTTAAAACACGTGAGAATCACTTCAGCTCACAGACAGTATTTAAAATATATATTTACGGAAAGAAACTGAATATCATACTTTCTAAAAAAAAATCTCTGAAATGATTTGAATAATGAATTTAATGCATACAGATATTTTGAAGCAAGGCCACCAAAACAAAAGACACACAAAAGGGTTATAAGGATTTATTGTGAAGTGCGCCAGACTCACCTGGAAAGTATCCAAATTCTCTCCTTCCAGTTGAGCGCACCGCCGACAGTGATGATAGCTGCTCTCAGTCTCTCGTAGCGGTTGGTGACCCGTAAAGGCCAAGTCTAGAGGTATGAGCAGATAAGTTTCCGTCTCAGCATTTATACTTGCCGTCACTGTCGTCACACCAACGCTGTAGTCATTTTTCTTGATGTCACCAAGTCGTGCGCAACTGGATAGCGGTGAATGATCGCCCAATAGGGGCCGCTGCCCAATTTGTCATTTGAAAAACAAATAAAGGACAGTCTGTGATTGACAGCAGGCACTACATGGTGACTGGATAAGATCAATTCATTCATAAAAGTTGTGAATTTTACACTGCCTGGTGTTTAGCAGGCTATGATCCTCCATACAAGTGACTTCTATGCTTTGCTTGCTGTTTATGAAGAATACTCAGATTGTGTCATAAATGGTCTGAGTACCTTAAAAAAATCTGTAGGTTTCCTATGGAGCGTCAAGGGTTGGTGAGAACGATGCATTCATATTTTCATAAATACCCTGAGGTCACAGGACTCAGGAGGGAGAGCCGAACCCCATCTGTTTCTTCTGAGCAAAAATAAATGCACTTTCTCCTCGGGATGCTACACAGCTGAATGTATCAGAGGCGTTCAAGCAAGTTTTGCTTGGAGTGGGAACAAAGGGATTTGGACTTAGTATTTCATTAGGCAACCAGAAAAATCGAAATATGATGACTTCTCAACCTAACCTTGGTGTTTATTAATGTTATTTGAACGATTTAGTTCCATTGCGTTGATCATCCATGCAGCTATCTCTGCAGGTGAGGAAAGATGATGCAATTTTCCCTTTTTTTTTCTTTTTTCTTACAAAACGTTTTTCGCTCCATACAAATAGCTCTGATGTGATTTGCTGAAGTTTTTTCAATATCTGCTGTTTAAACAAAGATCTGTCTATTTCTGTACAGACAGAACTTCATCAGCTTGAGATCTCCACAAGAACACATGACATGGATGTAAAGATGGAGCCTTCTTCTCAGCTGGGCGTCATGTCAGTTGTGCTTGGCGAGTCTGTAGTACCAGATGCTCATCTCCCCTAAATATGTTCCCAAACACATTCACTTAAGTGTTGTCACGAGTCACCTTATGTTGTTCACGAGTACTGGTGTACACTTCTCTCTGCAGACTGCTTGCAGGCAATTTATGATCAAGCTCTGAATTAAAATAGTTGCAACAAAGACTATCTCAATTTCTGGAGGGAGAAGAAGCAAAACTATGAAACTATCTGCAGCACTATCCTTGTCCATTATGCAGAGTGAAATCACTCCACTGTCTCAATGAACTCCTGCATAGTCACACTCAGTCAGTGGTGAATGTCTGGTGTGAATTGAATTGACCGTGTAATGCTATAATTACTTGCTTTCAACGTGCTGTCACGTCCAATACTTCAAATCGGTTGAGAGTCCCGCCGAGCATGCAGTTAAAAACATCAATATCATGGCGGAGATCATTAGGTATGCTTTATGATTGATTTATATCGAAAAAGCTCACAGATCTGAAGCTCGTCTGATAGATCTTATTTCTTTAACATGAAACTCTGAATCTCTGTTTGACATGATCTTTATAATGTTGAAGTGAAAATAAAACTAGACCAATATCCATTCAATGGATGACATTATGTATCCCATCAACCAAACTAATGTGTCTCCTTTTAGTTAAATATATTAAAATGTAAAGAATAGAAAAGCAACAAGAGCACATGTTCAGCCGTGTAGAGTCTCCTCTCTGCACTGCATTTCCTAAGACGAACACATTAAATGACACTGGCACAATTAAAACATGTCTGATCTGTATGGGAATCCACCTCCCTATGTCTGTCATGTATCGTGCCCTCCCCCACCCCCGAAGCATGTAACGACATGCCAAAAGAAACCAATTAATTGCCCTAGAGAATCTGTATGTTGGAGTTTAACCAGTTCAAAAGGCCAGAAGGTGCTTCAACAAGTGAAAGTCTTGTGAATCTTCTTGAATGTGAATGTGGTGTGCTGACGTGGAAGATGTAGAACAATTAAAGCAGATTGCTGCAGGTGTTGCAGCATTTAGGTTGTCGTTTTTTTCTCCTTTTTATCACTATAAGGCTGTGATTTAAATACAACATCCTTTCTGTTCAGTCTCAATCATCCTGTACAAAAAAAGCTTGCTATCAGAGTCTTTCAGAGCGAGGAAATCATAACAATTAGTATTCTGGCCAGCATTACGTACCTCATGGTAGGAGGAAGAAGACAGGTTAAGTATACACCCTGTATGAAGGATGAAAGTAAGACTCATTAGCCTCTGTCCTCTGTTTACTCTCACTGCTGTTAAATTATAATTGTTTTAAAGTCCTGGTGAATTTCAGTGTGTGAATCCAGATCAGATCCGGTTGTCTGTTTCTCCCGTGTGTAGTTTATTTCCCATAGTAATTAATGATCCCTGCAACCTTCAGTGCAATCCTGACTGTTGCAGTACTGGGAAGTCCTACCTGCGATGATTAAAAGCTTGTAAAGAAAAGAACCACACCACTAACACACATCCAACAAGTTTACTTGAGAAATGAGCATGATTAGACATTTAATTCTGTTAAAAATGTAATAATCTCAGCAAGGCCAAATATTACATTGAGAGAAAGAACTCTAATCATCTCCAGTGACATCATTCACAGTAATTCCTAAAAATGGACCATTACAATTTTATTCAGCTTCATCAAATGTCAAGTTGACCTGGATATTATCTTCTCGGATGTGATCTGAATTTAGTTTATAATATTTATTTTTGTGACTCACTGACCAAGTATATGAATAAAAATAATCTGCTATAGATGATCTTAAACTTGTAAAAGAGATATGTTTGAAGCTGTTGAAACTATGTTAGCTGTATGAGTCCTGACCTCCAGATAGTGCATTAATATTTAAAGTGGCAAGAGTAGGGCAGCGCAACAAGCTGTAAAAACAACACAGACATATTCTCATAATATACAATATTGTTAGGTAGCAGTCAACCTATTTACACATGCAATAGATATTTAGTTACATTAAAAATACAAATTCATCAGGAGTTGTGTTACCATCATCTCCTGTGGGAAATATCTTGCTAAATGCTCCACTATGTTCACCAGCTACTTGCTAACTTTGTCTTTGTGCTGTTTGGTGCCGAAGGAGAACCTAGAGTGGCTGCGACACTCGCAACATGTCTCCTTCTGCCCCATATGTAGATATATTAAGGGCTCATTGTAAGGTAACAAAAACACAACAGTTCTTATTTTCAGGTGATTATATCCAAATGAAAAGTCTGTCAAGTCTGTTCCACTAAATTCTACACACTCAGCAAAAAAATTAAGCTAACAGCAGGTGGGCTTAGCAACCATGATTATTTTTCTTTTTTTTAACCATTATTCAAGTAAGTTGCTATAAACCAATAACAAGCTAAACAATACTTATTAAGGGTTCTAAAATCACACTGAGGCACAAACTCTCATGACTCACTCTGTAATAATTCCTTTCTTTGCAAGGAATGAAGGGTTGTTTAGGTTGCACAAAAACAGATGAGTTCAGAAAAGTCAAATCAACCAAAAAGTCTCCACAAAGGTCAGTGCAACTCAGAAGTTGAAGGTGAATGTGTAGACAGATGAATGTGTAGACAGGTGAAATCCAACACCTTGGAGTTCATTGACACTTCTGAGCAAAGCAGTCAGAGGTGGCAAGTGAAAAGTCAAGACATCTGACTGTGACAGCAGCGGCGTGTAAGGAGCAGAGAGATGGACAGCATGAAGGCAGACCAGAAAACGAAGCGAATAAATAAACAACTGGAAATGCGAATGTTTGTGGTTTGCGTGATTGCTCCGTCCCCCAAAAGTGACACTGGCCTGACAGAGGTCACCGAAGGGGGAATGAGTGACGGCTTACAGGGTGCGCTGGTGGAGATGGCTAGCTGGTAGAGTGAGTGTATTTGTGGAAAAAGAGGTTATCAGAGGTCAGCTATAGTGGTCAGCTTGTTGTCTTTGTCTTGCATGTTAATATCCTACAGAAATTCAAGGGAAAGTTGCACAATAGGGATTCTTTCTGGTTGATTTTCTTTGACATGCTCATTCAAGTGTGCCAGTGCATAGTTGTGCATGATTTGTTTTGAATGAATGGTTTCTTTAAAGCCTTTAATGTACAGGTTAGTAGAGAGAGACAGGAAACTGGAGGCAGAGATGGGGGAATGACCGCTCGGCGTAGGATTCAAACCGGAGGCTTGTGTGAGGACTGTAGCCTCAACACATGGGGCCGGTCTACCAACTGAGCTAAACACTGCCACGAAAGAATGGTTTCTTACTATCGTTTAATCTTCAATATACATATTTTTAGACTCCTTGAGACAAAATGTACAGTATGAATTTAAAGCACTGGATATAAATTCATAAGAGTTCTCACCTGACGTGATTGTTTACCCTTCATGTTCTGTCAGAGAGCTGTGCCAGTTGAATGGTTGGGGTTGTTGGCACCAGTTTGCGTCATAGAGTGTATATTCACAGGCAATTTACTCAGAGTAAATATCAAAATTATTACTTAAAGGGCTGACACAATGGGTGATTCTACAGCAGCCCCCTTCAGCTACTTATGAAACAACAACAATGTCAACAAGGCCTTGATCCTTCACAATGAAGACAACCCAGCAAAATGGCTGTGATAACCATGTTTATCAAATGTCAACAATGTGATAAATCTAAACATGAAAAGATTAAAGAAAATACATTTTAATTTAAGGACGCATTTGAGTATTCAAACAAGAAGCACATTTTTTTCTCACACTGGATATTCATATTAGGACTTCATATACATATTTACAAAAGTGACATTCTTTTATCAAAGGAGCAGCAGTCATGAGCGTCGTTTAATATCAGAAAATTCATTCTTTTACACATTTATTTCCTCTCATAGTGATTTCTTCAAAATCTAAAATTGGTTCTCAGACTCTAAGAGCGTGGTTTGTTTCTCTTCCTATATTGACTGATGACTTATTTTCTCATTTTTCATCACACTGAGCAGTTAGTTGGAGCTGCAATCTACACACACACACAGGCACACACAGCAGGCGAGAGAAGATTTTGCATTATTTATTTTCAAATTTCATCTCTGTCTTTAGCTGTGTGTCTGTTGCCCTGAGAATCCCATTATCTCTCAATAACCTGTGAGGCGCCTGTGTGTTCCTTCAGCCTGAGACCATGATTAGTGCACTACTACCACATGCTACAGCTCACTTATCATTGCACTCCCTCTCTTTCCCTTCATGTCTGTCCCACCTCGTATTTGCACCCCTCCATCACAGTCAGGTAGTGTCTGGGACCAGCTTTAATCGTGGTAGATTGAGCTGATCTTTCAGTCTCACGCCGCCCTGAAATGGCAGAAGTGAGGTTTTAAATATTTCATTCTGTAGGGGTGTTGAAAATGAAAATATTTCTTGGAAAAAAAAACTTTCATAAAGAGTCCCTAATAAGAGATCTGCAGAAAAATCTTTTTTGTTTATAATTATGTCTGAAACCCGTATTTTCTTAAAACGAATAAAGAGACACCAGTTTGATAAGAATATTTAAACCTGTCAGCCTGATAATCAGACTGAATTATCATTTTCATTTTAGCAAATTATCATCATTTGAATAACTATTTGAATTTCTGGGGAAAACAATATCACATATATGCACTGTCAGATGTGTGGAACAAGTCTATCAACCTGTTGCTAATACAAATCATCTTTTCTCAAGAATGTTCAACAATCAAGTCTCAGTTTTCTTGATAACTAGTCCAGGTTTATCAGTCTTGTTTCAAGATGCTCGCACTCTTTTTTAGAAAATTGTTGAAATCAGTCGATTTGTAACAGGAAACTGCCTAAAACTATGTTGTACAATTGTCAGAGATTATCACTTGTTTTAAATCTGTGATTTTTAAGGCTCAACAACAGACAAATAGCTTGTTAAGAACTAATAACAATAATGTTAAATTTCTTGCTATTACCCGACCAATCGATGGGCCAATATATATATAAGCGTTTATTTACTTATTGCAAATATATCATTCCCTGTGTATACAACCCTGTCTCCTTGAAATGTTGTTGACATGCTTCTAATTTGCTTTTCCATTAATGTATTGATGGGAAAGTCCTGTACAAAGCAGCACTGTGACACCAGAGTGCAGGGTTTGCATTCTGAGTCCTGTGTGTATGAAGTTGACCTATAGGATGAATGTAAATTCAAGGGGACTGGGTTGTCATGTACAGTGCAGTCTGTCGGCTGATAAGTAACAAGACATCATTGTTTTGAAATGGCAGATTTTTTTGAGGTTATTTAGAAACAATGTTGTCATTACATACTTTGTCCACTTAAGTCCACTGGATTTAAAATCAGTGATAATGTTGCTCTGTAACTGCTGGATGTGTAACTAAGCAACTGTTTGCTAACAAGTTTTCCATATCAATTTATGGCGGTCTTGTTTCTGCTGCCCCCAAGTGGCCAAAAAATGACTTAATGCAGGTTTATAAAACAAATTCAAGGAATCCTTATCAAAAATGTTATCCTCAACAGTCCAGCATTGGTGAAGCTCTATTTATTGCGATTTACAAAAAGTCTAAGTTTTAGCAGCAGTTTCATAGTCCAGGTTTCTGTGCCTTAAGTCATTCTTTATACTTTCCCAACAGTATTCTGTAACAGTAACTTCAGATTTGTCAGCCTCACAGATATTATTGAAGTTTTGATTTTCAAACCTTAAAGCACAATTGTACTAAATTATTCTTCACTAAACTATGCTACCCTCAGATTATTTCACATGCTTCTCAGAGAGATCTTGGGTCCTCAGTGGCTGTGTGGGAATGTGTAAGGATGTTATGGGATAGTAATGCACTACTGGTGTATCACTCTCTGTAGAAAGCTGTATCTGCAAGGTGTTTCGCCTTCACATGCAAACCATCCATCTTGTGTAGGTAACCAGGGGGGATTGCACACACACACAGAGTCCTTCTCTAGTATCCCACCCTGAACATCCTTCAGCTTTTTAATCTAATTGAAGGAAATGGTAGGCAGCTGCAAAGCATATTAAAAGTATATTTATCGCCAAATATGAATGCCACAACATGCAAATGCTGTTATCTTCCTCACTGTCCTCTTCCTCTGCACAGGATGAAGCAGTTATGTCATGTTTATTGTGAAAACTCTGAGAAAAATACCTCCACTGTGTTGTCAGGGATGGCTCATTAGAAACACAGTATGCCTTTTTTTAAATTCTGTTTGGAGAAATATACTACAGCTCTGGCAGACAAAAAAATCGAATTCCCTGTAAATTAACAATCAATTCCCAACTTCTGTGATGAAAATGTCATAGTAATGCAATAATTTAGATTTACAGAAACAGGCTGTTTAAAAAGTACTACCACTACTTCTGTTGCTTCTACTCCCACCACTATAGATATTATTCCTAGTAAGACCACTACTTTGCACCCACCTATCCATTTTCTGCCACATATCCAGGTTAGGTTGCTGTAATAATTGGGTAAGAAAGGTACCAAAGGAGTCTTACCTCCACAGGTCGACATCCTAATCCAATGGATAAACCTAATAAGGCATTAGTCAACAAAGTCCTTCAGATTTAACAATGAAATACATTGTTTGGAGTTGCCCATCAGAACAACACATATAAGCGCTTTCTTTTAATCTGACACCCCTAGAGTAAGGACAGCATCATTTATCAGTGCCTTCTAAATCCCTTCACCATTTAAATATGAAAAACGTTGATTTGATGGAGCTGTGGTAAAGATTTGGTGAGATTTAGGCACAAAAATGACTTAGTTGGGGTTTGGGAGAGTTCATCAAATGAGTCCCCAACCTATTTGGTTAAGGTTGGGGAACGATTTACAAGAAACAAACACTGGCTGTCAGTAGGAAACGGGAAGCAAACAGACTCCCCCCTATCCCCAATCCGTCAAAGTCTGACGTTTTGTTGACCCATCCAACCACTCTGAGCTACTCCTTCTGTGGCTCTATAACAGCTATTTCCTCATTTGCTCCCAATGCACCAAAGTCATAACTCCTTCATAAAGGCCTTTGTTGGTTGAACATAAACATTTCATTTTTGGGTATTTTCTGAAAGAAGTGATGCTGATGATTAACTTTTTTTTTCTTGGAATAACAATCTTCCATCACCACATTGGGCTCTGTTCAACCCAAAGAATAAGTGATTAGACTCTAAGCTCCTTCCCTTAGTTTAGCAATTGATTATTCTGTTTGCCACAATAGACCACATGGCAATATGTGAGACTTCAAATGCAAATGGACTGGTAAATAGAGATGTCTGCCTTCAGATCCGGCTGTTGACCTCAGTTGGAGGTTCTGACTCTCATCCCAGCCTCTTTACAATAAATCCTTCTGTGCAATGGAGCCCCTGGAAGTAAGCTTATCTCACATCTTCAACTAATATGTATACTATTGCCAAATATTTTGACACATCAACCTCCATCTATGACAGATTTCTTATAAAATATAGAATAAAATGTAGCACTTCAGTTTTTCACCTCATGATCTTTAAATTGGTTTGGAATAGAGAGCCAGTGTAATTCAAATAAAAAAACTGATATACTGGTGAGAAGGGATGTGTTTGAGTTCATGGACAGCACAGTTTTGGGCATGCTGGAGCCTCCTGGTGAACTTTGCAGTGAGCCAGAGGAGAGAATTACACCAATCACTTCTTGACATTATAAAAATAACTGCACAAGCCTGTGCTAGTTCTAACCACACGAAAGACGAAGAAACAATACCACTCAGTTCATTAAAATGTCTGACTGAATGAAATGGTACAAAGATAACTCCTCTCTTCAAGGACTCAAAATGTTTTTAAAAAATTAAAATTAAAAAAGAATTATTGAAAACAAAACAGCAGAGTTGTAGACTATCAACCTTTATATGTGTCCGAATTCATTTTCACTCAACTGTTGTTAGACTGTAATAACATGAGACCTGATAAAAATCTAGCCCAGTGTCCCTCGGAATTACATTTATTTATATCCAATGCCAACTTTAAGCGTCCATGTAGGAAGCGATGTGCCCTATATGTAGTTAAGTGTAAAGTATGTGTGTGGAGGTTGGATTGGTGGGTGAGTTTGACTTTCATACAGTAGACCAGGGTTCACCTGCTGTCACAGACCTTTTTTTTTTAAACAGACTTGAAAAATTGTGAACCCATCCTTTTAACAAATCGTGTTTGTTTCCAAACTGTAGCAATACCCTAACCCTTTAGTTGGGTAACGCAAATCATACCGTCACCATATTTCATTTGCCATAACAATGATCTTTCCCTTAACTCTTACCTTTCCCTTATTTTAACCATAGTTGCCATGTGCAGTCATTGTAAAAGCGAGAATTGGCACTGAATGTAAAAAGGCATTGCTACTGAAGGTAAACTGGGGTTTTGCAAAATCATCGATCATCAACATTCTTGACAGGCAATATAATTGTAAACTTTTGGAACAATAAGAAATAAATAAGACATCAACAGACAGGTTTTGTTTAGCTGCATACCTTGTATATTTCTTCACCTTGTCAAAATGCTGTGTTATATTAATGGTTAGAATTCACCAACCTCTAAGACTTACAACAGACTTGCAATTTGCTTATAAACTCTTCTGACTTTGGCTCTGAAAGATTAGACTTTGCTTTGACAAGACTTCACTTGTCTCGACTGACTTGGCACTTGACTTAGACATGGCCCAAAAGACAAAATCCAAAAGTAAACAAACTTTATTGATAGAGAAAGAAGCAAAACATGCATGGGATGTGAGTACTAATTAAACCTCTTCTGCATGGTGGTCTCCTGGATAATGTTGCTCTTTTTTTTTGTCATTCCAAGGACTGCTTGATTGTGTCTTTGTATAGCACAGTAATAGCTGCCATGTCTGACACAACAATCAATGGATGACCAACATGCACATCCAAGATCTGGTATAAGATCATCAACAACCTTTTCCAACCCCTCACCTCGACAGGAATAGGTAAAAGATCCCCTCTCAACGTCACACACAGAGGACAAAGATGGCTCGGGCCGGATGAGCTGAAGCATGACAGAAACGATCAGAGATACGGACCCCTGGGGCTCCCATGAAAAGGCTCCCATGTAAAACCAATCCAAGTAGTGAAAATGAACCTGAAATAAGCTCTTCTCAGTCTCACATGTATTGGAGTCTTACTTCCTTTGATGAAAAGACACTTGTTCTCTGTTTTAGGGAAGTACCTTTCATACACATACAGAGGATAATTTACATCATCCTACTTTCTTGTTTAGGGTAGGGTCATACTTGGAAAGACCACCTGGGTTGTCTATTGAATCATGGAGGATCCCCCCTTAGATATGTGACTGCAGCAGCAGGTGGTGATTCTCCCTATTGACCTATTCCTAGGAGACAGCAGAGGGGAAGGTCCTGTCTGCTCTGTCAGTGATGGTGAAGCTGTATCCAGAAAACAATACACCACATCTTCATTTGCTGTCACTACCAAGAGAGATGCACCTGTATCAGTACTAATAATGTTGTTTTCATTACTTTAGGGTCAAATGAAATCACAATCCATTGGGTCACAACTATTGTTTTCCAGCTCTATCTTTGCTAATGAGGTTGTATCCAGTTGAGGCTTGCTGCCATTTCCCGCAGCTATTGTCATTCCATCTGAATTTGGGTCATATTGTATCACTCCAACATCAGACAAGCCTGCGGTCTCCTGGGATGACAACACAGCCGTTGTTTACAGTAAAGAGCAGCACTGACAGGGTCGTCTATTCCACCAGCTAAATTATTTGCGGGAGTTGATGAAGATACACTGTTTCTCTGAGATGTTTGGGGAGGTTGTAAAGGTCAGATTACAAAGAGTTGATTTAAGGGGCAGACAATCATGTTTTTTGTGACTGAACTCACAGCTCCATAAGATGCAGACACAGGAAGTCAGAAGCAGCACAGACTAATATTCATCATTAGCACCATATGGCTTAAAGTGAAGCATTGTATTTTAAATTTAAAGGCATTAATTGTGCCTTTTCCCTGTCTGTAGCAGCTAAACAGAAACTGTGATGCAGTAAAAATGTATTTATGCTTCAGCCTTTTATTGTCATCAGTGAGATAGTCATTAGCTATCATTTCTTGAAATCTGATACTACTAGACTAATGGAATAACATAATGGTCTTGAGGCAATGGATATTTTTTGACTAATGTAATGGATAAGTATGTGCAATATTACCCACCACTCTCTACACCCTGGTTTACAATGTTTAAGGATAAAGCTGGTCTTTTATTGTTATTGATATAACCCTAAATCCTCTCAAAAAATAGGCACAAATTTTGGCAGAGAAATTCCCAAATTATGTATTCAAATAACTTACGTGATTCTCAAACTGTTCCTCTTACGCTACTGTGCACATTTGTTGTTTTGAGTGAAATGTACAACTGTTGAAATTTGGTAAAGAAACTCATGTTCCCTTCATCGAGTGCCATCATCAAGTCAAAATGTATATTGTCCTATAGCTTACTTTAGCAGTAATTAGCAAATGTTTGCATGCTAACATGCTAAACTAAAATGGTGAGCTAAATATATTACATGCTAATAGTAACATTTATCATTGTTTGAAGCCACTTAGCTTAGCTCACTAATTAACACGTTATATCTCATTTTGTTGTTTTATGGGGTGACTCTCAGTAGGCTAGTCTTGAACATAAACCCAAGTTGTCATTTTTGCACTTCAGTTTTATGCAGATTAAACTGACAACATACAATGGGTTAATTAGTGAGCTGTAGAGGTGTTGGTAGACTTATTTTGTTTTATTTTGTCTTAATGCTAAGCTAACCATCTGCTAGGTGCTCAGTATATATTTAACTGGCACTGTGCAGTAAACAGTCCATTCGGACCAAAAGCTCTTAGTTCAGTTCGTTTCCCTTGGTGTGAAAGCATCAATCGCACTCGGGTGCGCATGAAAAATAAAGCGGGCAGAGACCTCCAAAAAGAGGTGGTCTCGGCCCGCTTGACTCCGTACCAAATGCCGACCTACTGGAAGATGAGGGAACGTCAATCGGACCAATCTTCGTTTGCAGGTGTGAACGCAGGCCACACCCTGTATGCTACATAGTAACAATTTTACTGCCTGGTGCGGACTAAATAATCGAACTAGTGGTGTGAAAGCGCCCTTAAAATGCCCTTAGTGATAATAGGATCAGTATATTGTTGGATGGAATTTATGTGGGATTTTTCAATCAAAATAAAAGTACAGTGTATGGCCAAGCATATCCTTAAGAAATGCTTCTTTTGTGCTTCCAGCGCTTTGAATTTTAACCAAACAGAACAATAGCAAATCGCTTATTGGATTGGGCACATTTAGGATATAAGATAGCACTTGAGTATATGAAATAAAACATTTTTAAGATGACTGCCCATAATAAAGACTGGTTGATTCAGAATTCTTGTATATTTGAAAGAGATGGGTCTGTTTTTGTTGTGGACAGGAAGCTAAGACGAGGAAGACAAACAAAGGTGGAACAGATGGGTTTTCATCACATGTGAGTCGACTGAATTACTAAATCGCTTTACTTAGACCCTTTGTTGCTGCTGAAATACCATTGAATAGGACAGAAAGTAATCTGATTTCAGTAAAAAGGCCACTAAAGAAACATAATGGCATGGTGATTGTGGTGTAGGTGGCTTCCTTTTTGTCTGTATTGTGTTCATATTGTTTGCTACTGCCACAGCACATGTAGTTCTTTACAGCCTTGCACAAATAACCCTCACATACAAGCACATACACTGTTTCATGAGATTGATGGTATGAACAAGGCAGGATTTTTTTTTCTTTTCATTTACAATGCAGATTCTAAATAACACAGGAATCAATTTGTTGTCACAAACTGATGCTCAAAATGAAATATGTCTGTGGTTTCATTGTTTACTTGTTGCTGACCTATTCCCCTGTCTACACGTGATGCAGTTATTCCCATTTGGAAAAAGTTCAAATGTCATGTTAAAAATAAATCCTGATTCTGTCAAAAAAAAGACTTCCTTTAGTATTCCTACAACGTTTTGCCTCCTTCTTCATTTTCTTCCTGCATTCAGACTATAAGGATCTCTATTTGCATAAATCAGTCAGTTTGATGCATTGAGGTGAATAAGGGTGTATAGTTAGGGACACACAGGGCAGGACAGTTGATTCTCTGCAGTTTATGTGACTTTGCTTTCACAGATAATAGCTTTGTGATCAGGTCCAGTGCTCAAGGAGCAGACACTTCCAGTCTTTCCCTAAAGCCACACTCCACACACACCCACTTAGATTGATTCTCACTCTGCTGTCAAAACTCTGATGGACTTTTGTGAAAAGCCATCAGAGTGAGGAGTTAAGATGATCGTTTTTAAAAACCCACTAGGTCTGTTTCACTGTAATTGGTTTCTCAGAATGAGTGAAATGGAAAAATCACTCAAATAGAAATTTAACCATCAATTGTCTTGAAACTTGACTCACTTACAGTCTCTTTAAGAGTAAATTGAGCTTAATGTCCATTTTACAATATGTGTGTTGAAATGTTGATATCTTAACCTGTCTTGCCCGTGACACAGTACACAAAGTATCATATAATGTTTTCTTGATTAACAGACATGAAAGATCTAGATTTCATGCTTTTGTGTGACCAGTATCATGCCCGCTGCTCCATCTTCTGCCTCCCCGACCTCCTGTCTGTGTTCCCTGTCAGACGCCCCTGTCACTGCCCTGCTGCCAGACGCCTGCCTACTGCCACACTGATGGAGCTGAGACACAGCCAGGCTGACAATCAGGGTGACTCACCAGCCCCAAATGGGATTTTTAAAGACACCCTCAATCTCTGAAAGTACAGTCAACATATCCCTTTATTTTGTTACCAAAAATAGGAAAAATACCACATTTGAAGACAAAAACTGCAGAAAGTTTGTCTAGATTTTATTGGAATTCCCCAGATATATATAGACCCACACCATATACACGTCCAATAAACAAAACAAGACAAACAACACAACACAACACACACTATTACTGTGGCCTGTAATAGTTGTCCTGAAATATACAAACCAAAGGATTAAGTTTCCAATATTTCTGATAACCAGTGTTGAATGTCAGTCCAATCTTCTGAATTTTACAACAATGCCAGACAGCATGGATCAGTGAATGCATAATTCCACATTTTAGACAGTTCCTTGATATAATATCATGTCTATGAACTTCATCTCTTGTAGAATATATTCTCTACATTATTTTATATTGGATTAACCAACTTTCCTCATTGTAATTTAATTCAGTTCTTTTTGCATTCTTTTTGATTCCAGTAATGTAAGTCTGTATAAAATAAGTCTTACAATAACTGATTTTTTGACCACTTTTCTGGTCAGCCTAAACAATGAGTTAACAGAGGCCATATGGAGAACAGTCTTGAGTAATAATTCTGTCTGGGTTTGTTACAATATGAGTGGCCACTTTTGCATACAAATAGTCATGTAATCCATCATCATATTAATTATCACTGCTTTAAGTCATCTATTTCTGAGTCCTAAAAAACATTCACTTCATTATACTTGTCTAAATGAATGTGAATCAAAAGTTTGCATTACACTTCTGAGTTACATAGTTGCATACTTGAAACATGTTGTAGTGCGTTTTCTAGGTGCAGGAGAGGGTGTCAGGGACGCCTGAGGTTGGCTTGATCAAATATGCACAAACATATCTGCTCACAGATCTCACAGCAGGTGTAGGTGTAACTGTTTTTATATGAGCACATGTGTACAGCTGCCCTCAGGACAGGTATGACCCTAGATGATTGCCTGGAGAAACATGGGTGGAATAAAAGAGGTTTTGATTGTGTTGTATTCTGAAATGTTTTTATATGAGTACATGTGTACAGCTGCCCTCAGGACAGGTATGACCCTATGATTGCCTGGAGAAACAAGGGTAGAATAAAAGAGGTTTTGATTGTGTTGTATTCGGAAATATTGTATATAGACTCCCTTAATAGATATTGCTTCAAAAGCAAACCACAGAAAATCCACAGACCAGCCAGCAGAGGTTAAGTCTGTTTCATGCAATAAATTATCATGAAGTGGAAACATTATTTAATCCTCTTGATGGTTTTGAGGATTAGTTTGATTAATTTTGTAAATAACAATAAAAATAATTTACATCAAATTAACAGAATATAGGATTATGAGGTTTTATTTAAGGGGTATTTATGCCTTTGTGCACATGTAGTGTATGTATGTTGCTTCTCTTCTGTATGTTTATATATGCACCAGTGATCTGTGATCTTCACTGTT